>NW_008825609.1:1101883-1104660 GCF_000699105.1 Pygoscelis adeliae
TATGGATCCTTTCCCCTAGGAAAAGATCCTCTGGAGAAAGAACCACAGGCGAGGACAGGGACAGGGAAATTTCTTATTTTCTCCTAATGGCTCCAATACTGAGGACATAGTCACCAGCAGCCTGATTCTCATTTACAAGTGGCAGCTGCCTTACAAACAAAAGAGGGAAGAGCATCCAGTGGCAAAGTGCCATTGCAGCTCTGGCTCCCCCATTCACTGAGTATCCTCCTGCTTGCTGAAGCTCTTTTTGGACTGGCCAGGTTATCGCGGGGTTGTTAGCCCCACCAGTGGAAACAAAAGCACCTCCAGCCTCAGTCCAAGCCGAGAGGCTGAGCTCAGCACCTGAGCTGGTTTGTGTTATGCCAGTTTGAGAGTCAAGGAAGAGCCAGATTATTTTGCGTACACCACGGGGGATGAGTCCAGATCTCTCTTGTCTCTTTCTCTCTTGTTTTCTCTCTCTCTCCTTCTGCACCCTGCAACACACTGCTGATGGAAGAGGCTCTGCCTGCCCCAGCTGTTTGCAACACCAAAGCAGTGTCCCAGCCTTCCTAATCTGAGGTGCCCAATTGCCTGTCACATCAGGGTTTGGCATGGAAACAGCACTCAGATCACTCAGAGAGAGCCTTGAACAAACAAGCTCTCCACTCGCCACCAGCTCTCTGCTGACACTGGGTGAGAAGCTGGAGGGAGAGAAGAGACAGATAAGGGAAGGACGTGCCTTTTGTCTTTTGTCAGGACTCCAGATATGAGATATAGAGCCCAGCACATACTCCACACCAGAGACACCCTGAAAAACCTTATGCAAGGGAGATTTGTGATGCTTTCAGGATCACTCTGACTCTGGCAAAATTTTCTGGAGGTGTGGACAGGCAGGGTCATCCTCTTGATGAACTAGCTCCTTGGAAGGGAAGATGACTTGGTGAAAGAGAACAGGGACCCTGAGGCTCACCCTTACCCATCCCAACAAATCTTGTAGGGCTCTGAAGCTCCTTTGTTATTGAAATGAAAACTGGGGATCTCAAAGGAGAGGACTCCCAATATTAACTACTTTCAGGAGGCCAGAAACACTCCAGAGACTTTTCTCCCAGATGGAATTCTCTGTGGCATCACAACTTTCTTCACAAATGTATTAATATTACAGCCTTTATTCTTTTTTTGTAGATGTCATTCCAACTTCTGGAAACCTTAGGGGAGACCTGAGCTTTAGATGGATTCCTTGGATATCAGATAGGCAAACCCAATAGACTCCACAGATATATCAAATCTTATGCTGAAAGAACCTCATCTGACAGGCCCCATAAAAACACAATTGGGCAACTATGTCTTAAGGCCATTTCTACAGGCTATTGCATAAATGTTTCCTGCTATACTTAAATGAGCTTTGAAGGACTGGACTTATTTAGACTTTCTTTATTTGCAGGTGCCTTGGGCTGTGACACACTGTCCTGATAGAAGCCCATCTCTTGGGGTCCTGCAGTACTGGGTTGTCCCACACATCATGAGTGGCTGCAATGAATGGGCAGAGTAGGAAGTGATTTGAAACTCTATTTCTAAGCTCGAGGATCTTTCCTCTGATTTTTTTTTCCAGTGCTGTTCCAGTGACGCAAGTCACTTGTTGGAGGAAAGGGGAAGGCAGTGGCTGCTCTGGGGACAAAGATCCCTGCAAAGGGTGGCAGAGACCAGAACAATATATTCATTAAAAGATGATCCTCTCAAAGGTGGGAACATAGTTAGGAATGTTGGATGTTCCTCCTGCATGGAATGGAATTTCCAAAAAAAGCATTTGGAGACAGAGCCCTACAAATATCAAATATGGATGGGGACACTCATGCTGGGGCTGAAGAGCATTTGAGGAAGTGTCTGGGGTCCAGACCTCAAAGTGATCGCTCAGGCTGTGGTTTAGCAATACAGTAAACCCAGCTTCAGGGCTCCAAAAGCCCTATCAAAAATGCTAAGGCATGCAACACGAAGCACTGATTCACTATAAACTCATTCTCCTGCTCAGACAGCTGCAGTGGAGAAATTTTGTCTTTAAGCAGGCATGGTCTGTCTGTGCCATTCTAACTTTGCCAAGTACCATCTATCAGCTCAAATGCCGTATCACACATTCTGGATAGTTTGACGGAACAGCCACTGGACACCAGTGCCTCATCTGGGTTGGATCCACTCTGGTGGCTGCTTTGGCAGCACCCACATAGGTAGGAATTGATGAGGAGCCTTGGCCTCAGACTGGTAGTGTGTTGGCATCTGCTTGGGGTCTGTTCCTGATGTGGATAGCACCTGTTGCAAGAGGCTTGGGTTCCCCTAACAGATGCTGCCAGAATATACCTGGGCCATACATCGGGAGAGCAGGAGGAAGGCAGAGAGGTAGGAAGAGATGGTAACTTGGTGCTACCGCTTTCTTTAGGAAAAAAAAAATATATGTCTGCATTGAATGAGAGGAGGAGGTGGATGCTAAAAGCTGAGCCTAGATATATTTCTGCATTGAATGAGAGGAGGAGGTGGATGCTAAAAGCTGAGCCTAGACTTGGTTACAAAACAGGGACAGAAGCTGGGAGGGACCACAGAGTCCAATAACCTGCAGCCCCTCTTGCCACCCTCCCCTCCTGTCCACCTTGTTTCCCATGGCCCTGCTCCAGCTCAGGACTCCCCCCGCCTCACCTCGGGGCTGAGCTCTCTGGTAGGGACCAGGCTGGGCTGGCAGAGTTGGGGGGTCGGGGGGGGATCGGCAGGTTTCCTTCTCTGGGACTGCAGAGTTAACTTCTGCATGGCCTCAT
>NW_008825609.1:1104907-1105239 GCF_000699105.1 Pygoscelis adeliae
AGAGCGGGCAGAGCCGCCTGGTACTTACGTGTCGTTGGGATGTACATTTTCCTCTGCTTCACCGGGAGAATCCGTGTCATGTTTTTCCCCTTCCCCTTTCTTAAAGGCAACTGAGCAAAGCGGTCCCAGGGGGGAGCGAGTCCCACCATGCACTACCGGAGACGCAAGTCCTTCCTCCCGGACCTGCCCATCGCCCCCTCCGTGACTGGTGTGGGACTGGGGCCCACTCCCGTGCCCGCTGGTGGCCGGCCGGCCGGGCTGGCGTCCGTCCGGGGATGCGCGGTCCCGCACCCTCACGCCGGCGGGTCTCTCCCCCGCGCTCCCCTCGCCAT
>NW_008825609.1:1105422-1127535 GCF_000699105.1 Pygoscelis adeliae
ACAGGAGAGGGGCTTCCTGTTCCGAGGATCTTGCAGGCAGGACCGGTGCTGCTCAGAGCTGCAGGGACACGGCAAAGCCTTCTGGCTGGCAAGATGCTCAGAAACCGGGGTGGATGCTGAGCACACAATCCCTTCTCCCTTCTGTTCTGCCCTACGAGCACCTCCAGATGGATGGAGCTGAGAGCGGATGGGCAAATAGGGGGGCTGTCTGTCTCAACTCTCTCCCTCCCCTGGCTCCATGCACAAGCTCATGTCTTTTGCACTTTCTTTGGAAAAAGCTCCAGTTCAACAGCCCCAAACTCTTCTACCAGATTTCATCTCTGCTGCAAGGAGTAGATTCAGAAGAAATGGGGCAGGGCAAGAAATTAAGCTCCTTTGTGTAAGCAGTTCTCCCAGGAAGGAAATTAGGATTTTCCCATCCCATTCCCTGCACAAAGTGCTTCCTCGTAGTCCTCACCCCCTTCCCTGCCCTGCAGCCAACATCAGTGACTCCTTGTGCTGTGCAGTCACCCACTCCTGACATTTGGCATGGCTGTTATGAGCAGTCAAGCTCCTAGGGCCAATTCCAGCCTTAACAGAAGTAGGGAGTATCTCTGTGAGCAGAACATAGCCAAGGTCTAAAACCTGGCCTTCCAAACCTGCTTGAGCAATTTTATGTCCAGCCAGTGCTGCTCAAAGGTGAACAGGTGAAGGCAGTACAGGGCTTCAAAGCTGTCAGGACGCCTTAGCCTAGATCTTGGCCACGATGCTGTCTGGAGACACACAGGAGAGATGAGGCCTCACTGGGGAAGGAATGCCATGGGCAGCACCCAGTGGCTATCTTTGTCATGGCAGGGCAGGTATCTGCAGCACCAGGCAGGGAGCCCTGAGCTCGTGTCTTAGAAGAAGCAGAGCCATGCAACAGCAGAGCTCTACCCAGGCCAGCTACCCCTTGCAGGACTTGTTAGCATAAGCACAGTCATAGGATCACAACTTCCAGGTCTCCAGCTTGCTTCCTCAGTGCTCAGAGTCCTGCCCCATTCTCTGCCTCAGCTCCAACGGGGTTGTGCAAACTGCTTGAATTGTGTTGGAAGGAGAGCTCAGCCTGTGCACCTCCACAGGTAGGCAGATACATGAATTTTGTTTCATGCACGTGGTGAGCCTCTCCTCTCTGCACTGTTGTACGTGATAGGGGACAGGACAGACTGAGAAGGTAAAAGCCAAGACTTGAAAACCAGAGAGGAAGTAATAACCCACTGGGAATTCATTGGTTTGAGTAAAGTTTAGGATGTTTAAGGGAGGCTAGATCGCAGTCTCAAAGGCTTTGTGTCCTTTGCCTTGCCACAGATATATGCCCACACCAGAGACTTCATTTCTGCTCTTCTGGACTTATGTTGACACAATTTACATTACCTTTGGATGGGGCTTGGGCAATTCATCCATCAGCCCATGTGCAATGCAGACATTTGTGGAACTCGCTGCCACAGGATGTCCTCCAGGGTTGCTCTGGACATTATCAGTGGATACTGCGTCATATCACTGAATTAACTGCCTTACTCAGATCCAACCATGAATTGAATTTGCAGAAATTGCCCTGGCAGCAGTTTACCTCAGGGGCTTCACTGTGGTGGGTTGTTGCTGACACTACCCATGCACCTCCTCAGTGCAGGAAGCAGCCTTTGAAATTCAGAAGTGGTGCTGCATCGGGGAGTGGTAAGCTGGCTCAACTCCACAGTTTCTCTGTGCCCTCCTAGGACTGCAGGATTTTGCAGTGCCAATCATTGCACCCTGAGCCCTCCTCCCTCCCGCAAGCAGTGGCAGTACCAGCCACCCTGTAACACTTCTTACTCTCAAGTCCCTGCAATGCATCAGGAAGGCAGGTGCTCACAGCTGCCATATCCATAGTACCGCTGGGACCACTCTCCTCAGCTTAATTTTAGTGACTTGGAGGCAATTTGTCTGGGCTGGTGACTCATTCCTCGCTCTTTTTTTTTCACCCCTGCCCTCCCCCTTCCTGTTCTCTCTCTGCCTGTGCCTGGCAGTGTGAGTGAGTGCCGGTATCGATATGACTACCTGTGACGTGAGCTTAGAAGTGTTAATGCAGAAATGTTTTGGTGAAAGGGTGTCCCCAGCAACCTGCAGGGGCAGTCCCCACAGAGAGGAGTCTGGGCCCGGGTGTACTGCATCTCATCTCTCTTTTGCACCCCAAAGCCTGCATCTCATCCTCTGTGTGTCTCAGAGGGGAGACAACTTTTCCTTTGAACGCGTGGAGGCTAAGAAGAGGAAGGACAAAAGCCGAGGTGTAATCACTCCGTTGCCTTTGGCTGGCACACGACATTTGCACTGCACTCAGGAATGGAGGGGGGCTCAGCTGAGAACATAGCAACTCGGTGCATGAATCAGGCCTCATCTCTTCATCCTATAGTGGCTGGGGCTCCCCAGTTCCAAGCTCAGCGTGGCGCTGCCTGGATTGTCACTGCCGAAGGAGGGGCACAGCTGGCAGGTGCCTCCACCCCAGCCGTCCCGTTGCTCACTGCTTCAGGGCTGTCCCCCCGAGGTGCAACACATCACGGACATGGCAAGAACGTACAATCTGTTTATTGGGTCTTATTCACTACGTTGTAACCTCGGGGGTCAGTGAGGAAGGGAAGGGGCAGCTGGGGTGGGGCGAGTGTGGGGAAGTTGTGCAAATGGACAAACCAGTGCTACAGACCCACAACAGTCTTTCAAGCCAGCAGAAGTAAAAAGCGCAGTGACCACCACAAGGTACTGAGCTCCGGGATGTTGGAGCCATCGCTCTCCTGCATGCTGGGCAGAGCCTGGCATCAGGGTGGGGCCGGGATCTGTAGCCAAAAACACGACAGACCTCGTGAAACCAGCTTGGCTATTTTCCTGCTCTCCCTCCCTCTGCCCTGGTGGTGGTGGGAGAACAAAGGGGCAGGGTCTCAGCTAGAAAGCTCTCACTCTTCTCTCTCCTCAGGCTCTGGCCAGCTTTGCCTCTCGTCCTGAAGCCTCTCTCCTCCCTCTGCTGCCTTGAGTTGAAGGGGAAGGGCAGGTGGGGACAATATGAGGAGTAAAGGAGTCCTGGGGGAGAAGCTGCTGCCTGCCAATGAACAGCAACACAAAAACCCCCTTGTGGTGAGCAGGGCCTGATAAGAGGAAGGGCCATTGGGCAACTGCCATGAATAAGGAACAGTTTGTTGTTTTTTTTTTTTTTCTATAGGCAAAGGCTGCCACTTCACAGCTCTCACAACAGGTCATCCCCAGGGCAGCCTGGATGCAGTTCCTTCTGTGGCAGAAGGTGACACACAGTTCTTCTCTGTGAGGGCAGAGGTGGAAAATCCTGGGCTGCCCTGCACCAGGAGATGGGGGCAAACCTGCCCATGGGCAGGCAGCAAGGAGGGGGAAGTGGTTCAGGGGTCCATGCGCTCCATCATACCAGCAGTGCTTTCCCCAAGCAGGGCTGCTGTCTCACTCTCTCTCTCTGAGGGTAAACCATCCCACCAGGCACAGCAGGTCATAGGAACCCAGGAACCCAGAACCTTTCAGGAGCAGGAAAGGGCCATTGGTGTCATTCCCAGGGATCCTTTCAGACTTACTTGCTTAGAGGAGGCTGCATACTCGTTTCTTTGTCCGGGTGGGCTGCGGACAGAGGACTGCTCGGATGGCCTCATCAAACACTGTCTTGAGGCCACGCTGCGTCAAAGCCGAGCATTCGAGGTATTTCACGGAGTCTGTCGGGAGGAAAGCAGGTGCTGTAATGGGGTAGAAGGGAACTGGGGTAGGCAGCGGGGGTACCCAGGAGTCTGCTGCGAAGGGTCCTCAAAAGAAAAGCATGCAGGAGGAATACCACAGATCGCGTCAAGCAGGAAGAGATGCATGTGCCTGTACGTTTCTGGCTCCCATCACCTCACAGCCACAACACCCTCCTCCCTCAGTGCCCATTTTACAGTGTCCTGAGGCACATACACAGCACCTAAACACTCCCTGAGTCTCATCTTGAGATGAGGTCTCAAGTCTCCTCAGGCTTCAAGTGTCAAGCACCTCTGGTGGCATCTCAAATCACCTGGCACCTCTCTTTTGGGACTTTGTACCCCCAAATTCTCAGAGACCTTGTGCTGAAGAGCAAGGCACCTGGATCTTGCCTGAACTGAATAAACACAGCTCAGGTGATCAAAGCCATTAAGCATCGTCAGGACACACTTCACTCCCTCAGGCAGTCTTGACTTCAGGGCAAAGCTTGCCAGCTATACAAGACCAGGGTTTGCCTATTCTCCACCCTTGTAGCCAGAGCAGAGCCATCGTGTGAGGCTGGCTATGTTATCCTGGTCGGACACCCTCTTCTCTGAACTCCTGGTTGAAAACTTCTCCCTCAAGCCGTGTTTTCCACCCTCTCTGCTGCCTCTGCATGCTGCATCTGAGAAGAGAGATTACCTGGAACAGGCATTTGTGCTTGTCCCGAAATACAGGAGGGAGCTGATGCCCCTGAGATGAACGGTGGGGTGAGACACGCATACCTGAGGTTGCATGTATAAGCCCCGGTAGTCAGAGGCAGGGACAGGAAGCTGCAGTTGCAAGTCTTCCTGAGAGATGTTAGAAAACTCAGTCTTCCGCCTCTTTCCGGATGTGGAGGAGAGGCCTCTGCCCACAGAGCAGCTGTGGCTTTCACAGAAAAATATTGGCCCAGATAGAAATAGCAGAGTAAAAGGGGAGGGGAATGTGCAAATGTGTATCTCTGTGTGTGTGTAGGATGGTGGCCAGAGAGAGGCAGAAAACAGAGGGCTGAGGGGTTGAGGCTTCCTCAAGGAGCAGACCTCCTTCCTGAGCCTCCTGAAGTGCATTTTGTCCCATGACCTTTGATGTGTCTTCCTGTGTCCCTCTGAGATACCACTGTGAGATACCTCTATGAAAGCCTCATTAGGTTGAGGGGAAGCCCTTATCTTCTGCCTTTCTCCTTTCAGTAGGTCCAAGATGTTGCCCCAAGCACATACCGATTTCCTTGGCCAGAGCAAGGCCCTGAGGATATGTAATGGGGGATAGCTTCTTCTCCTTCAGTTTCTCAATGGTGTCCTTGTCATCACGAAGATCCAGCTTTGTGCCCACAAGGATGATGGGCGTGCTAGGGCAGTGGTGCCGCACCTCAGGGAACCACTAGCAAGGGAGCAAAATGGCAAAGATGTGAGAAGAAGTCACACGTACAAGCATGCACAAGGGAACAAAGAGGCACCCCTGAAAAAATGTCAGCAAGATAGCTAACACCCTGTCCTTCCTCACAGCCCTTCCATCCAGCATTGGGCACTATAGCCTCGCCCAGACCAACCCCTGTTGCTGGGTTCACAGGCAACATCCCTGACATGGAACTCAAATTCTGTTAAGCAAAAGCACAAGCTGCTCTCCACCTTTCATGGCTCCCTGAAACCCAGGGAGGAAGCTGAAAGTGGTAGGAAGAAAATACTATGTTGTTCTCCTCTCCATTCATCTCTCCCTTCTTCCTTCATTTCCTATCTAAAGGCTGTGGGTACCAGCTTCTCATATCCTATGGACTGTTCCTGCGTGTCTGTGCTGGGACAGCCTTGGCTGAAAGGTGCCATCAGAACATAAGCCTGTGGCCTCATAGCTGTCTAGCCCAGCCAGATGAATACTAGCCCTTTAATAGGGTTGGCTGCCTTCTTTGAGATGACCCAGAAATAGACGTCCTATTAGCAGTCTCCACCCACAGTCACTCTCTTTGCAAGATCACCACCAATCTCACCCTCCTCAACTCCTGAAGGACCAGGATACTCTGTCTCACCTTGGCACGGACGTTTTCATAGGATGCTGGGCTGACAAGGGAGAAGCAGATCAGGAAGACATCCTGTAGGCGTACAACCATGGTGCAGAGTTAGGAGGAGAGCATGGGATTGCATGACAAGAGGCAGGGAGGGGAGAGCAGAGCTGGGTGGACAGCGTCCTCCCTCTGCAGCAGAGGGTCATGCTAGGGAAAACTGTCATAATGTAACACAGTCCTAACTGCTGCTTATCGCCTCTAGAGGAGAGAAGGATATTTGCTCCCCTGACTCATGGTAACCATAGCCACCGTTATCAGAAAAGCCAAACGTTTAACTATGAGGATGGGGTTTTTGCGGTAGGCACACTCATCCTCATGGGAAATGGCCTGACAGCGTCCTGCTCATTTCTCACAGCACACCAGAGAGCTTTCAGGCCAGAATAATTTTTCCTGCTGTTGAGACAGAGCTAGGCTCAGCCCAAAAAGTGCTCACGCAGGACGCAAAAGAGGCAGAGTCTCAGTTATCCACATAAAGCACTTCTCCTCGGCATGGCAGAATTTAGACTTCCGTTAAAAACAAAACCAAACCAAAACAGCTCTTCAGGATTATATTTCTTTCATCCAACTTCACCTAGCTAAAACAAGGGTGTCAGGCCCAACCTATCCATTTCCATACTTTTACAACTGTCAGAGGCAAGTACCTTGGAGTACATCCAAGTACCTTGGAGAACAGTCCCCCCACCTATCCTTGGGATGTATCCCAGGGTGGGTGCAAGCATGTTGTTGACAAATGCGCCTGCTTGCACAGACTGCAGAAAGAGCCTAGGCAAGCAGCTTACACCAGGTGTCTGACTTCTAGGTGGCTGAACTTGGCTGAAACAAGTAGTGCTCTCAATTCCTAGCCCTTTTTGTTGCAATGGCAACCTTCAGACCAATGCCTGAGGCAGCAGGGTCTTTCTGAGCTTGCCAAGAGGCTGCTTGGAGCAACATCCTCCAGGGAAGGTGATCTTGAAACCCTGAAATCACTCTGTCAACGTGGTGAAAAACTGGTGAACACAGTATCTGAGGAGAGGCATCCATTTGCTCTGTTCTAACAGAGCTTGGAAAGTTAGTTCCTCCTAACTTGGGCTTAGTTGAGGCATCAGCAGATCAAACATACTTCCACACATCAGATCTTTTTTAAAAGGCAGAAGCCAGAATAGCGGGGTTCACAGAAATGTGAGAAGCTCCTGCCTC
Organism: Pygoscelis adeliae; assembly: GCF_000699105.1. NCBI lineage: Eukaryota > Metazoa > Chordata > Aves > Sphenisciformes > Spheniscidae > Pygoscelis > Pygoscelis adeliae. The sequence goes on from NW_008825609.1 coordinate 1,112,405, forward strand.
AGCTCCTAAATTCCCTGAGCCACTTCAGCTTCACAAGGGGAATTTTTTTTACCAGGGCTGTGTAGGGCACCTTTCCCACACTGAAATCAGTGTCAGCTGGACTCATAAGTTTCTTTGAATATCTCACTTTTCTTGCTAAGTTATTCCAGTAATAAAGTTTAGATAAAGGTCCAAAATACCCTTAAATGTCTTTTACCTTTAGGATTTCAAGGCACTTGTATATCAACAGAGGTATTCCCAGAAAAGGGCAGAGAGAGATGGGAACAGTCTTGTCACTGTGTTATGACAAATGTTGATTTTTGCAGTGGGGGATGGAGGCGTATCTGAGGGAGGAACAAGGGAGGAGGGGCATGGAGCGTGACCCACCGTCTGCGGGTAAGAGAGCGGCCTCAGCCTGTCATAATCCTCTTGTCCAGCAGTATCCCATAGCCCCAGATTTACAGGCTTGCTGTCAACCATCACATTGGCTGAATAGTTATCGAACCTGAAATGCAGAGACATAGGCCATGGCTCAAATAGGAGAAGAGGAAGCCCTTCCAGTAGTGTAGGTGGGTTTCACTAGGTGTACCCCAAAGCAAAGGGTGGTGATTCTTTTTCTCAGCGCACATGAGTGATTCTGGTTTCCTGTGAACCACTACCTTATGGACTTCCCACTCAGCATCAACCTCCTCCCCATCAGCCAGCTGTCCTGAACAGGTGCCTGGCTGCAGCTCCACCTTTGCCACCATGCATGCAGATCCATAAACCCTTCAGCTTCCCATTTCTTTCCCCAGTATCCTTCCCACAACTGTGTCTGCTCTAGCCAAGCCCCTGTCTTTCTTTTGTACTCTAAAATCCAGCTTTCTTCTTAGAAGTGAAGAAGAAGAACCCATGCCTCTGTAGCTCCCCCAGAGCCCTGCAATCCTCAACACCCCTGCTGGAACTGAGGCCAATATGCCAAGGTGTGTCCCTTTACTCTTTGACAATGTAGCATGAAATATTTGAGAACAGCTGTCAGGATTGCATGCTGTGGAGCAAAGACTTAATGGGAAAAAAGGATATTAAATGAATAGAGATGTTCCTCCCCTTGTCCTAGAAAATTTTATTTCCTGTTCCTTTTGGTATTTTTTTTTTTCAGGCTGAGGTGAGGGAAACCAGTGATAGGAAGGAACCAACACAAAGACCTTGTGAATGTGCTCACGGCATACGCTGTCATTGTAAGATAAGCCATGCAGTCCAGGAGCACAAAATGGCCTCCTTTTCATGTCTCCAGGCACAAGCCTCAGACAGGAGGAGAAATGGTGTGTGACACATAAAATGCATAGCCACTTCATGGCTACATGCTAGGAAGGGATGGTGTCGTTCCACAAACCAGCTTGAGAAAAGATGGGTTCTTGCTGCCGCAACCATTTTTTGCAATGTCTGTTGCAAATTGGTCTGGAGAAAAAAGTGAGGCTCTGAGGTTTTCCTGCACCTGTCCTTCCCAAGGAAGCTGAACCTGACCTGGCAGTCTGACACACTGTGCCTAGCTTCTTTTCCCATGTCAGGGAGTGTTTAATCATACTCCACATCCCAGTGGTGTGGTATCCCATCCACACATGTGGTGTGCATCCCCAAACATATCCCCATGCACTGTGGGGAGACAAATGCATCTGACCACTCAGACTAAAGCAACCCTAAGCTTGCTCCTTATTCCAACAGTCTGCAGGTCTGTCCCAGCCTCATGCATACATCTGCTGGATTTCTTAGTGCATTCTATGAATGTGCTCTGGCATTGAGCTGAGTCCTGCACTCTTACCATCAGGGTTATCAGTGCCTGCTCCAATGACAGCAGGTGCCTTGGACAAGGAAGGAAGTGGGGACCCCTGTCCATTCAACTGCCTTCTTGGGTACAAAACTGACCCTTCTTCTACAAAAATGGGTCTGGACCCATTTTTGTAGCCTGGTGCCTCGTTGTTTTGCCTAGCAGGACCCCATCTACTACTTGAAAACTTAGCAGGCAGATAGACCCTTGGGTTGGTTTGTGTCCCCCAAATATCCCATTTATACCAGGGTTTTATAAGGCCACTTGTGCTTCTGGTGAAAGGTGACAGATTGGAAGCATAGAGGCACCTTCGCTAGTTTGGCAGCCCTTCGTCTGCTGGCATGGAGGTTGCAACCCTGCCTTCAGAGTGCACAAGAAGGAGTTTCTACGCCCCTTTGCATCCTGCTTTCCATGCCTCCCACCCACACCAGGACCTGTTTATGCTTTACTCACACAGTGGGGATGTATTCTCCTGGGAAGGCATTGGTGGTATAGCTGATAAGGAGACAGGTTTTCCCCACAGCTCTGGAATAGAAAGAAAAAATAGCAGGAAGTCATGGTAGTGCAGGCAGTCTTGCTAGGGTGAGATGGGGATGGGGCAATTCTTCCACACCTCTAAGCTAGACCTGTCAGGAGACCCCTCGAAGCAGAAACATGTTCACAGGACCAGACGACGCATAACCATAGGTTAGACAACTGGCAGGAAGAAAGACAGGATGTCACCCAGAAATGTTTGTTGTCTTTGAGCACAAAGGCTTGTTTTTACGGTCTGGTACAGAGATCACTCAGCTAAAACGCATCCACTCTGAGATGGAGGTGAGAGCCCATTTTCCAGTGCATGCACAGTGCTGTGCGCTCACAGCCAGGGTCGGTGTATTGATTCGGTGTGGGGGTGCCATGACAAAGCTGCCCAGCCAGCTACAGCCCCTGAACGCAGGCACTCCTGCCTGCTTCTGCAGGCACTGTGGCCAGGGGCTGATAGTACCTCTTCTGGACTTAGCCACAACACCTTCCAGTCTTGCCTGTCTGCAGTAAGCTGTAGCATCACCTGCAGAGAGATCTGTAAGCAGTCAGCAAGGTGCCTCTCCCTGTGGCTGACAGAGGCTGCTGGTGGTGTTTCTGAGCTAGAAGCTGGTGCTTCCTCCCTCCTCAGCCTCCCCCACCTCCATGTTGCAGCAGGGTGGAGCGCAAATAAGCCAGGGTAGCAGCACAGTCCAGACTGGGTGAGGGCATTGGTGTGAGAGAGGTGGGAAAGGAGGCAGTAAGGCTGTCAAAGGGAGGAGAAGGTGGTGTGGGCAAGGTGAAGCCTGTGATGAGGGAAAGAAGAAGTGGAGAGAAACTGGAAGAAGATAAAGCAGCCAGGACAAGTGTGGGAAGGAGAATCCTTCTCCTGCTGGTCTGCTATTTCTCAGGCCTGTGTGGCCTGGGAAAGTCTGGCCACGTTTCAGTTACAGCATGTGTAAAATGGAGGTGGTGAGAGCAACCTGCCTCCTCAGCCTATAAGCACAGCCACAGGATGAGGGAGATGCCTTTCCCAGGTGAAAGGCTGAAGTCCCACTGCTGGGGATGCTCCAACCATCCCAGCTGTACCTGCAAAGTCCCCTGCTGCAGAGGTGCAGCCCTGCCTTTTTGTGTGCCCTTGACAGGCACAACTGGCATCTTTGCCCTGGTCACAAGGCCCCTGCCTCAGCCACTGCACTGTGGGGCAGCTGAAGAGAAAAACGAGCTCTTCGGTGTGCTCTGACACTTGTTTCTTCCTTCTGCCACCTCCCTTTCTTAGATCCTCCTCTCTCAGTCCCTTCTCTTTCCCCAGCTCCCTTGCTTCCCTCTTACCATAGAGATATTGAGGGAGGGCCATGGAGGCTTCCTGAAGCTTTACAGGTAATGGCTCAGGAGACCTACGGGACTGTGGGTGGGTCAGTCATGGAAGGGGGGATGGTTCTGAATTAGTGTGGTTGAACAGAGGGGAGCACAAAGGGTCAGTGAAGGGATGAAGGTTACAACAAAGCTATTGAGAGAAGAGGTGAGGTTAGTGGCACCTGCAGGTTCCTGGGGCTGAACTCAGGGAGTGCTAAGGGGTCAGTGATGTGTGATGGATGGGGCTATGGGGCCAGAACAGCTATGGGGCAACATGAGGGGCTTAGCTGAGTGACAGCAGAAGGTCCTGTGGTTGGTAAGGTTGAGCCAAGGGAGGGTGACATGGCTGGTATAGCTGGGAGGGAGGTGAAGCGTGGTGAACCAAGAGCTCAGAGCGATGGGGGGATGACTGGACTGCTGTGTTGCAAGATGGTGAGAGGGGAGTTGCAGAGTACAGAGAAGCTAAATGATGGGACAGAAGACATTTAAGAGGAGTTGCGGTCAGAGGGGTTCAGAGCAGGATGTGTTGTGGGGTTAGCCACCAATATGAGGGGAATGCTGCCTTGAGGGATGGCTACAGAGTTGGTGCAATGGGTGAGGGGGAAACTGGGGGGTTAACAGGGCAACAGATAAATGCCCAGTGGAGTTATTCATCCAGCTCTAGCTTGCAGCCTTCAGGGGACTTTTATTAGAGGTAATGGTGTTTATTTGGGGCTCTGTCCTTCCTTGTCCCTTCTTCCCGTCCCCTTGCCCCAGCCCCTCAGAATATGTCTAACAAGTACTGTTATGTTTGCAGATGTCTTCTTCCGCAGGCGAGTTTTGAAGGAGGAAGTGACTGTGGGGAACAGGGCTGCTGCAAATGTCTCTTCATCTGCTACCTGATAGCTGCCCCAGATAACAGTCTGGCCAGCTCCTAGCTGGGAAATGAATTAACCTACTCCGTGCCAAATGTGGACTCTCCTCCCCTCCCTCCCCTGCATCTATTCATCCCACAGGGCAAGAAGAGGCCCTGTCCACCCCATCCCTCCCGCCCCTAGCAGTACTGACTGCTTCACTTATTGATGGCTTAGATCGGGCCATTTCCAGGGATCACAGAGCATGGCCAGTGATGCCATCATGCTGTGAAGGCAAGGTTGTGTTACCTCCCACTCCCAAAGTGGCATACACTTGTGCCTACCTCAGCGGAAAGAGCTCCTCCTTCTTGTCCCCACAGAAACCCCTTGTCAAAGTCTCCCCACATCTCGATACAGAGATAATGTGCCGAGAAAAGCTGAACACAGAGCTACTGGTGGACATCTCATCAGGACCATAGTACCGTGCCCTCTCCCAGTCAGTCCCAGTGAGCAGATGGCTTTCAAGGAGTCATTCACCTGCAGGAGAGCGCTTGCACCTCTCAGGTTTTAAATCTGACTCCTGCCTAAAGGTTGAATCTGGCAGCAACACCACCACCTCCTGTGCGTGGGATAGACCTGCTCCACTTTCCATGCCCCTTTTGCAGATGCCCTTCAAAATGCACTCTTCCACACCCTTCCCAGAGGAAGGTCCCTTGCCCTGGGGAGAGAAGGGCGAGCGAGAGAGGGAACACAGTCTGCAGGAGGTCAGAAGCAAAGCTGGGGAATTTTCACCAAGCAGCCACCTTCTTTCTTGCCCCTTGTCACCGCCCCTCCCTCCCTGCATCCACAGCAAACCAGCGGGGTACCTACCCGTCTCCCACCACGACACACTTGATGGCTTGCATGGCTCTGGACCTGTGGAGGAGGACAGCGCCTGGGGCAAAGGACAGTCAGGCCAAGGCAAACAGCAGGGAGAGACGGGCAAATTTGGGTATCAGCCCTTGTGCTGCAGTGAGCGGCAGGTTGCAGGGAGGGAGGAAGTGGAAGAGGGAACTTTACTCGACTCTCATCCTCCGGTCCCTCCTCCCCTCCCACCACAGCAGCAGCTCTGCAGCTGAGGCCGTTAGCTGAAGGCGGGGCATGCATGACTTCATGGCTGGGATGATGGCTGCTGTCATTTTTTTTTTCTCCCCGCGTGTCTCACCCACTCCCTTCCCACCCCATCCCAGTGAACAGCTGGGGGCACCAAACTGCTTTTACAGGGGAGCTGAACAAGGGTTAGAAGAGGGATGAGAAAGTGGAGGGGTGGATCTCCCCCTCCCTCCTTTATCATCCAAACTTTGGAGGAGATGTCAGCAGGGAAGGGAATCTGAAGTGGGAGTAGTGGGGTGATGTGGGGCAATGAAGATTCTTCAGGTCTTCCCAGTGCCCCTGAGTAACAATGGCAAAATATCACAAGGAACAATGTTTTCTGTGAAGGCTGAACAAGGAAGTTAAGCAGCCTCTAGAAAGCAGCAGCCACCCCATGGCTGCTCTATCCCTCCTCTCCTGTGGTGATAAGGTCCTGCCGCACTTCCCCACCTGCCCAGATTACTAGTACAAAGTATTGTGTGAACCTGTGTGTTCACCATGAAGTGGAGCAAATGCATCAAGGGATGTAATGAACTGTTTTCTTTCCCCTGCAAGTACTATGAGAGCCAAGACTGGTAGCTGAGATGAGCCCTTGCAAGCCAGCTTCTCCCTATCCACCCTCTCCCCTACTTCTGTGCAAAAGCAGCCAGTGGGAGCTGCTGCCAGACCTCTTCCATCTTGTCATAGAATCATAGAATCATAAAATCACAGAATAGTTTGGGTTAGAAGGGACCTCTAAAGATCATCTAGTCCAACCCCCCTGCCGTGGGCAGGGACATCTTCAACTAGATCAGGTTGCTCAGAGCCCCGTCCAACCTGACCCTGGAATGTTTCCAGGGATGGGACATCCACCACCTCTCTGGGCAACCTGTTCCAGTGCTTCACCACCCTCAGTGTGAAAAATTTCTTCCTTATATCCAGTCTAAATCTACCCTCTTTCAGTTTAAAACCATTCCCCCTTGTCCTGTTACTACAGGCCCTGGCAAAAAGTCTTTCTCTGTCTTTCTTATAAGCCCCCCTTATATACTGAAAGGCCACAATAAGGTCTCCCCAGATCCTCCTCTTCTCCGGGCTAAACAACCCCAGCTGTCTCAGCCTGTTCTCATTGTCCTCAGAAGATAAAAGAATTTTAGAGCTAAGCAGCAAGGAGAAGAAAGCAATCACCCTAAGAAAGAAGAGACAAGGAGCAGAAAGACCCCAGGAGGCTCTACTGCTTCCTTTCCCTTCTCGAAATGAGGGTCTGCCTCCTCTTCCTTCCTTCTCCTCCCACGCAACGCTAAGCCTGGAAAAGTGTGTATGTGTGCACGTCTGTGTGCTCCAGCCTGAACTGACGAGTGGATGGGCAGGAGATGCATTTTATATAAGAAGGGATTGTGGTGACACAGGATTAATTAGAATTTCCAGGCTTTGTCAGGAGGCCAGTTAGACCAAGAACAGTGGGTTTTCAGCTGGGATGTTCCTGAAGGAAGGAACTCTGAGGGAAATTGTTTCTCCAAAGGTTGGTGACCTTTGCACTGCTGCAGCCATGGGAGGCTGTTGCAACTGACCTGCTCCGGAGGAGACCTCTCCCATCTGTCACTCAGCACTGGCTGCAACCCAGAAACCTTCAGCTGTGGAGTGTTTCCAAGTCTTGCAGCTATTTCAGAAGCACAAAGCGACCAGCTGTACTAGGTGTTCCCTCTGTGGGTGGTAGGGAAGAGGGTGGAAGGAAACCCACTGGCTCCTCTGCAAGTGAGAGCAGGAACAGGCCATGGGAATACAGGCCAGAGAGGGACAGAAGGGAGAGTGACAAAGGCTGTTACAGGGAGAGCAGCAGCAGGAGCTGGAGAGGGCAGGCAGGCGCAGAATATAGTGGGCCAGGAGATAGGAGCTCAGTCAGAAGAGAAGGCAGGTATATCTGGCTCTAGAGAATGCTACTGATGGATGGAGAAAAACCATTGCAGCTCCCTGGGAAATTGGACGCGTTGAGAGGTCTCTGTGGGAGACATCTGGGTGACAAGTGAGGGCCCTGGGAGCTGGAGCTGGTAGAGCCCACAGGGATTCAGGGAGCTTTAGGTCCCTGCCCTGATGGGGCAGGCAGCCTGGGACAGGCAAGCAGGAGACTAACCCATTTCTGGGCATTGTTGAAACTGCATTTAGAATCAGCTTCTCCAAAGGAACATTTCTGTTTTCACCAGATCTTTTCTCTGAAGGTTTCCAATAACCCTTATGTGCCTGGGGAGGAGCAGGGTAGGAAGAACAGAGAGCGAACACCCAAGGTGGGAAGGATGGGGACTGAGGGGAAAAGAGCTGGGGAGAGCTGGAGAATACGTTGAGTCTTACCTGGGACAGAGTAACAGTCGTGTGAAGATACTGGGGGTAGGGATGGGATTCAGGCTGAGGGAGACTGGATGGAAAACTGCCCAATGGCACAGTAGGACCTGGTGGCAGGGATGAACAAGGACCACTGACCTGCTGAATGCCGTATGTGCTTTTGCCCTTGTAGTCTGGCATATGGGCTTGTGGGACTGGCAGCATGGGAGGGAGCAGGGAAGAAGACAAGTTAAAATGGGTCAGGGAGGAGGGAGTGTTGTTGAGACCCCATGTCCAGGTGAGCCCCACGTCAAAGACACTGTAGTTCTGTATGTCCAACAATGAGCTGTGGAAGTCCTGGCAAGAAGGTTATCTCCAACCCACTTCTGGGCAAATTACTTTTGGAAGATAATTCCCTACTACTGCTATGGATAGTCAGTTCTTGTCCAAGTCAGAGGTCTGTGCTGTGAATCTATAAACATCCCTCCGCTGCCAGTGCCTCTGTAGAGGGACGATAGGGATCTACATAAAGGCTTTCAGGGTGTTTCTTTCCATCGTATTTAAATTATTAAAAATGGGATATTATATTCAAATAACACATATTGTAATCACTCTGAACAACTGGCACCTGCTACATTAAAACCTCTCAGTTGTACAGGCTGCAGGAAAGGGAAGGAAACTGCAGGAAATAGGCCCGTAACCCCTAACTGAGCACATACAGATCTGTTGCTGCTTTGATGTCCTCTCACACCACCAAGAGGTGCTCTTGACATGAGTTTCCTTCTGCATGTGCAGTGGGGCTGAGGGAAGGCAGGCACCCATCTGAGGTTTCTTGCTCCCTTTGCTGATTTTGAGGAAGACGCTAATGGGAAAGAATTGCTCAGTGAGGCAGTTTTGCTCTGAGAGACTTCCAGGGCCCGGGGCTGGGTCACCTCCGAGCGACCCGTCTGTGCTGGGTTTGGCACGGCACCCATGTGGGATGGCAGGCAAGGGCAGAAATGCATGATATCATTTTTCTCCCCACAAGGATCCAAAGCTGCTCCATCTCTCCCCCTCTTTCTGTGGGGTTCTGCTCCCTCAGGGAGGATGGGAAAAGGGTGAGGGGGCTCTTTCAGAAAAGATGTTTGCACTTCACAGCCCTGCACAGGAGGGCAGGAGCTGAGCAGGAGGCTTTCCCTTCAGCACAGACGGAGTAGCAGGGGGAATCCTTTCCTGGGGGGAACACAGGGCTCATTTCTTTGCGCACACAGGGCATGACCACAGCAGATATTCTCATTACCCTGGGTCCTGATAGGATTTATTTTATGTAAGCTATCGCTCAGCCAATCCTCAGTGGCCATGAGGCCTTTTCTGTGTGTGCTGGGCCTCCACCAGGGAAGAGAGTAATTTGCTTCAGCCTGGCTGGGCTGCAAACTGTCCCCGTTTGCTATATTCCCCTTTTGCGTGTTCCCACTTCCCCATTCACACAGCTTTGTACCATCTGCCTCCTGCTTTTAGTTCTTGCTTTGCTGCTCCTCCAGAACTCCCACCCCTCCCTGTTGCTGCCCCCCTCTCCCCTCACTGCTGTGGTTTCTCACTGACTGCCACGCTTGTTTGAAAAGCCTGCCCTGAATTCAAAGCTCAGACCATAACTGAGCTGGGGCGATGCACCTCAGGCCGTGATGTTCTGCAGTCCCTGTCAGAGAGGTTGTGGAGTTGCTTCATACAGGGTCTGTTTTCTAACATAGCCATGCCAAGGGCTTCTCTAGCCTAAATTTACCCCGTCAGGCAAAAGCTTAGAAAAAAAAATGAAGTTTCTGATCCAGCCTCACTGAACACAAACTACCTACATTTACAACGTAACTCATAAGCAACTCCACTTGCAAATGGTGTTTACTGAGTCTTGGACCTGTCTTACTCATGGGCTTTTCTGGAGACCAGCCCTACTGCAAGAAGGCGCAGGTGGTCCATTCCTGATACATTGTGTCATGGAGGCTCCTCTATCTTCAGAGTGTGACTGCACTCAGCCTTTCCAGTTTGGGGCGAAATAGCAGGTCCACTGCCATCCTCCTAGCTGGAGCGCTGAAAGAGGTTCACCTCCTCCACCTCTTCTCCACTATGTACCTGGGTAAGCAGAAGACCATGGCACAGACGTTTGGGCATCAAGTTCTTTGTGATGGCCGATTCATACTTGCACTTCCCTCAGCTGAGAAGTTGTTCGCAGACTCTAAATCATACTGGTTTTTTATGGCTTGGCCTTATCTGGTTCTCTGTACTTCTGCAAGTCCCCAGTGATTCTGATACGGGTTTCCATTCTTATAGTCATTTTGTTCTCAGCCAGTGACAACCCCCATCTCACTGATACCACTCTGTTACTTAATGGTGATAAATACAGATCAATATCTGACTGTGCATCCTTTCCCATGAGGTGCTCAGATGGTTCAACAACATCTTTCACCTGCCTGTTGTAGAAGGGAGGTAACAAGGACTAGAGATTACACGTGTAAATTCTAACTTGAGTGTCAACTGCTTGACTTGACTCCCTTGCCTGCTAGCACTCTTCATACGTGATCAGATGTTAGATATACTATGTTTTGTAAAACCAGGTCTAATACATATCTTTACTGGTAAGCTATGGTATCTTCTAGGAAGGCTGCAGCAGGGAAGTGAAAAGAGCTGTTTAGAGTACTAAGGAAATCTATAGCTACTCTGTTTTACAAGACTAATATTTCCTGAACTACCAAAGTAAAATCTTTTGCTTTACCATTTTTTTCAAAGGCATAAAGCTTCAATCTTGCTGCACTTCCGAGTCCAACAAAAAAAATCCCTCTGGCTCTTCATTCAAGTTTATCAGACTCTAAGTGACCCTCCTGTGATCTTTATAAGAGGGTTTGGGTTTTTTTTTTCTATGACCTTTTATAATCATCATCTTTCTACCTTTAAAATAGACTCCAGTTCCTTGAATTCGTAAAAGCAGTTGAGAACAGACTATTCCAGGTACTCTGCACTAGTAGCTTTACTTACTGCCTGCACGTTTGCATCCTGAGCTACTGCTCTGGCGGTCACAGTCTGTGTTGCTCCTCATACTGGACAAGGATTATTTTATTCCAATTGTTATATGAAAAATCCTGTTATTGTCTTTGCTCTAGTGCTGGTTTACCTTGCATCAAAATACTGTCTGTGCAGCTCGTAATCCGCACAATACCATGTAAGAAATGCTACACTTTCTCCTGATACACTGCAATCCCTAAGCCCAACCTGAATGGCAGTCTAAACCTCCTGAAGGGGCTATTGAATTTGTACAGACCTGTGCTTTGTCTCTCTGTGGATAGCTGTGGGAATACAGTTGACATGTTCAGCAAAGAGAAATATATGGCACTTTATCACTGTCTTTATCCCCTTGAAAGTAGTAGAAAAAAATTATATTTCCTTTTTATTTACACAGTTATTTTAAGCCTATACCAAGTAGTAGAAAAGTGCACTCACACTGTTGGTTTGATACTTTCCTTTGTGACCACCAGGTATTTCCAGCTCCAATTTAAGTCTCTGTGTACAGTCAGGGAGCATCCTGGGAGAAAAAATGGTTCGTGGCACAGGAGGCACAGGGAGCAGCCTGGAGTATTGATCTGCAGCAGTCTGCCTAATCTGCCCATGCTTTAAGAGATGAGAACTGCTGGACCAGCCTGGATGCCCCCATTGCACACGCTCCCACCTCTTGCCTGCACAGCCCCAGCCTGAGATAACCGCAGCTGGGAAGGATGTGCAGTGGCAGAAGCAATTGCTGGATCTAACCCCAGCCCTGTATCAGGAGCGCTGATTTCCAGGGATCTGCTTCTTCCTGTCCCTGTTCCAAACAGCTCTGGAGGCACAGGAGAAGCACTGCTTTACCTGTGGGCTGGTGAATGTGAAGGGGAGTGATAGGAGGGGACAAAAAGGGCCAAATGCCACCTCAATCCAACCCAAGACATATCTGACCTGTCCCAGTCCCCTTCACTTACCCTGATATTATGTAGGCCCCTCAACACCCCCTCCCACCCAGTCCTCTTGTTCCCTTGTTGACACCTCTTCTTGCAAAGAGAACTTTCTTTGCACCCCTGAGCCGGGTACGTCTTGGAGCAAGGAGTGGCCATTCCCAGCTCTACTCTTTGCCTCGTTGAAATAATCTCTATCACCTGGAAAACGTTCTTTGGTTCTTCCTCCAGTCTCCCGCTTTTCTAAGGAGTGCGTTCCTTGATGAGATATACCCTTGATCTCATCTGGGTTGCTCTTTTCCCAGATGTTGCTGCAGTCATCATAGCGGGGTTTTTTAATGTATAGGCCACAGGTTTCTCTAGGAGGAAGATGCCAGAATCCGTGCGCAATATAAGAGTCAGTCCCCTGGATGTGAGTGTCTTTCAGCATAAGTTGATTTTTGCTGCATGTCAAATTCTCTTTGCTTAGTCTGTATTTGACCTAGGCTGTATCTATGCTGACCTAACTGACAACACCAGTGGGAGAACCCATGTGCTCTGAGCCACTGGCTATGGGCTAGCTCTGACCACACTGTATAACATTTAAATCTCATCTGCCCTCAGATCCATTTGATGTTTCTATACCCCTGGGGCATAATTAATTTTTATGTGTTCTTTCTTTCTTGCTTGCTTGCTTTTTCTTGCTTGCTTTTGTGCTTGCTAGCTTTCCTGCTTTCTTCCCCTCCTTCCTTCCTTCCTTCCTTCCTTCCTTCCTTCCTTCCTTCCTTCCTTCCTTCCTTCCTTCCTTCCTTCCTTCCTTCCTTCCTTCCTTCCTTCCTTCCTTCCTTCCTTCCTTCCTTCCTTCCTTCCTTCCTTCCTTCCTTCCTTCCTTCCTTCCTTCCTTCCTTCCTTCCTTCCTTCCTTCCTTCCTTCCTTCCTTCCTTCCTTCCTTCCTTCCTTCCTTCCTTCCTTCCTTCCTTCCTTCCTTCCTTCCTTCCTTCCTTCCTTCCTTCCTTCCTTCCTTCCTTCCTTCCTTCCTTCCTTCCTTCCTTCCTTCCTTCCTTCCTTCCTTCCTTCCTTCCTTCCTTCCTTCCTTCCTTCCTTCCTTCCTTCCTTCCTTCCTTCCTTCCTTCCTTCCTTCCTTCCTTCCTTCCTTCCTTCCTTCCTTCCTTCCTTCCTTCCTTCCTTCCTTCCTTCCTTCCTTCCTTCCTTCCTTCCTTCCTTCCTTCCTTCCTTCCTTCCTTCCTTCCTTCCTTCCTTCCTTCCTTCCTTCCTTCCTTCCTTCCTTCCTTCCTTCCTTCCTTCCTTCCTTCCTTCCTTCCTTCCTTCCTTCCTTCCTTCCTTCCTTCCTTCCTTCCTTCCTTCCTTCCTTCCTTCCTTCCTTCCTTCCTTCCTTCCTTCCTTCCTTCCTTCCTTCCTTCCTTCCTTCCTTCCTTCCTTCCTTCCTTCCTTCCTTCCTTCCTTCCTTCCTTCCTTCCTTCCTTCCTTCCTTCCTTCCTTCCTTCCTTCCTTCCCCTTCCTTCCTTCCTTCCTTCCTTCCTTCCATGTGTTACTTACCTTAAGGGCATTTCCAGATGCATTGCTGGCTGGGGTAGTGTTGGTATCCACCTGAGTTCAGTACAGATCCGTACTGCCTGTCTGGGATGCTCAAGCAAACTGACCCCTCATCTGGGCCTAGGTTTCCTCAAGAGAGGAACTGGTTGTTTTGTTCCAGGGTAAGCCTGGAACCAAACTAATTTGTGCACCATGTGGATGAGTGGGGGACTAAGGACCTGGAGAGGGAGACATACTTACCCTGCACTTTGGAAAGAATGGGAGATGCTCTAGGCTTAGCTTAGTTACACAATCCTGTCTCACTTCTTGCGTACCCTCATGAGAAAACATCTCACAGGTGTTTCATTTTTATATGAAATAAACTTATGCAGTTTTTTAACAGTGCATTTCCCATTCAGACTCCTCTGGCTGAAATAACTGAAAGCATTTAAAGTGCATCAAGGCCAACTACTGTTAAAAGCAAGGCTACCAGAACCAGGAGAATGCAAGTAATGGAGGTGATCATTGAACTGAACTAGTAGGTAAGGCCTCAAAACAGGGCAGTCAGGGATTCCAACAGACAGGCAGGAAAAGCTGTGAGAAGAAGGAAGCATCAAGGAGTTAAGAGATGAAGCAAGTATGGATTAGAGACACAGGTACAGGTTTTGCATTGCTCTCTGTTGGAGTGGCTGAAAGTACTTCAGCAGTGCACAGAGGCATCCATTTTGGTATTTGCAGGGTGCTTGTGGTTTGACCTGCTGTCGTGGTTTAACAGACACATGTATAAGATCAGCCCTGATCAAGCTGCCTGTATATGTCACCTGCTTTTGAGGCAGGCAAGATCAAGTCTTTCAAGGAAGTGCTTTAGGTTGGCGTCTCTGCTTGATGTCAGCTGCAATACTGCTGAAACAATTTTTTTGTGGAAAACAATGATGGAAGGACTGGAGGTGATACACTGGACCCAGCCCCAGTGCAGTAATTGGGACATTGGGCCAGACTGTGGGGCAGTGAATTCTCCTCTGATGTGGCCCAGAATCTCAAGATAGAAATTGAGATCACATTTCACATCAAGCCTTTTAAAGGGCCAGTTATTCTCTCCAGAGGATCTCAGACCAGACAATCTGAGATGGGAATGTTAATGGGAATGTGGGAAGGTACTAGCTCTTCCTTTCCTAGTGAATCAAGGACCTTCAGCCTCACAGGAGCCTATTCTAAATGGTGGCAAGTCTACATAGATGCTAGCTCTGACTGCATAACAAGTCAGAGGGTCATTTCTTATTTTTCTACACATGCAATGCTCTTGTAAACTCTACCTTGCTGTCATATGGAAAGATGGTAGGTAGAAGTCTGGGCCTGTTTTGCCATCCTGCTCAAGGCCTGCTGTGAATACAGCAACAGGTCAGGGAGCTAAGGATGTAGAGTGCTTCAGAGGTAAGTGTTCATGCATGGAGAGGAGCCGTCCCTCTACAGCTTCAGTCCTGCTAAAGGAGGCAAGAGCCCTGTTTGGGCATCACACCTGGTTTGAATTTTACCTTGAACTATTTATTCAGTCACCAGCTCTTCTGGCTCTGACATGGTGCTCTCCTGCATGCTTCTTTTTTCCCACGTTGCCTACATCAGAGATCTACCACATAAATCATGTGGCAACCAAATACAACTCAGGGGGAAGCGTGCAGCCTTCTGGGGCTGTGTGGAGGGGATGGAGGAAAAAGAGCTCCTCTCTGCCTCACAGGTGAACAGAGCAGCACAAACGCCTTCAAAACTGCCCTGCTA
>NW_008825609.1:1127562-1128681 GCF_000699105.1 Pygoscelis adeliae
GAGAGGACTTCATTCCTCCTCAGTTCACCCCATCCTTGCTTACAAGGCTTCCCAAGAAAAACAGGTTGTTAGTGGAAAAAAAAGGAGCCAGACTTAGAGTACAAGTTAGTGGGCAGTGAGAGAGGGAAAAGAAGAAGACGACTCTCTTCTCCCCTCCATCAAGCAGCCTCCAATTTTGGAACGTTCATCCCCCCACCACCTGCTGCAGAAATAACACAGGAAAAATCTTTCCCTTAAAATGAAACCACTTCCCGAATCAGATGGGTTTTCTGAATCAAGAACTTCCTTTTTCCCCCCCTCCTCTCCTCAGAGTACCTCAGACAAAAGCCCAAAGTACTATCAGCCTCTCACTGCTCATTTCAGTCCCCTCAGAGATGCGTGCTCAGAGATTCCCCAAAAAGCTGCTGGGATGGAAATGCATTTGTGGGTTTGCATTTCAGAAGTAGCCAAGGAGCCCTTGTTAGCTCGTAGCAGTATGCACATGCAGCGATGCAAGCTCACTGATGCAAGCTCATGAGATGTGGTCGGAGGGACGAGGATAGGAAGGGTGGAGTCACAGGGCAACCCGCCCCCCTAATGCTGCTACAATCTTGGTCACTGGCTCCAAGTTGTTTCAGTTCTGTGAAGCATCCGAACAGGCAGAAAGCAAAGAGGAACAACACTTTTTTCGAAAATATATTGCACTCTTCAGGATGGACTTCTGTCCTGCTGGTAAGCCTTGACCATCTTTTGCCTTGTTTTCTGTGAGGGCTGTGTGCTCAGTTTGACAGGGCAGATCACACCATGAAATCCCAGCAGCTAGAGGGGATGCTGCGGCTGGTGGCTGGAGGAATGAGATGGTGGAAGATCCCTGGCGGTGCAGTTAATTGCTTGTCAGCCTTCAGCATTAGGCATGGTTTTCTTTTTACTTGCTCTCCTGTAAGCAAACTCCTTTCACATCGGGAGAAATTTTCCCACTGATTTGAACGGCCTCTGTGCTGAGAGCATCTACTGCTGTGATCCCCTGTGCTGGTGATCCTGAGCTGAGCTGGAAACTGACTCAGGGGTATCGAGGGAATATATGACATTTGGGATGAGCACTTAAAAGCTTTGGCTTCTTTTCACGCAACTCTGGCATGG
>NW_008825609.1:1128718-1139631 GCF_000699105.1 Pygoscelis adeliae
TTTGCCTTTGCAGAGCCTCTCATGCAGTTGGGCATCCCAGTGCAATATGCTTGCAAGGCTTTTGGTGCTGGGGCCTCTCTTGCTTATGTCCACGTTAAAGGTAAATGACTGTATTAGGGTTCTACCAAGTCCAAGTGACCTGCAGGTGGGCCTGCCTGGTCCTGAAATAATCTCAAAAGGCAGATGTGGGTGGGGGGAGATAAGTCACATATGAGGAACTGAGAGAGATCTCAGGTTTTATTTCCTACTTTGGCAGGTGGTGGATAAAGTGGTTGGATGCAGCAGGGAAAGGCATACTGCCAGACTAAACATTTCTAGCCTCCGGCTGAGGAAGCCGAGTTGTGTGTCTGTGCAAAGGCAGCAGATAGGGAGAGCTGAACGGGAATAGGCTGAACAAGGGCCAGGAAGAAAAGCGATCATCTTGCAATGGCCCTGCTGTGCCTGACTCTCTGTCCTCACAGGCTTTTGTGTATAGGATATAGAGCACAAAGTGAAGGGAAAAAGCAGTTCCCAGTTTCAACAACTGTTCTGCACTTTTTAGCTCCTAGGTGGGTAGCCAAGGAAAGGGCACGCTCAAACTGCATACCAGCTTGCTTGTCAGGGAAATTGGTGGGACCTATGGGAGCTGAGCTCTTTCCAGCATCTGGCTATGAATGTTGGTGAAGGTGGGTCTCTTCAGATCACCCAGCCCTCACCACCTGAAAGCAACTGTGGACAAAGCTTCTTCAAAACAAGCTGGGCAGAAGGAGGGGGGTTACCTCATGTTTTGCTACTTATTCTGGGGTGTGCTTTCCACAGAAACGGAGGCTTTCAGTACTGATGGTCTGACACAGTCATTCACTCAAGATATGTGTTACTGAGTTAATTATGTCTTAAAAGTTACACACTGCAATAGCACAATGAGATCCTGCTCAGGGACAATGCAGTTTTGCTCAGCTCTGGCTAGAGGCAGAGCCTGGAGACAGGCAATGCCTGAAGAGATGCGCTAGTTCTGACTGATGTCTTTGCTCAGTCCCAGCTTGTCACTTCACAGCTGGGTGGGAAAGGGGGTTTGCTTGATGCTGCTCTACTTTGGGAGCCAAGGCTCCCAAACTGCCAGATACAGTTTTCCAGTGAGTTTTAGATCTCTGGATGTGTTTGAAGTTGCTCAGTTGTGGCATGATTTTCCTGAAGGTCAGAGGTGCACATACACCTTTTCCTGGAGTCACTCCTACCTGGAGACGCAGTGGTCCTGTTAGGTACCTGTCTGCCCCAGCTGTGTGCAGATGAGACCTATGTCTGTGGGGAGGCTGCTCTCCCTGCAGTGGATGTCCTCTTCCAGCTTCCTTCAGGACCCTCTAGTGACTGTCTGGGTGAGGCCACAGAGCCAGTATCCCAAATCCTTGAGCTGGGTGTGTGAAACATGGGAGAGCAGACTGGTACCGTGGTATCATGTGCTAGAATGTGTGGGGTGAGAGCCATAGGGAAAAGTGCCTGGAAGCTATCCTGATCGCAGTAAGTTATCATGTGGGATAAGGGGACCAGGAGACAACATAAATTCTTCTTCACACCTTTCCCCCTATAGCTGGAATGTGCAAATTAAACCTGTGTGAGGTCCATGTTGAATTTCTTCTGACACAAGCTGCAAGAGGACTGTGGAGTGGCTGCAGGAGGGAGACAAATTGGGCTGGAAGGAATTGAGGAGCTGGAAGGCTTCCTGTTATCTACCTGGTACCTGGCTGGGCAGATGGTGGTCTGTGCTGGAGATGACACAGCAGCCATGTCAAAAAAGAAAAGGAATTTCAGGTGAAATTATTCCACAAGACAGCCTCATCCAGGCAGAAGGTGCCCGTCAGGCTGCTCTGCTTGTGTGTTGCCATGGGTGGAGGTGCCCAAACCCTTTAGCAGCCACATTCAGAGCCCTACATTGCCTTGCAAATGGGCCAGCCGAACCTCTGCTGTTACACTGTGGGTGGGTAGCACATGGATGGTCTGAAACAGTGCTACAGATGCAGTCATTCTTCATAACCTTCCCGTACTGTTTCTGCAGTCCATCCTTCCAGCTCTCCTGGGTAGTCGCTTCCCACTTATCTCTGTGCTCCAAAAGCTATCTTCATATACTTTTGCTTGGGATTGAAAGCCTCGCTTAGCACCTGGACGGCTCTGCACAGCCCTTTGCAATGGGAAGTGAGACCAGCAAACACAGTACTCTTTGCTGGCCACATGAGTACCCAGACTTTTGGGTAACTCTGACCTGCCCTCCAGATGGGGAGGCTGAGGGCGTAAGTCACCACAACTGGAATTTAAGTCTGTGTTCTGTTTGAGTAACAGCACTAAAAATACAAGCCTGGGCAATTAATGAAGAACTGGCAGGTCTTTCTATCTGGGTCTACCCTGAGAGTGGGAAAACAACCTCAAGAGCAGGTGTAAGCTTCACAAATGGATGCTGATGTGCTTTCCTTTCAACGTTTGCTCTCTGAAAATAAATTCCAAGCAGCAACTTCATGTCTTCTCTGGAGACGATGCTCTCCAGTTTTTTGTCTTGTGTCTGAATTGGAAGACTTCAGCATTGGTTTGGCTGACAGCATCCCCCTGAAACCTGCGGGTGTTTTCGTGGGGTGTTCTTCATCGGGGTGAAATTTCCCCCTGTGCAGAGAACCCTGACCAGGGCTATGCTTCATCTGTGTCCTGTATTAACCCTAGAGGGAAGTGGAACTTGGTGGTACTGAGGACTTTGATGAGGTTGAAGCCGTTCCTCAGTCCCCCGGTGCAGGGATGAATTCCTTCTGCCATTGCAAGCATCTGGAGCGAGCCAGGCGGTGCTTCACTCAGTGTGTCCCTCTCCTGCTGGCTTGGCTTGTTCTCAACATGGAGAGGGAAGGAAAGGCAAAGCAGCCTGCTCTCATTATCTCATCTGCTGCTAGCCCAGCTGCCTCTGCTGCCTTCGCTGCCTTTCTGTGGATGGTTCCCCAAACAAGCCTTTTGTGTTCACTTCCCCTAACTGTAGACCCCAATGTGTGCAATAACATTGACGAACAGCCTCAAAACAGCCTTGAGCAGAGCATTAGGCCTTCTGTTAGGGAAGTAGAGTAACATGCAGGCACTGACCTCAGAATTATTTTCCAAGGCAATTAGGGACTTAAGCTGTTTAGGAAACTTAGGAAACCTTACAAGGACCTTCTCTGCAGCTCAATCTAAATTGCTCTGAAAGTTTGATCCATCCATTTTTTTTTCCTCACTATGTCACCCTTTCCTGTTTTTTTATCCTTTGATTCCCTCCCCTTCTCCGCGACTCATACGCTTTTTCTCCCCTGCCCTCCCCACACACACAGTCCTTCCCACAATTTTCTCATTCTGACAAACTAGACAGGTAAATCACTTGGGAGTTGGGGTTTTCAGATGTTCAGGAGGAAGGGGGACTGAGTTATTTACAGTCTCGGTGGGGGTCGAGTGGGTGAGATGGTGTCCTCTGGGAGCCTCATGTCTCTTTGAAATGCTTTAGGCTGCTTCAGTAGGCACAGAATAATTGAAGCAAAGCAACCAGCCACACCACAGACTTTGCTGATGGGGTGGGGGAAGGGGAGGTTCCTCAGGTATGTCCTGCTACGGTGCTTTTGTGGAAAGAAATACAGGACAAAGGGTCTTAGTGGTAATTTGTCAGGGAATCACCCCAGTGATTCCACAATTACCAGCCCCTGTAGGGGTGAGAGAGATAAAGCTGGGGACACCAAGAGGCTGGCCTTATCTCCTGCAGATGCCAGAACGGCAGGAGACATGAAGTAAGCCGAAAGACCCAGGCACAGCTCACAGGTGCAGGGCTGACATTCAAGGGGAAGTCAGCAACCTGTCTAACAAGCAGCAAAGCCACTGCATGGGGTTTTTTGTTGTTGTTTCTTTTTGTTTGGTTGGGGTTTTTTTGTTTGTTTGTTTGCTTGCTTGCTTGCCTGTTTGTTTGTTTGTTTTCCCCTCACATACAGGTTTGGCTGTTGTGAGCTGCTGAATGCCACAGGTTTTCCTCCCCTCCTGACCGGCTTCAGCAATCAGTCAGCTTCTTTCAGCTCTTCACTGAGGGCTGCTTGCAGAGCTGGGAGGGGACATGAGTCCTTCCCAGCCCTGGCTTCATGCTGGCTCCTTGCCCAGTGCTTTCCTCCCGGAGGCTCAGCAGCCTCTCCCCGGGGAATGCAATGCTTGAAAACAGCGGGAGGAGTGACGGGAGGGAGGCTGCAGCCTGAGAAAAGTAATAGGACAGACTTAGCACATGGAAACCCAACCAGCTGGGAGGATGGGGGAAAGATTAGGATTGGGGAAGGCGGGTCTCTCTGAGCTGTTGTGGCCATGACAGGAAAGAAGCATATGGGCTCTGAGATGACTGCCCTTGTCCCCTTTTCCTTCTGTCTGTCTTGGCTGGTTCCTTCCCCTTTTTTCCCCACTCATATTTATAGCAGTTTTTTTGCATGTGAGATCCACACTAAGAGACTTTCCAAGGCAGCTGGCGCCACTTCCCCTTTTTCCAGGAAGACGGGAGGCCCGGGGGATTTTGGCTTATGAAACAGTGGAGCAGGGCATCCAGAAACCTGACCTGGCTTCCTGGGGAAGCTTTGTCTCGCAGGGTTTAGGTGCAGCAAGGACACTGTCTGCAAGTTCTGCAGTGACCTCCCAGGAGCTCCAGTGCTCTCAGCCTTGTGTGAGCCCCCTGTTTTTTCCCTAGGGATCACCATCTGCTTTGCCTCTCTAGGGCTGCAGCCTCCTCTTTCTCCTTGCTGAAGAGGCTGTGCTTCACCTGGATTATATTTAGCAGCAGTGCTGTCACCCCAATTCTTCTAGGTCTTTTATGAATCATTTTGTGGTCGCCTTGGCTTTGCTGGTATCTGTTTAACTTCCTGTACATTACAAGGAAGCCTACTCGTATTTCTGCATTGTCTGTATTCCACAGAACAACAGCCTCCCACAGATGCTCCTTCTTCAGCAAGGCTTTCATCCCCCCAGATCCTGCCCTCAGTCTTGAAAAAACTCAATTCTCTCTCTTCAGCCATTTCTGATTCTAGCTGTGGTGGATCAATCCATGAAGCCGGTGGCTTTTCATGAGAGGTTTAGATGTAGATGAAGTATTTAGGTCACAGCTTTTCAGTACATAAAGATGACTACATAAAAACCACCAAAGAGCATTTGGTAAGACCTCTTCATTGTGCTCGCGGTGAGTAAAATCGGTTGAGTAGGCAGGGTGGGTTGCTGCAGGGTTAGATCAGAGGGCTACCAGCACAGCGGCTGGCTGCTAGGAAGGGTATATGGGTCTGTGCTGCTTGCTCTCGACTGAGAACCATTTGCAGGGCAAAGCTGAGGTGCAGTGGCTGCAACAGCAGGGAACATAGATGCTGAAACACAGAAATCAGAGTTGCTGTGGCATGACCCTAGGAGAGGATAGGCGCTGAGAGGTTGAGGCAGCTTTTCTTGTGATATGTTGGCCCCAGTACTATTCTCACAGGCATCTTTGTTCTTCCAGGGTCAACTGACTTGAGTGAGGCTGAAGAGGCTGAAATAGAGACGATCAGGCAGCACAGAAAGGAGCTTTTGGAGGACATTAAGGTAAGGACCATCCTGTTCATCCTGTCTGCCTAGCCTTCTCAAAACTGTCTTCACAAAGGAATGTCTCCACATAACAGACCAGGCCATGCAGAAGTGCTCCTACACAGGAGACATTTGCTCTGGTATGATCCAAGTTGAATCCTGAACTTCAGGCTGCCCTGTCGTATTTGCCATCCGTGTACATCCAACCTGTGGTACTCTCTGCTGCAGGAGTCATCAACTACCCTAATGGGATATTTGAGAAAGGCTGGTCAGCTCATTAGCAGGGATGAGCTGGGATTGCATATTTAGGATTAAGAAAATGAGTATGACTTTACAAAGTCGAACTGGCAGGGATCTGACTCAGTATTTATGATTATTTTAATTACTGATTACCTGCTAATGACATATCAGTCCTAGTTACCTGTTGCATCCCCCTGTGTTTATCAAATTTTTGTTTGGTTTGTGGACCTCTAACAAGTCTTCCATGAAGGTTCCTCTCTCTTTAGAGAAATGTGATGGCAGGACCTTCCACACAAGTTCCCGTGGTTGAATTTTCTTTTCTTCTTTTCTTTTAGTAGACCCAAACATTTCTCCACTGACTCCTAAAATGTCTGAAAATGACAGATTCAAAATCAGTCAGTAGTATCGCATCACAATCATGCATGGTGCCATACACTTTCTATTCTGTTCTGCCTCCACCACCATGGACTGTGGTCTCCCTTTTGAGAGAGCTTATTGCACTGAATCATTGGACTTGCACTGATTTTCCCACAACATGAAGATGTCCAGATGCCTGGGAAATAGGTGCAATATTTCCTTGCGTAAAGGATTAAGCCAAACTACCTATGACTTCTCAGGCTTCCACACTCGCCATCTCTGCTGCAAATCAGAATGGTGAAGGTCTTGTCCTTTCTTGCAAAACTGGCTATGAACGTATGTGCATGTGGTTTGCTTGTGTGTGGTTCTTATCTCTGCAATTTTCAGAATAGGCAATGGGCACTGTAGGAGGCAGGATACTTGAATAGGAATACTACATTTTTTACCCACTATAGACAGAGAAAAGCTGCTAGACTACACAGACCCGTATTCTAAATCCCAAAGCCATTAACCAATGGGGTATGCATTGTCCAATGGAGCAGGATGAGTTTAGGTGAAAGAGTACCTAGAACTAGAGACATTTTCCCAGGTGGATTTCTTCAGAAAGTATCTAGCAATACCCTTTAACACAAAGACTTCAGGGGATGTCTCGTGGGGGGAGAGGGAGGAGGGGAGAGGATGGGTCTAGACTTGCCAGTTACACTGCCAAAAGACAGCGGTGAATAAAATAACAAAACTGATAATCATTCAAAATTCAGGAACTAAGATCAGAGCTTTGTTACATTTGTGCAATACCTAAAGCTTAGTAAGGAACACTCCCAGCTCTGGAGACTGGTGAAGCACAACAGAATGAAGGCCAGAGCAAAACTGAAATCCAGAAACTCTTTTAAATTATGGGATATTGGAGAATTTCAGTTTCTCTATCTGGCTGCATACTGCGGCCACATCCTCACTTCTTGTCGAGGCAAAGTCTGTCATAAAACAACCCTTCTTCCCCTGCCTGTTCTGGTTTGCATGGGGAATAATTTGGGTGATTCCTGGAAGAGAGCTGTGATGCACTCTGGCTCTGAGGAGGACCATAACTGCAGGATGGAAGCAAGGAGATATAGACATCTTCATTTGCTTTGTAACACAGAATATCCAGCCAAGAAGACCATGGTCTGTCATGGGCCTAAAGGAAACTGAATTCTACAATTGATTTTTTAAAATTTGGCAGTGATTACTCTTACTGCTCCTCTCTTCTTTCTCCACCTAAAGACAGGTATCTGCTCAATGGTATCTGAATGATAGGTACTTTAAAAACTCTGTGTTTCACAATGTGCCACTTCAGGTTCATATTGACCTCACAGTTACTGGTTCCACTTCCCCTTTCCTGGATGTGTAGCAGGGCTATGCAAAGTAAAAGCTAGAAGGAAATGGGCATGATGGAAGGACTCTCACATCTGACATTGTTTGAGGAACTGAAATCAACACTGGGGTGAGTTCTCTGACACTCTCCACACTGGCTAAGCTTGATTTTCCAGCCTTGATTGACAACAGACATAAGAACATCCTTCCACCCCTCTCTCCCATTTCATCTGGAATCCGGTAGGGTCACCCCAAAGCAGTGCCCATTTCATACACATCCTTGGCTGGTCATGATATCTGACCTGTCCTTCTCCTGTGATTGAGGGAAGAAGTAGGACATGCTCTGTATGTGTCTGCTGGTTTTCCCTCCATCACCTTCATTCTCCTGATATTTCTTTTGCAGAAGCTGAAGGAAGAGATTGCTGAAGTGTTTGCAGAAATTGAGTGCTTCCAAAATGCAGAGGAGAGGCAAGAGGCAGACAATAATCCTGGGGAGCAGACCAGGCAAGTGGGACAAGATGGGTATTCCTTTGTTTACAAAGTCTCTCTCTTGATGTTGAGAAAACAAAAACAACGATGGGATTTGGATCACAACAAGGACAGGGAAATGAGGCCAGGAATACCCTTCTGTCCTCTGAGATTTCTCTTTATTCCTGGATAGTCAGACACCTGTCCTTGAGATATCCGAGTTACCTTGTGAGTGAATTGAAACATGGCCCTTTATTCTAAGTTTGACTTGCCGCCTCCTTTGTGTTTGCAGCAAACTATCACAGAGGGATAAACTTCTGTCCCTGGGCCGGAAGAAATTCAACGTGGACCCTGCAAAGGTAGGATTTGCTCATTCCACCTATGAGGAGAAAGCTGGGAGGAAGAGTTTCTGTTGGCTACTGGTCCACTTGCAGCCACCCATGTCAAAGGAACTACAGCATGGGACTGTGGAGCTGGTTTCCTACATCATTAAGGCTCCAGTTAGTAGCACCCTCCATCCTGTCCCTGAATAAAGTCTTCGGATATGACCAAGCTGTGTTGCCTCCCCCCATCATGTGCCTATAAACCATCCCATCAGATGCAACCCAAAACTAAGAGAAATAAAGGGAGGATAGTTTAACACTGCCAATGTGTCAAGAGAGCCAAATCTCTTTCAGCCCAGCTCTTCTTGCCTGTGAGAGGCTAAGAATTGGCCACAGTGTGATAGAGGAGGATGAAGTAAGAAGAATGTGAGAAGTTTTGAAAGTGTGTCAGGTTTCTTGGCTCATTCAGAACAGAAGAGGACAAGCTGCCTCTGTCATTTTGGAAGTAGTTTTGGTTTTGGTAGTACAGGTTGGACTGTGGAGTGAATCCAGGTTTTCCACTTTCTGGGACTCTGACCAGTGGGGTCCAGACTCCATAGCCTTCAGCCCTCTGCAGAAAGCTCTAAAATCATCATGATTAAGTAGAGAAGATGTGAGAAAGACAGTTTCCTCTTCCTTCCTCCTCACTGGTGGACCATTTTTTTGAGCTCTGTAAGGAAAACCACAAGCTGCGATTGAACGATTGTTCATCATCAGCTAACCCCCATATCTTGGGTGGCTGCTGGTCTGAGTGACAACTTTTCATGCCTTCTCCTCTGCCCTGCTGAGACCCTCAAGATGCCTTGCCCAGTGTCCGCACCACAGCTGGAGTGCTTGCCAGTCCCCTGGACATCCCTCTGCCAGTGGGAGCTGTCTCAGCACAGTGATATCAGTATTTACAGCCTACGTGAGAGCATGTTTCATTTTGTCTTTCTGTCTGACCTTGGTTTGAGGCCCCAGAGGCATCTCTCTCTGTGGCACTGTGCCATGCTGTGCAGAAATACCTGAACTAGTTCTGATCCCAAACCAGTTTAACTCCATTAGTTCAATGCTGATCAGCCTAGTCAAAATGTTATACTATCTGCTTATATTATGCAGATCTCTGTTTATTGCCTCCCTTTTGCTACATGCCATAGGCTGAGAGGTGCTACAATGCAAGGAACTTTCTTTGCCCCTCCTTGCTAAGGTTACACTTCATCCATGCAATGCTGATACTTTGAGTTCCTATATCCAAGATCTCAGGGCAAGTTCCTGAGGCTAGAGGAGGTAAGCGTTAGGAATCTGGCTGAACAAAACCTTTTAGGAGAAACATTTTCTTCTGGAAAATGAAGCCCCATTATTACCGCAATGCTTTGTAAAATTAAATTGATCCTACTGAAATTCCATCTGGGGAAAAAGAAAGGAAAATAGTGTGGAAAAATCTCACAAATGTTTCGATTTCTTCCTTTGAAACTGCTTTTTCTTTGGGGCATTTTAGAAATAGTTTCTTACATATTACAAGGCAAAGTGAATTGATTCTGTTGAAGTAGAACATTTTGATGGACCTAAAACAATTTTCATTCCTTTATTGTATTTTGTGAAGAATATTGCAATGTGGTCTGGAGAGTTGCAGTGTTTTTAGATATTGTTAAGACTCTGAACAAAGCCTCAACTTTCTATGACTTTGAAAATCATGAAATTCCCTCTAAAATAGGATGTTGACTCTTTGCACAGCCCAACTCAGACCCTCTATATTCCTTAAAAAACATATTCCATCCTTACTGGCTGGGGAGGATGGAGCTGAAAAGATTGCAGAATTCTTTGTTCTGTGGCATAGAAGAAAATTTAGGAAAAAATAATTCTAAGTTGTCTCAAGCCCATATTTTTGTCTGAGAATATTTTTTTATTATGTTTTCTTTTAAACAAACATTTTTTTCTTTGTGTTAAGTTAATTTGGAAAAAATGACATTTAGAAACAGATCACTAAGATATTTTGACTGAAAACGTTAAAATGAACTATTTTGACTTTGCCTTTTTGGACTTCTAACCTACGTTGCCCTTTTTTGTTTGCTTGAGTTTCCATCCCAGTGAGACATTTACCCAAATCTAGGGATGAAATGGAAGTGGGACTGACCCACCATGGTGGATGAAGAGGGATGGAATAAGTGTGGGAACATGGCTGTGGTCTCCCATAAAGGGGCTGCGGAGTAACAGAGGAGGCAACATCATCAAAGCCAAGGAAGGCTGATATCAGGGTGTTGGGGTCCTGCTTTCTCATCAGCCCACAGAGCTGTCTTACTTCACTGTCTTACTTCTCCTCCCCCAGGGGATCCAGTACCTGATCGAGCACCGGGTATTGTCCTCAGACCTGCAGGAGATCGCCAAATTCCTCCACAAGGGTGAAGGCCTGAACAAGACAGCCATTGGGGATTACCTGGGTGGGAGGTGAGCAACCCAGCTAGGATGAGGAAGCCCTTTGTAGGCCCTGTCCTGCCTGGCCCCTCCCAACTACCATTTTAGATGACCCCTGGCAGACATCAATCAGGTGCCAAGGCTGAACATACCTCAAACTGCAGTGGGCTGGGTGGGCAGTACAGCCCTGAGGGGGGGGGGGGG
>NW_008825609.1:1139830-1177935 GCF_000699105.1 Pygoscelis adeliae
TAACCTACGTTGCCCTTTTTTGTTTGCTTGAGTTTCCATCCCAGTGAGACATTTACCCAAATCTAGGGATGAAATGGAAGTGGGACTGACCCACCATGGTGGATGAAGAGGGATGGAATAAGTGTGGGAACATGGCTGTGGTCTCCCATAAAGGGGCTGCGGAGTAACAGAGGAGGCAACATCATCAAAGCCAAGGAAGGCTGATATCAGGGTGTTGGGGTCCTGCTTTCTCATCAGCCCACAGAGCTGTCTTACTTCACTGTCTTACTTCTCCTCCCCCAGGGGATCCAGTACCTGATCGAGCACCGGGTATTGTCCTCAGACCTGCAGGAGATCGCCAAATTCCTCCACAAGGGTGAAGGCCTGAACAAGACAGCCATTGGGGATTACCTGGGTGGGAGGTGAGCAACCCAGCTAGGATGAGGAAGCCCTTTGTAGGCCCTGTCCTGCCTGGCCCCTCCCAACTACCATTTTAGATGACCCCTGGCAGACATCAATCAGGTGCCAAGGCTGAACATACCTTAAACTGCAGTGGGCTGGGTGGGCAGTACAGCCTTGGGGGGGGGGGCTTTGGAGTGTGGCTAAGGCTGGCTGTAGGGGCTATCTTTCCTCCTGCCTGTAATGGGGTCAGTCTTCCCAGACAAGAGTGTGCATCTTGGCTTCTTGTTGGTCAGAGGGGAAGTGGAGACTGGGATGGAGCCGGGTGCATGTTGTCACACCAAGGGGCATCCAAACTGAGCAGGATCAAAGCTCTCTTCTGACCTTTTCCCTCTGTCCTCTCCCAGGGACTCCACAAACATTCAGATCCTCCAAGCCTTTGTGGCATGTCACCAGTTTGCCAACCTCAACCTGGTGCAGGCACTGAGGTGAGTGAGCATGCAGGACTCAGGGAATGGAGCAGGAGCCTGCTCAGCCACTGGGTCTTACCACCCAGGAAGGTTGTGAAGCCCTCCTGGGCTGAAATGGGGCTTCCCAAGGCCCTGCTGCATATGTTGGCTCCCAGGCTGTTGCTCTGTGAGGTGTTAACACCTTTTCCTGAGGGAACTCTTTCATGGCCCCTTGACTGGATTGGCCATGTGCAAAGAAGATGGGAAAAGCAAAGTGGGTCACTGTGGCTTCAATGGCTGGGGGGATGGGGCAAGTTATTTTTTGCACCAGGAAACATGTCTGTCCACAGTGCCTGTTACGTCAGTGACAAAGTGACTCTGTCTTAGGGCATCTTGTTTTCTTATAGGCCAGCTTCCTGGCAGGACTCTTTCTCCTGAGGTCTCTGCTGCCTTGCAGGGCACTCATTAGGGAAGAGGAGCCATGATTTCCAGGATGCTTAGTTCTGCTTCCTGCTTTTAGGGTGTTTGAGGCTGATGAGCCCAGGCAATTTCTAGAGAGAGGAGCAGAACTCCTGCTTCATGCACTATGTTGTCTCCCCCGTGTTATGGGATGACTTTTATTTTCATGGTGTCCCATGGGTTGAGGGAAGGGATAAATGTCCTTGCACCCAATCTGACTAACTCTCTGTCATGCTGCTCCTGATAGACAGTTCCTATGGAGCTTCCGGCTGCCTGGGGAAGCACAGAAGATTGACCGGATGATGGAGGCCTTTGCCAACTGGTACTGCAAGTGTAACCCTGGAGTATTCCAGTCCACAGGTAGTTATGGGGAGAAAAAGGCCTGTAAAGCTGAGCTCCATTGTTTGCTAGAGAGGCGCCTTCCTTTTCCATTCACAAAGCACAGAGGGCATCACTTGGAAGTGTGGATGTTTCCTCTTAAGCTAAAGGAGGCAGCCCAGTTCCTGTGAAGCTTTTCAATAGACTGAGGGTCTTCAGTCCTCCTTTTGCTACTGTGCTTCAGTCCATCCCCAGGGGCAATACACTTGAGAAGTGCTCACAGCCCCACATGAGGTATAGCTCATCACAGCAAGAGTAGGACTGACAGACATGGGTCTGTAGAAACTTTCCTGCTGGCAGAGCCATTATCGGACCAGATCTACCCAACTTGCCCCATTACCCTGAGGGGATGGAATCACCTCCATCATAGGAGATCAACTCTGTCCCTCTTTCTCCTAGCAGAGGGGACATCTCCCTTTTCCTCCTACAGCTGAGAGGATGACACTGTTCTTCAGTGACTGGAAAGCAAGCCACCTGTTAGGGTGTGGATTGATCTGCCCTCTAAGACAAGTGCCACCCATCCTGGTTTTCTTTCTCCTTGCCAGATACCTGTTATATACTCTCCTTCTCTATCATCATGCTTAACACCAGCCTGCACAACCCCAATGTGAAAGACAAGCCTCCCTTTGAAAGGTTTGTATCCATCAACAGAGGCATTGACAATGGAGGGGACCTGCCAGAAGAGCTCTTAAAGGTAAGAAGACCTCCCATTTTCTTATCAGTCATAGAATCATAGAATAGTTTGGGTTGGAAGGGACCTTTAAAGGTCATCTAGTCCAACCCCCCTGCTGTGGGCAGGGACATCTTCAACTAAATCAGGTTGCTCAGAGCCCCGTCCAACCTGACCTTCAATGTTTCCAGGGATGGGGCATCCACCACCTCTCTGGGCAACCTGTGCCAGTGCTTCACCACCCTCAGCGTGAAAAATTTCTTCCTTAGATCTAGTCTATATCTCCCCCCCTTTAGTTTAAAGCCATTCCCCCTTGTCCTGTCACAACAGGCCCTGCTAAAAAGGTTGCCGCCATCTTTTTTATAGCCCCCTTTAAGTACTGATAGGCTGCAATAAGGTCTCCCGGAAGCCTTCTCTTCTCTAGGCTGAACAACCCCAACTCTCTCAGACTTTCTTCATAGTAGAAGTGTTCCATCCCCCTGAGCATTTTTGTGGCCCTCTTCTGGACCCGCTCCAGCAGGTCCGTGTCTTTCTTATGCTGAGGGCTCCAGAGCTGGACGCAGTCCTCCAGGTGGGGTCTCAGCAGAGCAGAGTAGAGGGGCAGAATCCCCTCCCTCGACCTGCTGGCCACGCTTCTTTTGATGCAGCCCAGGACACAATTGGCCTTCTGGGCTGTGAGCGCACATGGCTGGCTCCTGTCCAGCTTTTCACCCACCAGTACCCCCAAATCCTCCTTGGCAGGGCTGCTCTCAATCCCTGGGTCCCCCAGCCTGTATTGATACTGGGGGATGCCCCGCCCCAGGTGCAGGACCTTGCACTTGGCCTTGTTAAACCTCATGAGGTTCACATGGGCCCCCTCCTTGAGCTTGTCCAGGTCCCTCTGGATGGCATCCCGTCCCTCTGGCGTGTCGACCGCACCATTCAGCTTGGTGTCATCTGCAAACTTGCTGAGGGTGCACTCGATCCCACTGTCTATGTCATTGATGCAGATGTTAAAAAGTACTGGTCCCAATACAGACCCCTGCGGGACGCCACTCGTCACCAATCTCCATCTGGACATTTAGCCGTTGACCACTACCCTCTGGATGTGACCATCCAACCAATTCCTCACCCACTGGACAGTCCACCCATCACATCCATACCTCTCCAGTTTAGAGAGAAGGCTGTTGTGGGGGACCGTGTCAAAGGCCTTGCAGAGGTCCAGATAGATGACATCTGTAGCCCTTCCCATGTCCGCTGATGTAGTCACTCCATCACAGAAGGCCACTAGGTTGGTCAGGCAGGACTTGCCCTTGGTAAAGCCATGCTGGCTGTCTCTAATTACCTCCCTGTCCTCCATGTGCCTTAGCATAGCTTCCAGGAGGATCTGTTCCAGGATCTTCCCAGGCACAGAGGTGAGACTGACTGGCCTGTAGTTCCCCAGGTCTTCCTTACTTCCCTTTTTAAAAATGGGGGTGATGTTTCCCCTTTTCTCTCTGGCTTGGGGTCCATTGAGAAGCAAAGGTCCACAGATCTCAGTGTAATACAGGCCTGCTGACCTTCTGCCGTACAAGGGGAAGGGCTGAGCAAGGAAAGAGGGCAGTATGTACAAAAGCAAAGCTGGAAAACATGGAAACTGATTTGGAGAGGGGCTGCACACATGCTTTTTGGTGAGAACATGAAGCAAGAGAGATGGTGCTAGAGACATTCAGGGAATAGCAGTATTGGTTTAAGAAAGCTTGTGCTTTTAAGTGTGTCTGTGTGAGAAAGGAACAGATACTGTAACTGTGAGAGAGGAAGACATGAGCTGCGGGTGCCTGTGTGTTGTGTAGGTATGAGGCTGTGGGAATGGGGCACCCACCTCTGTGGGAGGTAGCTGGGCACCTGAGTCTTTTGTCCAGCTTTGAAAGTCCTAGCCTCCAAGGGGACTGTCTGTTTCTTGTGTGTCTCTGTGTGTGTGAAACAATGTCACCATGGCCCAGATTATGAATCCCTTTCCCTTGTTCGTACCTAAATGTCTCAGCTGACTCCAGTGTTCATATCAGTCAGGATACCAGTGCCTGACCTGTCTTACACCAGGATATATCTTTGAGTGAGTAGAGCCAACAAGCCCCACATGAGTGTCAAGGTCTCTTCCAGCATCTGTAAAGCTCTCAGCAGGTCCATGGTGTCTCTGATCCCAGAGGATGAAGATGCAGAGCGGGGAAGACAGAAACAGAGGACGTATCCATTAGCAAAGCTGGAGCTACCGTTTTCCCAAAGTCTCAGCAGGCATGGGATGTGCCCTATGAGGCAAGGTAGAGGTGGGCAGCCTGCCTACATGTGTCTAGCTCCACCCAAACAACCTGGGGCGAATAACTTGTGTCTTGTGTCAAAGAGGCTGCCTACATCCCACACCTGGGTTTGCTGAGCAGCATCCCCTCAGGGTAAAGGCTTTAGATTTTTCTCCAGAGTGTCATTTCTTTCAGGCAATTTGAGGGAAATTGCAGGAGCCTGTAGCTTCGTGTTTTTTCTTGGCTTGGGATTTGTGTAATAAATGATGGCAAATCCAATGATGTGAGCAACATTCTTGTATCCCTTGAAAGCTAGTAACCTGCCTCCCTGTCAGTCTGCTGTTATGAATGTCACACTGTGTGTCCCTCAGTGCAAAAGCCTTGGTTCTATGAAATGTGCCTCCTTGTTGTCATGTAGATGTGTGTGTTGGTCTCTACATACAAGTTCTCAGCAGAGTGTTTGGCACCACCAACCCAGAACCTAAATGGGGCTGCAGTCTCTGCCGTGTTGTGCCCCCCGCAGTGCCTTAGTACTATCCACAGCAGCACTCGTGTGACATGCTGGGTTTGGTCACTGCAGCCTCTCTTGATACAGGTGCACACTTTTGTGCCTGTAACTTTCCAAATTGGGTCTCTTTTTTTGACACAGGATGCAGGAAAGAGCTGGTGATCCCCCTTGAGACCCTGTGAGGTGTAGACCGAGGGCTGTTGTACCCCCAGTGCTCACTGCCCGCTCCCCTCCACACTTACCCGCCTGCCCCTGTGGAAACAGAGTGATGAACCAGATGGACCTAGGAGGGTTGTGTAATCTGTCTTTTTTTCTTTCTTTCTTTCTCTTTCTTTCTCTTTCTTTCTTTCTTTCTTTCTTTCTTTCTTTTTCCCTCCCTCTTTCCCCCACCAACGTTCTGGGGCA
Organism: Pygoscelis adeliae; assembly: GCF_000699105.1. Taxonomy (NCBI): domain Eukaryota; kingdom Metazoa; phylum Chordata; class Aves; order Sphenisciformes; family Spheniscidae; genus Pygoscelis; species Pygoscelis adeliae. Next base: position 1,145,330 of record NW_008825609.1, read on the forward strand.
GAATCTGTTTGAGAGCATAAAGAACGAGCCATTCTCCATACCAGAGGATGATGGGAACGACCTCACGCATACTTTCTTCAACCCTAACCGTGAGGGCTGGCTCCTGAAGCTAGGTAAGGGGGAGGACACCCCTAGCTCCTCTGAATTCCCCGCCTGCCTGCCTCCCACCACAAATCTCCCCCAAGAACCCACCAGCGTCTCCGCAGTTCTTCCTTCCCGTCTGCTGCGGTGGGGTGAGGCTGACACCTGCTGTTGAAACCAGCCGCCTGCTCCTCCTCCCTCTGCTCGAAAAGGGACTCAAAAAGATATCCCTCACCCCTCCCCGTTCCCAGCCCCATCAGAGCAAAATTAGCTCCCTGTGTGTGGGTGTCCACCATACGGCATCACATCAGTGGTGAGCGCCACGGTTGCCTCCTTGGGGCTGGTCTACAGGGAGAGCTGGGACGGTATGCCTGTGTGTGCATGTCTGGAGCTTGCGGCAGGGTGAGGGGGCTGGAAGGACAGAAAAATGTGTGACTAATGGCTTTTGATCCTCACCACCTTTAGGAGGACGTGTGAAAACCTGGAAACGCCGTTGGTTCATTCTGACTGATAACTGCCTGTACTACTTTGAATATACCACGGTAAAGGCTTAACTCCCGGACGGGAAACCATGTCCTGGGTGGTTATGAGCCTCTGAGGGGCCAGGGAGGAGCAGAGGGTAGGGGGCAACTCTTTCCTTCTACCCTATGATCCCAGACCGAACTCAGACCTCCCTTCTCTCCTGTGCTGTTTCCTCGCCTCTGATCTTGAGGAGGAGAGAGGCTGGACACTGCAGCTATTGCTGTGATCTCCTGTTAACCAAGCTCCCCATTGTGTAAATAGAGGGGGGTCTCCCCAGGCATACATTGCCCTTGTCACCCCCACAAAGGCACACATCTGGGAAATCAGAGAGGTTCTAAATAGTGGCATAGATGTGGGGAGCATGTTGGGTGTTAATTCATGTTTCCTTGCCTTCAGGACAAAGAGCCTCTGGGCATTATCCCACTGGAGAACCTATCAGTCCAGAAGGTGGATGATCCCAAAAAGCCAGTAAGTCTCCATTGCTTGGTACTCTGCCAACGCAGGCTCTCAGGTGGTCAGAGGAAGGAGAGGGTGTACACACTCTACTCTTACCATGCTTCTCAGAGGGAAGGTGCCGTTCCAAACTGCCTTGTACCCCCATCTAAACATGATGGTGTCTAAACATGATTGTATTTTACCAGGAAAGATCTGGTGTGAACGGAGAGCTGTCCTTTGGCTGGCTGTATTGAATGTTTTCATGTGTGTGTAGGGGTGCAGAGATGAGTGCACACAGCTGACTCCCTACTCATTTTGCACCAGGAGATGTGGGTTCAATTTCTTTCCCCAGGACTCTCCATAATGACTTACAGCACATGTAGACCAGGCAGTGCTGTGATGTTAGGAAACTTGCCCAGGAAGTGACACTCTTTGTCTGTGCATCTTTTGTGGATACCCACTCTTTGATGTGTCATGACTCTGGGAAAAGTGCCTTCTATCTGTGTGGTGGCAGGCAGAAGAGAGGATGTTGCATCTACTTAAAAGAGGGAGAGATCTTCATGAGTGGAGCAGAGTGACAGATCTCAGAAGTTTTTTTCTGATAACTGTTGATGCTCCATTTCTCCATAAAGCCTGTTTTAGTGTCCAGTCCTTCCCAGGAGGGATGTATTTACCTAAGAGGGGTGACTTGGAGATCTAACTCATAGGGGGATTCTTGGAGTGGGGAAGGAAAAGCTCTGTTGCATTTCAGAGACAGAATGCTCTCCTCCCCTTTGGAAGCTCTCTGAGCCTGTCACCCATGGTTGAAGGCAGCATAGTCTTCTTGGTCCAGCCTGTCCTCCCCTACTACTCCATTTTATTCCCTTTCTGACAGAACTGCTTTGAGCTCTTCAATCCCAACTGCAAAGGGCAGAAGATCAAAGCCTGCAAAACAGATGGGGATGGGAAGGTGGTTGAAGGCAAGCATCAGTCCTACAAGATCTCAGCAGCCACACCAGCAGAACGTGATGAGTGGATTGAGGCAATACGGTGAGGAGACCAGAACTGGAGGTCTGAGCTTGCCTTTGTTCAGCCCCAGGGACAAATGGTCACACAGTTCATTTGGTTACTAGAGCTTGAAAAAGGGAGTGGAAAGAAATGTTTGCAGTCTAGCAACGGTGGTACCTTTTGATTCAAAGAGTTTCAAGGTCCCTTCTGGAGAATCTCTAGCCACAGCCAAATTCTCTGCTGTGGGTCTGCAGATCTCTAGCCCTACATTTTGGTGAGTGGTGTCTCTGTGCAAGTTCAGTTAGGTTGCCTATGCTGCTCTACAGCATTAAATCTCTTACTTTTGCTCCCATTTCCTCTTATTTCCAGGACCAGCATCACGCAGGATCCTTTCTATGATCTGGTCTCTGCCCGTAAGAAAAAGATTGCCAGCAAAAACTGAGCCCTGACCTGGTGACTGGCAGCAGGAAGATGTAGTTGTTGGACAGCTTCCCTCGCATGCTGAGCTCTTCCAGTGAAGAAATTTGGGAGCATTGGTTCCCTCTGCCTCCCACTTGGCAGGAAGATGACTGACAGTACAACTTGCCAGATTTGCTTCTTCCCTTTCCAAACTGAAGGCAGAGGCGCAGGGTGCAATCCACTGAGGACTGTCAGAACTGTGGGCATGGCGTTTCCCATGTCCAAACATAAAGGCTCAACAGCAACTGGCCTTTGGGTTCTCCCATATAGCCCCAGGCATCTAGGGTAGGATCTGAGAAGAGACAAGAATGTCTCCAGTCCATTCCGCCATCAAACCAGGCCTAGGTATTTTTCTGTGAGGAACCATGTAGATGCTCTCGGAGCAGCCAAGCATGTTCCAGTCAGTTGCAGTGCAGAAAAGCCCCAGTGGTTTCTCTTCCACAAACAGATGTGCAGTGGTTGTGGAGAAGGGGCCGCTGATTTAAGACCTCACTGTGAAACCAGAGGCCAAGGGAAGATAAGAAGCCCTCTGTTCAGAAGAGAGCCCTCTCTACCTCTTCCTATAGCCATGAGGGCTGTAATCCTGGGAAGTCCCTGCTCTATGACTGAGTCATAGCTTTTAGAAAGTTGAAGATGTTGGATGGGGAGATAAGGGGTAACTGGGTGCAGAGAGGCTGTGGGACCAGGGAAGCAGCTCTCGATCTTTTGTCTCTCTGTTTTGAGACTCAGACACCACCACAGGTCTCCCTAGGGAAGAAACCCAAACACTAGCTCTCCTCCAGGCTGATGGCTCCCCAACAAAGATTGCTTCCTTGTACCACCCCAGAGGCCTGGGCTTTGTATCTGAAAGGCCTGCAGCCAGAAGGCATGAAAAATTGGAGGTGCATGCACACCACACACACACAGACACAGAGGCATTCCCATCTTCACACATTGGTTTCATCTGGAGTCTGGGGTTTTTTGTCTCTTGTGTAAAGAAAGAAATAAAAGTGCTTGAAACAAGCCCAAAACTCAGGGTAACATGATCGTTTTAGTGATAAAGGCAGAGGATGTGAGATAGAGTGTCATGTTCCTGTGCCTAGCAAAGCAGTCTGAGCACCACCGCAGCTCTGCACTGCACCCAAAATGCAGGCAGGCTGAGCACGCGGCAGAAGCAGGCAGCTGCTGGGCAGTGTGGGAGGCAGGAGTAGTTAATGGGACAAGAGGAAAGATGCAGGGAGCTGTAGCACTGTGAGCTGGTAACAGCACAGAGGCAAATACCAGGGACTCGCTAGAGACAATTACACCTGTGGGGTTAAAGGACGTGATAAGCTACTGCTATTTCATCTGTTACCTTTCGGGTCTCTTCTAGTAAACACTGGTGCTGTCTCAGTCCCTTGCCTTTTTTCTTCCTGCAGAGGGCTCTATCTACCAGGCAATCTGCAGCAGGGCCAGCACAGCCCGATTATTCATTCTAGTTATTTTTGTCCAAGCCACAGGAATGTTGAATTAATTTCAAGAGACAGGGAGTGTATCTCAGAGTTGAAGCACGCACTCACCCCAGAGAAGGAACATGAAGGTTTTCTTCTGCTCACGCCTGCAAATGTCTTCTGTGTTGAATCTCTTTGTCACTGATGTGGTACGGAGTGAGTTTGCTGCCCACTGCTCTAGAGCACATGTGCTCACACACACATTCACTCTTGCTTTGGGTTCAATGCAGGGAGGCAGGATTGTGGACTGTGGTGGGAGGAGAAGTCAGAATACGGCCCCTTATCTTGGCAACATCTCCAATATATGTAAGAGAAATATAAATTTGCACTTGGTTGGTGAATGATGCCCCAGAGCCTAGGATTTGGGTGAGAAATATCTGTTCTAGTGCCTCTCAGGCTTATGCTCTGTGTGACAAAAGCCATCAAAATGTAGCTTGGAGCCTCTCTTCTACCCACAATCCGGTCCTGGGTGAGGGAATCCAGGCTAAGCCCTCCCTAGAGTTTACCTGGATCATTCTTATGACAGCAGGGTCTATCCAAGCTCTTCCCAGTCCCTCCTCATCCCAAATCCTTGCAATTCTCTTCAGGCTGCCTATGTCCTTTCCCCTCCCTTCTTCCACCAGATATCCATGCACCGCAGAGCAGAATTATTCTTAGTGGGGACAGGGTGTGAAGGACAACTTGTGAGAGGCAAAACAATGCACAGAGACAGGCAATTGTGTAATTTCCATCCATCAAACTAACCACAAGAGTCAGGAGGAGATGGACCAGGTTTCCTCTCTCCTAGAGAATGAGGTAGAGAGGGACAGTAAGTTTGAGTTTCCATTGCCTTTCCTTGGCTCCAGCACAGAAAATTCATTTCCAAATTCCTTGCTATACCATGTCCCAGTCTCCTCAGTGCCATGAACACAATGGTACCTGATGTTGCCCACCAGCAGTGCAACATGTGCACTCTCCAAGTGATATCCCTGACCTCATGCCTGCTGAATAGCAATGCGTTTGGTATTGGCCAGGGTGTCTCCAGGACAGGTCTATAAAACTTGTCCATCCACTCATATCCGTGTGCTTTGACAGCCGTGCTTGGAGCCCTTGAAAATTTATGAGGGGAACGACTTGTGATACTAGAATGGCACCACCAGAGAATGTGTTGCTGGCCACCATCACACATTCCCTTTGCTGAGGGCGACTGCAGCACCATACACATGAATGCATACACACAGACACACACAGAGCCCTTCAGGTGCTAAATCGGACAGATTGCTCTCTGGTAGATGTGTTCCTCTTTCTCATCATAGGCAGCGTATGTGGCTCACACAGACATACACGCAGAAGACTGACACTTATCCCCTGCCTGCCAAAGACTTCTGCACACACCCAGTAATTCATTTTCATAATAAATGTCCATCTATTTTAATAAAAGGGCTGGGAGGAAAATACTGCAGATGTGTGGAATAGACCACATCACTGCATCCTCCCCCGTTTCTTCCCTTCCTCCTGTCGCCTGTTTATCAGCTCCTTTTTGGAAGGCTAATACATTTTTAAAAGGCTTTCTAGAAATTGTTTGCAGCGACAGAGATGGAATAGCTGTGAGGAGAGCCAGCAGCCTCATTCAGTACAGCTTAGGTACCTAGCAAAGGGTAGAGAAAAACTCTGGGAGGTGGAGGGGAAGGGTGGTGTATGAATGGAGACAGACTGGACTGAGTTATGGATTCAGAGCCGACCAAAGGGCATGAGCTGAACCTGTCTTTTGCCAGGGGGTGAATGCCCTTGGTGATGGGAGCACATGAGCAAATGGAGGCCTGTGGGAAGGCAAGACTCTGCAAGTGAGTTGGCCAGGAATGGTGCTCAGTGGTGGGGTGGGAGCACCCATTTGGGATACGGTCCGTTCCTGGCAGGCCTGAAACTGCTCAGCTGTGTGTCACACACCCTTCAGCACAAAGGGAAAATCAAGCAGCTCCTTTCTGCTAGCTAAACAGGGTTATCTGGAGTGGGACTGCTAGCCTTTCAACTCCTTCTGTGATATGCTGTGTGAGCCCCCACACCTCACCCCTCCGCAGCAGTGCAGGGATTGCCACCAAGAGGGGTCAACAGGTTTGCCAGCTTGTCCCATAAACCTGGAGGAACAGAAGGCTATTATGAGAGCCTCAAGGGGATGGGAGCCAGTCTTCACACCCTCTGGGATCAGATACTTGTATGGAAAGGAGCACAGCCCCGCTGTATGGGAGCTGGTTTGAACGCTGCAGTCAGATTTGTGGGGCCAACAGGAGCAGTTCTTCCTGTCTCCCGTTCCTTATGTTTGGTGGCTGGAAAGCAACTCATTACCTGAGGGTGGGGGACCCCTTGCTGCACTTCCTCCCTCTTAAAACTTTCTTTGAAAATGCATTTCACACAGAAAGTCCAGAGCACAAAGCTAAAGGGCAGGATGGCTCTTCAAAGGCACCATGGCCTCTGTGCTGTGCCTTGTTCTGGCTCACTTCTGTTTTCCAGCCTGATGGAGGGCCAGTCTTGGGGGCTGGAGGAAGCCCAGGCAGACCGGGGTTGAGACTTGACCAGGGTTTCTTGGAGTTTCATTGCTATCACATCTGCAGTGGCTCTGCTCTAAGTCCCTGCGACAGGGGCATGCAGCAGTCTCATCTCACCACGCCATTCCCAATCCTGCTGCGGCCCTGCGATGAAGATGAATGTGGCCTGTCCCAGGTTATCACATTCACATGTGTGTGAGCTTGTATACAGACATCAGTTTGCTCCTGAAGGCTGATGCTATTGGGCTAACTGCAAGGAGGCTATGTACGGTGGGACAGAGGGGTCTACAAGGAAAAAGTCAGGGAGGGTGGAGGAGTCTGGGTCTTGTGTGGGTAGTTGATGAAGAAGGGCTTGCAGTGACAAGAACATGGCTTTCACCTCAGCTCCAGACCAGGGGCGGCATGAATGTCAGGAACAAGGTATGACATCCCTTGAACAGCCTGAGACCTTTACCGCAGCCACTGTGTCACACCACCAAGGAGCACTCCATATCTCAACAGCTCTCCTCTTTCTGTGGGGTTGAAGAGTAGTGTTGCTAGACCTGCCAGCCCAACACTCAGGGAGAGAGTGGAGATGGTGCAAGGTGGCCATCACATCTAGGCCCCCAAGGGCACAGCATGTGCAGGGAGAGGACCATATGCCCTGCTGGCACAGCATGTCTTTGCTCCTCTACCTTGCTGAATAAGTGGGGTTACACGTCCCTTTCTGCATGTGAGTACAAACACAGGTATAGACGTGTGTGTGAGTGTGCTGTGTCCTGCACACTCATAGTCACATATACCCAAGCACATCTGCGCATACACAGGTACACACACAGTCCACATGCATCCCAGCCCAATGCCTCTCCTTGCCCTCTCCTTGCAGAAGGGCTCTGGCAAAATAGTCTGTAAGGGAAGAACAGAGATCACAGAGGAGCAGGGAAGGGCAGTCCTCGTGGGGTTGGACAGCAAGCAGTATATGGGGAAAGGGAAGCAGGACAGACCGCAGTGAGGTCTACAGAGATCATAGGACTCCTGCCCCATGGGGGCTACACTAGTGGGAACACAGCCCTCCACCTGGGACAGAGTTTGGGGAAGGACTGTGTCATGGTCGTGGTGGCTATGTTAAGGGACATTATGAGGTGAGCCATTTAACAGTCCCCTCTTCCTTCTGAGGTACTAGGCTGACCTTAAGGCACCTACAGAAATGACATTTTCTGCTGCCTCTTTAACTATGATGGGTGGCAACAAGGTTCCTGGGGTTGGCTGAAGAGGTGGTGATTTGTGCAATTAATGTCTAATCAGTTCTATGAATATTTATTGCTAGTCAGCAATCTCCTGAGTGACAGTGAAGACCCATCTGATTGGAATCACATTCACAGTTAAACCAGAGCCTCGTCTGGGGTTCACAGGCCTCCCATTAGGGCAAAAGGCCCAAAAGGTATAACCATCCTACTGCACATGGGAGGCACAGGAACCACAGGAAAATTTTATTGAATCCTTTTTCAGGGGAGGAAAACCTGAGGTTTTAAAATTGACTGGCTGGGGAGAGACACCTTGAAATAGTCTGATATATTAACAAACTTAACCCAAGAGTGAGTTTGAGCTTGTTCCTTTTTTTATTTGTGCTCTCTCGTTTATCTTCTATTGCAACATGGGAGAGAAAATAAAAGGGAGAGAAATATAAACTCCTGCAACTGTTTGAAGAGTCATGTAATAGTCAAGTATTTCTTGGAGCTTGTAATTGACCCTTCTTCCAACATGGCATAAAGTGTACAGAAAGCTAGTATTTTATTTCCTCAAGAAATACTACTGTTTGGACTTTCTGTCATCATCAGAATTGTGACGCTTCTCAGCTTTGCCCATATTTATGCTCCTTTCCAGAATCCCCCATTCTCCCCCTTTACTTTCCCCCTGTTCTAATCCTTTCACCTTACCTCTGTCCCTGGCCTCTCTTTCCCATGGTGCCTTCTGCCCTCTGTGCTTTGCTCATCCCTCTCCATAAACTCACCACTGTCCTCTCACCTTCAACAGATCCCCCTCTTCCCTTTTCCCGACGAGCAATGCCGCCTCTCCTGCTCTCCTGCTCCCCTGACAGATTCCATTCTGGGAGCTCAGTCTGCCTTGGCAGAGCTCTGGGAAAACTCCCTATTATCAGTGGAAAGTGAGTTGCTGAACCTGAGCCAAACTCTTCAGCTCCTGCCGCTCACCTGCAGCTTGGGTTTGTGCTGGAGGCACTGCCAACAGCCTGCTATTACCTAAATGAAAAAGATACACAGCCCTCCCTGAGAAGGAAGACACAAGGATAACAGTGATTTGCCCATCGCCTGCTGCCTTCTGACTGGGAAAAACACCCCAAGTTCCAGCAGGGCTTCCAGGACCAGCCCTCAGTGGAGGGAGAAGGACAGAGACAGCTCTGCAGAACGAAGGCCACATTTTCACTTTCTGTATGGATAGGATCTGTGGCTTTTGGTGGCAGGGTAAGAGAAGATCCTCTGAATTTGCACCACAGTTGTCCCCTTCCTCTCATGTGATTATGCTTGGCCTTGAGCCAATACAGGACTGAGAAAATACAAAAACGGGAGCCAATAATAGACTCAGAATAAACAACAGGGTATCAGGGGAGGAAAGAGAAGGGAGGATTGGCGAGCCTGAAATCATTATCATAGTGTACGAGGGCTCTGTTCTGCAGAGCTCTGTTTTCCTTGCTGCAGTCCTCGACTTTCCTCGCCAGCTGCACCACTGTGCTCTGGAGCCGTGATTTCAATATCCAGGAGCTAATGGGCTGCTTGGCCTCCTCTCCAGAGGGAATTCAGCAGAAGGAAGTGCGCTTCGCACACAAAGAAGCTAGTGGGACTTCAAGGGAGGCAGTGGTAAGGGGCAGGGAAAGCAAGCAGCTCAGAGCCACGTGCTGCGGGGAAGAAGTGCACTCAGAGGTTCCTGGAAATTCCAGCTGACCCTAAACCCCAGACATGCCCAGCTTCACCTCACATGGCTTGGTGCCCATGCAGTGATGCCTTTGCTCTGATACAGTTAAAATTCATGTAATGATAGACAACACATCAGTGCGTGTAGACAACTGGTAGTCAACCAATGGTAGACAACCAGTAACAAGTGGTGTCCCTGTCCTGGGACAAATATTATTTAACATCTTCATTAATGACATAGATAGTGGGATTGAGTGCACCCTCGGCAAGTTTGGAGACGACACCAGGCTGAGTGGTGCAGTTGATACACTAGTGGGAAGGGATGCCATCCAGAGGGACCTTGACAGGCTTGAGAAGAGGGCCCATGTGAGCATCATGAAGTTCAACAAGGCCAAGTGCAAGGTCCTGTAACTGAGTCGGGGCAATCCCCAATATCAGTACAGACTGGGTGATGAATGGATTGACAGCCACACTGCAGAGAAGGACTTGGGGGTACTGGTGGATGAAAAGTTGGACGTGAGCCGGCAATGTGAGCTTGCAGCCCAGAAAGCCAATCATATCCTGGGCCGCATCAAAAGCAGCGTGGCCAGCAGGTCAAGGGAGGTGATTCTGCCCCTCTATTCTGCTCTGGTGAGACCCCACCTGGAGTACTGCGTCCAGCTCTGGGGTCCCTGTACAAGAAAGACATGGGCCTGTTAGAGTGGGCCCATTTTCATGGCCCATGAAAATGATCAGAGGGCTGGAACACCTCTCCTGTGAAGAAAGGCTCAGAGAGTTGGGCTTGCTGAGCCTGGAGAAGAGAAGGCTCCAAGGAGACCTTATTGTGGCCTTCCAATACTTAAAGGGGTTGTCAGGGCTTGTAGTGACAGGACAAGGGGCAACTATTTTAAATTGAAAGAGGGCATATTTAGATCAGACATAAGGAAGAAATTTTTTATGATGAGGGTGATGAGCACTGGAACCGGTTGCCCAGAGAAGTTATGGGTGCCCCATCACTGGAAGTGTACAAGGTCAGGTTGGATGGGTCCTTGAGTAAACTGATCTAGTGGAAGATGTCCCTGTCCATGTCAGGGGGGTTGGACTACATGATTTTTGAAGGTAACTTCCAACCCAAACCATTTTATGTGTCTATGAACACATACACATACACACACATTCCTTTTCCACTACAGTACCTTCTTATACCCATTTACCATTTGACCACATCTCATCTTTCCCAAGCTAGACCAAAATATCACAACTTCCCCAAACATAAAATTGGACTTTAAGAAAATCACAAGATTTTATTTGAATGTCCAAGGGACACTTACCTAGTTATATATTGAGGATATTTTGTCCCTCTGGAGAAGAGAAAGAATCGTGCTTCCCTCCTTCCTTTTTTGTATTTGGGTATGAGAATTAAAACTGTCATTTGATTCCACTGACTCCAGGTGCTGGGGCTTTAAGGAAAACACTAAATATCATCATGCTTAGGACAAAATGGTGAGATTTTGCATCATTTCCATGTAATCCTTTCATCAGACACCTCTACTCCTGCTGTAAGGCATGCTCTTACACTCAGATCTTCTCCCAAATGCTTGCCCTCTTGTGTTCCCCAGCACCTGCCCAAAACATCTATGCACCATGTGAAGCTCTGCTTAGTCCTTTGCAATCACACACAGAAATACTCTTTTGTTTGGTTGGTTTTTTAGGAAAGGCCAGTGTTTATCTTGCCACAGCGCAAGATACAGAGTCTCTTCCCAGCTTTCCCACAGACACCTCCATGATTCCCAGCTTTGCTACAGACTCCTCCATGATACCTCCTCATGCCTGTTTCCTAAATTCATCAAGGAAGCAGCTATAGCATGTACTCTGAGGAAAATCAAGAACTCAGAAAGTGTTAGAAAGTGTTCAGCATGCTGCTAAAAGATCTCACATCATTCAGTCTGACTAGGAGAAACCAAGGCTACCATTTTCATGTCAAATCCCTACACTTGCACAGCCCACAGCTCCACCCACTTCTGAAAAACCTCCAGCCCTTTAGCTGTGGGATACTACCCAGCTACACTGTTATGCTGTGGGCAACTGTCCCTGCTCCAGTGCCCTTGTTGGCCTGAGCAGCCAACACCCAGAGCTGCAGGTGAAACCATGGGGCTCTGGTAACCCTTAGCAAACCCATGGGGTCTTTGCTGTGGGGGAGGAAGGAAAAGAAGAAACCCTCTGTCCTCTAGGCAGGTTTGAGAGCTGCTGCATATTTTCTCTCCCCTCCCCTGAGCAGACAGGCTGCTCCTGTGAGCTGGAAATTGCTAAGAGATTGAAAACCTGTTGCTGTGAATTTCAGAGATGCCTGGCAGGGGCAGCTGGAGCAACGAAGGGTTCAGTGTATTAAACTTACCATAGTAAGCCATAATGGGATTTTGCATGCTGCTGCGAGCAGAATACCCAAACTAGCTCAACATCTCGCCTCATCAGGTATGCTTTCAATACCTCCTTCTTGCTCCAGTCCCTCTCCCCCCACCTGCAGTGCGTGTCCCAACCCTAAGGCTTTGGAAGGATGTCTATCTGTACAGGAGGAAGGGGGGCTTTACCCCTGGGGCCCACCCAAGTCCCATGGGCTTGTTGGCTTTTTCCTCTGCTCCTCTTAGGAATGTGATACACATCACTTATAGGTGGGAATATGTCAGCAGTGAAGGGGACGGGGCAGAATTGCTCCCTAGGAAGAAGGAGCAAGAATGTGAGTTTCTGGGGAGGTGGGTCAGACGTACGTGGAAAGGAGGCTTGGGAAGAGACAGGTCAAATGACAAATGGGACATGAAGGAAGGGCATGGAGGAAAAGAGGGAGGAGGGATGCTCCAGTGGGAACAGCCTGGGGGAGGGATGCCTTCAGAATAAGGAGGGTGTGGACAGGGGTCCAGGAGAAGGGTACCCAGGAGATGGGGCTGTGAGAGGGCAGGCACTGGGTCTGAACAGGGGTTTGCAGTCTGTGGTCAGGGGAGCGCAGGGGGGTGTGTGTGTGTGTGTGCGCGCATTTAGAGGGGATATCTGCACTATTTCCCGTAGGGTAAATTTCTCTTAGAAAAAGTCACTTTGTAATCAGGAAGCTGGGATTTGCTTTACTGGATCTGCCTCTCCTTTGCAAACCATTTAAGAGAGTTCATCTTGTTAAATCCCCTGCACTGGAGAACGTGAGGAGGTCAAATGCCTTTTGGGGCATAGATACTTAGCAAAGCTGTTTCCCTACTGTTGCAGTGACCCTACACCACCACCACACTCCACCACCCTCCACCCAGTTCAGGCTGTAATACCTAAAAGGAAGAAAACAGCATGAGAAATAAGGGTGGATGTGAGAGTGAACCCTCCTTCCGTCTTGCGTCGGACTCCAGGGCTGTGTGCTATCACCCTAGGCTGATTGTGTTACCTGCCCAGCTCTGCAGCTGCCCAGAAGGGGTGAGGGCAGGGAAGGCCTGGGGCTCCCTCCCAAACCCCGTGGCCTGGTTAACTCACAGCCACCCAAATCTATTGGTGAGACCCAGGTTTTGCAGCAGGGAGAACATATAAAGGGCAAGGGCCTGAGATGCCTATGCATCAGGGAGATGAGAGGTGGTGGCAGGGCTTGCACAACTGAGGAGAAGCCTGATTAGTACATCTGTTCCTGCCTTACTCTCTCAATGTGTTTTGGGTCAGGAGTTCTTCACCTCAGGCACTGCAGTGGTCTCTGTCCCATTGAGCTGACTCTGGGGTGCAGCTCAAAGGTTGAGGAACCTGTTTAGACCTGGAGTATGGGTCTGCTGGGAGCCCAGGATGGAAAGGAGGAGTATGGACAAAATTAGGACTGAAAGAGAAGATTAGCGAGGAAGAACAAATGAAGGATAAAGTAAAAAGAAAGCAGGCAGATCCATGGAGAGAGGCACCAGGGCAGCCTATGTTCACATTTATTTAGCGGTGTTGCTGTGGACTCCCCCTTTGCCTGGTCATTTTAGCCTGAACGTGTATTGGCCACTCATCAGAGCATAGAATATGAGGCAGGAGGAAACCACCTCATTGTCAAGAGAGGTTTTGACTGCCAGGAGGAACGAGGGCCCAACAGCCCCTTCAGAAACTCTCTTAAAAGCAAGAAGTATTTTTCACTCCCTTACCTCTTGAGCACCTGAAGGCCAAGACTTCACCTTTAAATAGAAGGCAATAAATTCACCTGTGGAGAGCTGAGTCTCAGACCTCCCAGCATTGCTGGGGATTAGCTATTTAATCTTTACCTTTTCCTTATGTTGCCTTTATAAAATGGGTCATTATACTAGAGTAACCCTTTGCTTCTCCATGTGTTGCCTCATCTACTGAGCTGCAAGCTCTTTGGGGTAAGGCAGTTACTTCAGCTGCACAGTGCCTGCATGCAATGACACTGTTATTCTTGTTGGGGCCACTGGAAATAACCCTAATACACGTAACTGAGAGAGTGGACTGCAGACTCACAGATGTCTTCTTCATCATAAGCACAATCACAGTTTGATTCACTTTCTGGAGAACCTGACTCCTACCTACGTGTAATTTCCTTCCTATTTCCCCCTTGCTTTTCCACTCTTCTGAGGCTTTGCCCACTCTCTCTTTCCATGATTACTCCTTAAGTCTCTCCTCAGCTCTTCAGTGGAATTGTGCTTGGCTGTCTCTTGGCCAGCGTGGCTTCTCCTTCACTGCAATGAGGAGGTAGGCAGGGAGAATAGGAGGGAGCTGTTAGGCTGCCTCTGGGGAACCTCCCTGCCAAACTGGTTTGGTTTATCTGCCATCAAGATGCATGCCCCAAAAGCCCATCTGACCCCAGGGCTTGGCCATTGTGACAGAGTCAGAGCTAGCCTCCCTCCCTCTCCAGCCCCCTCAACCCAAAATATAAGCCTGAGTTGAAGTGAAGGAGAAGTGGGTTAAAGTAAGGGAAGATTTGTCAGTGTAATATGGCATATTTAGGGTGGCCACCTCTAACACAGTGGGCATTAGCACAAGGAAGGTGTGAGGCATTTCTGTGCACACTGCTCCTTTCTAGCCCAGAGGAAGCCAGGAAGGCACCTGAGGTTTTGCTTTTAAGCTGTGAGTAAGCTTGCAAGGAAAACCGCATTGCTTGGGTCACTGACAACTTGACTGGCCAGAGCCCCAGGGGCAATGCTCCCTAGCTGGCTGGGTAACAAGAGCATCCGTCTCCAGTGCTGGCAGTGTGGCAGTCAGCCACTTGGCGAAAAGATGGATCAAATCATAACACAGCCAAGGAAAGCCTGGGAGGGAAATGAAGTCCAACTCTGTCAGGCCAGGCTACGGCTGCTTAGCAGTAGGACAAAACTGAGTTGGGTCTTTTCTTTGGCACCCTGGAGGGTGAGGCCTGGGTATGGATAGATAGGGATGAATCCTAGTGTCACTATGAGCAGGAGAGGGTTGAGGCATCATACTTACCCCTTCATTAGCCTTCCCTCTCAGAACCCAAATTAGACACCAGTTGTCACTACTGATGTGCCACCCCCCCACCCCCCCCATATACAAGGGAAGGGCAGGGCAGATTGTGGGGGAGCAGGGGTGGAACTAGCTAAGGGTACCTTGCTCCACCTCTCCCTAAATGCTCTTGTCTTTCCCTTTTTCCTTTTGGTACCCTATGTGCAGTGGTCTCACACCTGCCCAGTGAGGAAAGGCAGGTGAATCCCTTCCTTTCACCACCTCTCCACCGAGGGTCTCCAAGGGCTGGGGAATGGCAATACCTCATTTGCCAGTGCTCTGCCACAAAGCAGAGAGGCAAGTCATACCTGACTGAGGATGGTACTGCCACCAGGACAGGCTGGAAAGACCCAACTCACAGGGCTCCAGCCAGCAGCCAGCCACTCCCGCCATATCTCCACCTCACTCCACTCCATGGGGCAGGGGGAGATGGCTCCATACCCAGGCTTCCTCCTTCCCTTTGAGGGATGGGCATGCCTCCCTTTGTTCTTCTCAAGGGCAAGGCACCATTGGGCATAGAGGAGGGGAGCAGATAGGTGTCAGTGTTGGAGAATGGCTTCCCACCTAGAAACAGGCACGCTGTTAGGAAACCACACTGCACAGGATTGTCGTTGTGAGATGCGGGGTCACAGGAGTAAGCTCCCTGACAAGAGGAAAGGGCAACCCTGTACTCAGCACGTGCAGTCTGTTGGCCCTAATTTCTCCTCTGCTGTGGGCTCTGTGTGCCAGGATGAGATGCATCAGGAGAGGTACCATTTTGCTAAATCTTGAAGCTGACACTTTTAATATCCATTAGCATTGCTACTCTGCCAGAGAGCATTAGCTGAGATACACAGACTGTTCCCTTCCTGATCCCTAGCCCCAGCCCCTACCATCCCTCTTTTTGTCTCCCCAGTCCAGCCTAACTGCTGTTCCCAGAACCAACAACATCAGTTCTCTCAGGTTCAACCCCCCTCTTCAACAAATCTGTCATTGCCGTCTTTCACTCTGCTCCTTTTCAAGGATTTTTGTATCTTGAGGAAAGTGACTCCCTACACAATGCACATGGACCACACACCCAGACACATACCTAGCAAAGGACAGAAGGCAAGACTTACTTTCTTCTGCCTCCAAGAAACAGGTATGAAGCACTAAGTAGAGCAAAGGAAGGAGAAAGTTGGAAATACAGATTCTGACATTCCCTCTTGGCTGCATTGCAGGGGTCAGCAGAATCCCCTGCCAAGATTTGTTTTTGAGGCACTGTGTGAATGAGTTGTCAAAGCCAACCCTGCCACCCTCCACTAGCTTGGACTCCTGAGCATCCAAAAGCAGAATGGTTGGTGCTTCTCTGCAGGGGATGAACAGAGGTGAGGAAAGTGAGTAGGATTTACTCTGGATGTCTGTGACCAGGTTAGAAGATGGAGCTGGCCCTCTATGCATTGGTCAAGCTGCCAGAGACTCAGCGTGCTACTTGCCAAATCCAAGTGACCTGAAACAGCTTATACTCAGATAGTTACACTCCACTCTCCTCTACCTGAACAGGAGGCCATATAACAACCCTTGGCATTGGCTCTCCCTCAAGACAGGCATGAACCTCATATAGCAGATTGCTGATTTGCACAAGCCATAGCCATGCTCAGGAGTGGGCTAACAATTGCAGTGTGGACAGCCTGAGAACAGTGCTCAGACTGTCCTGGATGTGTTCCGTATAGATGTAACCCCAAAGGGCTGTGTCCATGGGCCTTCAGAGTCTTCTAGGCATTGAAGAGTCTTTGGGAAAAGGGAAGGGAAGAAAAGGACGAGCAAGAGAAGTGCTTTCTGCAAAAGACTTTCTGGGGAGATGGTTTTAAGTGAATCAGGCAAAGAAAGGGAATGATTTTGGGAACAGTGCAGCTTGTTCTGCACTGTTTGACTGGGCAGCTGTCAAACATCAGAGACAGGAGGAAGATTATATCAGGATTCACATTTTGGCTGGGTGACTATGAGCACCAATGCGTGTGTGCAACCAAGAAATGTCAAAGGCTACTACAGACCCATGTGCCTTCACCCACAGTCATTTTGATCTACCTCCTAGTCTTGATATCAGGATCCATCTTCTTTTCCCCTCCCATCCACAGAGGTTCAGAGAAAAGGAAAAACAAGTCAATAGTTACCCAGTACATGTAGCAAGCCAAGATCAGCACAGTACACTACAGCCATTATACTATCTCAGTGGGGAAGTACTGGGGAACGTGTTTGTGGGCATCTACTTAATGATGGAGAAAGGATTTGGTGGGAGTACAGTATGGTGTACTTATATTTGTTTGTGTTCATAAAGAATAAATACCCCCATTTGCAGTAAAGCAAGTATAAATGTGTTTCTGGTCACCCTATAATACTGACAGTTTTCTCTCCTCTCTTATTTTCAGGTGACACTGTCCTCATCAGACAGGTAAGAGTAGCAAATATGTATTTGTTATGGCTGGAAAGAAAGATGAATGCTAATTGTCAGGGACCAACAAGAGCAGGACTGCTCCATCAAAAAGGGTAAGTCAGGAGCCAAGGGTAACATAAGCATGGGCAAGGTAGTGAACCCACAGGCTGGGGTGAGATACCACACTACCTGAGCAGGGCTAGCGATAGCAACAGGATCTATTAACAGACTTAGATAAACCAAGATGATGAAACAGATCTCAGATCCATTCAGGAGCAACACAACTACAATATACCAAAAGTGAGTGCCTTGGCCTGAGCTTAAATAAACCTCCGGAACTGTGGGTAGAGAATGTGTGGGTGGAAGCCCCAGGTGAGATTGGTCAGGGCAGTTAAGACTCATTAGTGCACTCAGGGCCCTGACACTAATTGATACCACTGAATGCCATGCTCTGAATATGTTGGTTACGGCAGTTGTAATTGGGGTGGCAGTTATACAGTTATATTCTAGTGTGTGTCTATGATGAAGTTTGTATATGCACAATCTATCAGCATACTGGCAATCACTGTACCTGGAGAAGTAGTAGAACACACAAATGTGCTTGAGTGACCCCAGTCTAGAAAGATGCTGGACAGATTGTTAAAGAGTTTGTAGTTATGCTAGAAAGTGGAAAAAACCCCACAGATTGGTTTTCTTGGAGGTGGGGAGACACTCTCTGTCTGGGACCCACCTTAATAGGATATACTAAGGAGACTCTCACTTACAGTGAGAAAAAGAGGAAATAAAAGTTTCTTGCCTGCAGGCAGATGATATTGTCACATTGTCCCTATGCAGAGTAGAAGTAAAAGAAAGAAACACAAAGAAAGAAAAGAAATCAACAGGTGTTAAGGCACAGAGACATGAGCAGAAGTCTGAAAGGACCATAGACACGGAAGAAGAAGAATTGGTTGGAAGCTCAAAGAAGTAGATAAGGGTTCATCAAAGCACCTAGAAAGACAAAGTCTTTAAAAGGTGTTTATGCTGGTTTTGGCTGGGATAGAGTAAATTTTCTTCACAGTAGCTAGTATGGGGCTATGTTTTGGATTTGTGCTGGAAACAGTGTTGATAATGCAGGGATGTTTTCGTTACTGCTGAGCAGTGCTCACACAGACTCAAGGCCTTTTCTGCTTCTCACACCACCCCACGAGCAAGCAGGCTCGGGGTGCACAAGAAGGTGGGAGGGGACACAGCCGGGACAGCTGACCCAAACTGGCCAAAGGGATAGTCCATACCATATGACGTCATGCTCAGCATATAAATCTGGGGGAAGAAGAAGGAAGGGGGGATGTTCAGAGCGATGGCGAAAGGAGGGCTGAACACCTGCCTGCCGATGGGAAGCAGTGAATGAATTCCTTGTTTTGCTTTGCTTGTGTGCATGGCATTTGCTTTACCTGTTAAACTGTCTTTATCTCAACCCACGAGTTTTCTCACTTTTACCCTTCTGATTCTGTCCCCCATCCCCCTGGGGGGGAGTGAGCGAGCAGCTGTGTGGGGCTTAGTTGCCGGCTGGGGTTAAACCATGACAGTGTTACTATGTAAAAATAATTCTGTAGCGAAGCATAGGTGTGAAAAGTCATTATCTCACATAGAGGTCTCTTGGCAGAACATACAGCGCTTTGTCAGCTCCATCCCAGCCCCATACAATGGCAGCTCTAGGCTATCTCTTGGGACCAGCCCTAACCCTACTTTCTGTTACAGGCTGGGACTAAGACTCCACCTCTGGCCCACACCACAGACTTCCTCTCAGCACAGATCTCTTGGCAGCACACATTTTGTTCTGGCTTTCCTGTTTTAGACCCACTCCAACCATACCTCTAGTCCTTATTTTTGTACCTTTTATCCTTTTTACATGATGTAATGGATTCTCATAGACAGGACTCTTTGCCATGGTCTTTGCAGTACTAAGTTCATCTTGAATCCTCAGATAGTTTTCTTAAAACATCTGAAATTGCAATTTGATGTCTCCATTTGACCCTGTCTATTGTTTTTCAAGGCAGAATCCAGCTATCTATCTTAGGAGAATGAGCTAGTATTTGCAATATGTCTCCTATCAACATAGTGTTCAGGCACCAAGCAGAAAAATCCCTGGGATTGCAAAAAGCCTGGAACTGCTTCTTCTGGATATGGACATGCTCAAGTCCCCTGGGACAGGCCAGAAATTTTACTCCCCCGAGCCACAGCCTGCCCAAGAACATGTAAGATCAGACCTGGAGGACAGAGAAGGATGGAGGGTAGAGTGAGGACTGTTGCTGCCTGGTGTCTTTGTCCCCTTGTTTTGTCCTCAGTACCGAGATTGTTGTGAGACCATCTCCTTGTGTCTGATTGTTCTCTTCCCTCACTCCATCCCTTATAATGGCACTCTTCTGACAGCTTTTGATGGTAAGGCTGGAAGGAAGGATGGTTGGGTCTGGATTGCTGGAAGTTACTTGAGAGTGGCAGGACTTCATGCCCTATTGCCTACAAGCCAAGATCAGGGTGGAGGTACAAGCTGAGGCTGATGGATGAGAGATGTCTGGATACAGCAACACAAAGAGCATGAGCAGATGATGCAAGGAAGGAAGAGGCAGGAAGAGTTGTGGAGTCCTGTCAGACCCCTGTGATGATACTGGGTCAGGGCGTCACAATGGAGCCAGGAGAAAATGGGCAAGAAGGGATCTAGGCCTTTATCTGAGAAAACCAAACAACAAAAGCACCAGCCTGCAAGGCCTTTTCAGTGGGCATGCCAGGCAAATCATGGGACAAGGGAGAGCTCCAAAACCAGGCACACCACTAAGTGCCTAATTCCTATTTAGGCACCTAAACTCCCATTGATTGGAAGGGACTGTAAGTGTGAATACTAGAGTCATTTGTCATTCCCTCACTGTGGTTTGTAAGGGCCAGATTAACACAGAGACAGACAGACAGAATGAATAATTAAGCAGCTCTGAATTATCTCCAGTTTAGCAACATGTTCCTTTTGTCCTCAGGAAGGATTAGATAGACAGCACCTTGGTGCTGACCTCTAAGCTCTACCAGGCAGCCCACGGTTAATTTGCCTGGGATTTGAAGCAGCTGCTGTCAATAATATAAACCTCAAGAGGTGAGTAACCGGCTTCCTCATGAGATTTTTTTTTTTTAATTTTTTCCCCCCAGCCAACCTGTCTGCTCCTGCACCTTTAAACCCAATGAAGGAATGAGTAATTTTTTTCTAATGATTGAAAGAAGGCAGATAAGAGGTAGGTCTTCAAATTAAGAATCCAAGACTTGATTGCAGCTTTCATCATATTTTTCCATTTTTTTCCCCCCTTCTTCCCAACAGAAAATAAATTGCTTCAATAAATTACATCTTTAATCTGCATAGGGGACCAGCAGGCTGGGCTCTCCTTTTAATATGTTCTATTGCAAGATAATCAACCCCTTTCTCTCACCGCATGGAGCAAACTAATAGATTTTAAACAATTCCATTATTTGATGATTTCTCCCATTATTAATACAAATTGCCTCCACTCGCTTTCAATTAGAGCATTTTTATTTTCTAATAAATCCCAATCACATTCTCTCAAACACCACCTAAACATGGAGAGATTACCGCACTTTCCATTTAAACAAAGAACCCATCACACTCACATGCCTTGCCTCCCTCTGTTTCTCATGACTTTCCTTCTTCCAAACTCTTTTTCCATTTTCCCCTCCTCTCCCCATCAGCAGAACCCACTTATTTTCTTCCCCTACTGCTTTCTTCTAAATCTATGTTCCTATCTCTGGTGGTGAAGTCAGTAAGGCCACCCATTAACACTATCGATTTGTGCTCTCCCCTATTATTCTGCCTGCATTTCTAAGAGTGACAGAGCTCACAACTGGTACAGATCCCCTCTCCAAGGCCTCCTTTCTCTGTCCTGACACATGAAAATGAGAAACTCCGCTAACCTTCAAGTGAGGGTTGTCTCTGTCCCAATGGCAGCTCTGCTTGCAACATCAGCTGCGGTTCCATGTACAGATGTTTGTGATGCAACTGTGCAAAGGTATCCCCACTCTGAAAGCAGAACTTCTGTGGTCATTCAAAGTGGAGGGAGTATCTAATCTGGGGCCAGTTGTAGCAAGGGTGGCAGGAGATTCTGTTGCTGCTGTTACCGTGATTGTGTTGATCGTGCCCAACTGCCTGCTCTCCTGCGTAGACTCTTGGCCAGACACCTTGGCTCTGGAGGTTTTCACTCACCTTTTTGGGTCGCTAACGACTGAGGTTATCCCAGCCTTGAGCACTGATGTGCCGTCACTAGACACTACACTTATCTCTTTGCTGTCTGTCTCCAGCAGCACCAAGAGACCACCGTTCAAAAGAGGCAGGGAGGAGCTGAGTGCATGCAATAGTACCCCATCCACAAGCCTGGGACCCTGAGGGTAGCAGATGGAGAGGCAGCATTGCCACCATTATCTTAAAGCTGAAGAACAAGGGTGTGATTTGCCCCACAGGTCTGTGACAGAGCTAAGATCTCCCAAATCCCACAGGGCTGTGATGCTTCTTAATCTGAAGGTCTTGGGTTGATTTTTTTGTTGGGGGTGAGGGGTTGTGGTGTTTGGGGTTTTTGGGTGAGGGGAAGCATGCTGAGTCACACAAATAAAGGCCATTGAAGTGTTTGTGTGAAAGAAGTTTGAGAAGGTGCACCAGGACATGATGACACAGTAAAAATATAAGAATGGCTATCTCAGGGTGGATCAAAGATCTAGAATCTTGTCCTAAGGAAGGAATGCTTAAAAACATATAAATACAAAATATTATCCCTAAAATGGAGCGCCATCTTTTCAGAGGACACCAACTGTTGTACAAAGCAACACAAACTCTCTTACTGCTACCAATTGAGTGCATTCCCTAAATGATGCTGCTTAGAGCAGACAGGGGTGGCATTCAGCTCACCTTTTAATGCAGCTGCTTCTGGGGTGGAACCTGATGCCCTGTTTGCTTCTGTGGTGCAGCAGCATGTCTGCGTGACGGGGGGAGAGAGGAATGCTGATTCCTGAAGAGGTACAATTCATCGTGGAGGACGTCTGCACTGCCAGCTAGGAGTGGTCTGGAGACCCCTTCTTTATTTATTGCTGTCGTAGCACAGTTTAGCTTTCAGAAGGGGGCACCACTGAATCCAGCCCAGCAGCTGGATAAGACTGGGTGAGGGTGAGGGGCACCATGCATGCTCAGTACACTAGCAGCTCTCCCCCAGTATGACACCTGGGTGCTCTGAGGTGACTACCACCAGCCTCAGAAGGTTACCAAAGGAGTCCCAGCTGCTGTTCCCAGGAGACAAGGACACAAACAGGCCATAGGTTTCTTCCTACAACCCATCTTTTTACTGCTGCTGCCTGTCCTCCTGAGAGGTAGGACAGTGGATGTTGTCAGCTGCTATGGCAACCCTGCCTTGTCTGGTGTGCTGGTTTGGCTGGGATAGAGTAAATTTTCTTCACAGTAGCTAGTATGGGGCTATGTTTTGGATTTGTGCTGAAAACAGTGTTGATAATGCAGGGATGTTTTCGTTATTGCTGAGCAGTGCTCACACAGACTCAAGGCCTTTTCTGCTTCTCACACCTGGTTGTACCACCTCCTAGCTGGCAGTGCAGACGTCCTCCACGATGAATCGTACCTCTTCAGGAATCAGCATTCCTCTCTCCCCCCGTCACGCAGACATGCTGCTGCACCACAGAAGCAAACAGGGCATCAGGTTCCACCCCAGAAGCAGCTGCATTAAAAGGTGAGCTGAATGCCACCCCTGTCTGCTCTAAGCAGCATCATTTAGGGAATGCACTCAATTGGTAGCAGTAAGAGAGTTTGTGTTGCTTTGTACAACCTTCTCACCCCACGAGCAAGCAGGCTCGGGGTGCACAAGAAGGTGGGAGGGGACACAGCTGGGACAGCTGACCCCAGCTGACCAAAGGGATATTCCATACCATATGACGCCATGCTCAGCATATAAAGCTAGCAGAAGAAGGAGGAAGGGGGGGTGTTTGGGGTGATGGCATTTGTCTTCCCAAGTAACCGTTATGTGTGATGGAGCCCTGCTTTCCTGGAGATGGCTGAACACCCGCCTGCAATGTGAAGTAGGGAATGAATTCCTTGTTTTGCTTTGCTTGTGTGCGCAGCTTTTGCTTTACCTACTAAACTGTCTTTGTCTCAATCCACGAGTTTTCTCACTTTTACTCTTCCAATTGTCTTCCCCATCCCCCTGGGGGGGAGTGAGCGAGCAGCTGTGTGGAGCTTAGTTGCGGCTGGGGCTAAACCACGACATCTGGCAAGGAGCAAGGAAGGATCAGAGTGAGGGCAGGGATGGGAAAGGGTGTGGGGATAGAAGATCTCCACAGCCTGGCTCAGGGTAATCAATATGCAGAGGCCATTAGCCTTCACCATCCTTCATCACTGCAGAGCAATTGGGGCTGTGTGGCAGCGGCGGAGGAGGAGACTACTGTGGGGTGGACAGGTATAAGGATGGGAAAGCTGGGTTCCTGCACATTGATGGGCTGGCCATAAACTCCACATGCATGGGCTTCATCTCCTGCACTTTGGCCACATCGCTTGCAGTGTGTGCCACGCAGCACTCCCCTCCCACTGGCTCGCACCTCCACCTCGCCTCTCTCAGCCTGCTGGGTGACACGCTGCTGTTGCCCACCTACATACGTTCTCCAGGAGTGTCATTTCTGTGCTCTTCCTTGACATGTGCAAAGACACATCTTTGCACCCACCTGCCGGCAGGTTTGCAACACACTGACCAGCCCTGCAGCTGCAGAGCTGTGGAGGTGTGGTCCCTTATCCTGATGTAAACCCCACTCTCTGCCTGTGATCCTAGACCCCCAGACACACGCACACACACCTTACATGCACACAGAAAGCACGGCCCCGCGCACGCATTCCCAGGCTTGACCTCTGCCACGTATGTTTGCATACACTGCCACAGCCAACTTTCCTCCTCCCCTCCCAGGCAAATTTGCTCAAAGCATTTGAGTTCCCCAGCATACACACATCCTCCCCTCCGCCTTGATACTCCCTCCTGCCATGCCAGCCAGCGCCAGCCACCCACGCAAAAACACATGCATGCAGATCGAGAGCGACAGCAGAGCCCTCAGTAAGCTGCTGGAGCAGAACAGATGGCTTAGCAACCAAAAAAACAGTCATTCGCTCCACAAGTTTCTTCCTCAATGGTCTGTTTGTTTTCAGAACACGTTTGTCACCAGAATAAAATCCAGGCAAGATGGGCTGGTACAAACACCCCAGCCTTGATCCCACGAAGTGTGAAGTCCCACCTGCTTTTTGCACCCTTTTTTTCACAGATCCCAAATAACTCTTCCTGAGGCATCTCCCCTCCTTTCCCACTTGCAAATCCACCCCCCCCCCCCCCAGCATACAGATTAATTTCAACTTCCTTGGGAGACAATACCCCCACAAACTAGTCTCCTCCTTGTCCTCAGCTGGCAGGCGCCCTCCATACTTTGCAATGCTCATTTTTCTGTTTCGGGTGTGCACCTGACCCAAAAGAGCACTTTGTCTCTTATCTTGTGCTGGAGTCACCTCCCTGAAAAGCGTTTGCTAAAGGTTTGAGGAAACCACATGGTGGATGGAGAAACTGCCAGATCTGTGGCAGTGGACACAGCACCCATCAGGTAGCACATGCTGCTAAAAGGAAGGGTTGAGGGTATGTTGCAGCTTCTTCTCCCCTAAAGTGAATTCCTGACTAAGATTTGGGATAGCAGATAAAGGGGGATGCGTATGAGTGAGGTGAACCTCTGTCTCTCACAGGCAGGAAGGTAGCTGTCATAACCTTTTGATGCCCTGCATCAGACCCAAGTGGGAGCTATAGCTGTTCCCGAACACACAGGTCAATTATCAGGGCGGTCTTTATCCAGGACCTATGGCAAGGGAAGGGAGGGTCTTAAACCCTGCCCCGCCACAGCTCTCTGCCCGCTGTGGGGGCTGGACGTTCCCTATACCTGCCATACATCAGCAACTGAGCTGTCCTGTCCATCACCAGAGGCTTCTGGTTCATGCTGAGCTGCAGCAGAAGGCAGGTCTTTGACTCCCTCTAGTGATGTATCTGGAATAGGGCCTCACAGACCCACTCCCCCCACAACTTCACCAAAAGCCAGTGCTGGACACTCAAGATGCAGGGTCCAAACTCCCCTGCCCGCTCAAACCAGGCTGTTTATACAAGCAAGGCAATTAGCGGCTCTCATGTTCATTCCCACATTGACACTTAATGATGATGCCTCCTGGGAGAGCTCACCAGATGCGTGGGATGGGAGGGGGAAAGCCCCGGGAAGGCAAACAGCTGGCTCCAGTGCAGTAGGAGGAGAGGGGAGCTGGGTTTGGTTGGGGTCACTCTATACCTTCTGGACAAATTGTCTCAAACCTTCCTTCCTCCCCTTAAATGGGAATCTCTGCCCTTGCAATGTTCTCCACTGTGAGGGAACTGCACATCTGTTTCATCACTGAGGATGGGCCCCAAAGTCCCAGAGTGCAGCCAATTAAGAGCCATGCCATGCACAAGCTGCCTTTGTATTTCTAGCAGCGGCTGAGGTAGTGTCCTCCACACAGGCCATCTCTCCTTACTCCCCTCCCTGGGAAGAAAAGAAAACATAAAATGCTTCTGCGAGATGAAAAAGAATCTTTGAAAAGAAAGGCTAGATGAAGAGGTAATTGACAAACACAGTCAGTGTGAGGAAAGGCAGGGAGAGGGGTGGGGAGTTGATGGGTATGGAGAGGCAAAGGGTTGTGTCAATATTGCATGAGGAGGAAGTGCTCCTGTGCTCTGGAGGCTGGTGTCCTCAGCCAGTGATGAACGGCTATCCAGGCCAGGGCAGCGGGGAGGGGAGGGTGTCAGAGCATAGCTTGCTTCATGTCAGAAACATGGTCCAGGCAGGCAGAAAGTGTGATGAGATGGGGATCTGCGCAAAGGAGGGATGGAAAGGTTGAAAAGAGAAACTGGTCCTTTCTGGGAAATGAATGGGGGCTAAGGAGCGCAAAGGACACAAGGTACGGTCTCTTAACCCTAAAGAAAAGTTGTGCTCCCACGTAATTATGCTAGGTCATGCTTAGCTCTGACTAAGCCATCTTTGTTATACTTAGGGGATCATACTTACTGACCCACCTGCACTAAATGAAGTCATCCATGGTGTGTCCAGCTTATAGGACAGAAAGTTTTAGTATGAAGGCAGAGACAGGGCCCCTCCTGTCTGCAAACATGCTGTATGTGTTTGTGTATTACCAGCCTCTGCTGAAGGCGCGAGATTGTCTCCTCTGTGAGATTCAGTTGTGCTCCTGCAAAGGCTGCCTCTAGACTGGACTGCAAAGACAGGCTGCAGCATACCTTGGTATTCTCAGCCTACATCGATGAAGCCAGGGAGACTGTAGCACGCCACGGCTCCCTGCCTACCTGCGTCCCTGCCCTGCCACATCAGGCAGGCACAGATGATGTGGTCTCACTGCACATGGGTTTAGCAGAGGACAGGGGTACATTGCAGAGCAGTGACCATAGCTAAGAAGTGTTCTGGAGTGCTGAAGCTCAAACATAGCCTAAAAGAGCTTTTTCTTTGTCCCCAAGGGCCCTTCCAGGGGAGGAGGACATGAACAGCAGCCTTGCCACCACCGTGAAATTGTGAGCAGTTGTGCTACACAGCACAGCAACAACTGTGAAATCCCAAGGGGAGTCACAGATTTGTTATACTGTAATGTATCTGGGTCAAAACAGGGCAGGCAAGGGGAAGTGACAGCAGAAGGAGAGCTGAAATCCTTCCTCCCAGACTGCCTCCCCGGTGAGCAAGAACAAGCACCCACAATGTCAAGCAGACTGTTGTCATGACCTGCTGCTGGAGCTGTCTGGCTTTTGCCAAAGATGGGGAGAGACATTGCCCTTGCCCCAGCACTTGCTGAGTAGACAGGGTCCCTGTGGGCTGCCCCTGCGCCAGGCACTGTGGTAGCTCTGCCTGTCTCCTCCTTTGGGTTGCAGCAGCCTTTGGAGGTCTCCAGCTGAGGCCAGGGCAGGGAGGGAAGGCCACAGCCCAGGAAGCCTAGTGCGGGTCACTGCCAGCTCTGCCATGCCACGTCAGGGCAGGGCAGCCAGAGATCAGAGAATTGCACAGCAACAGATAGGCCTGGCCCAGGTGCCAAGAACCGGAGAGGAGGGGAAGAAAGACAGGTTCATTTCGTGTGCAGGGCATTGCTTCCCTCCCTCCGCCTCCCACGCTTTTAGCTGACACGCTTTGAAACCTCCTTCCCTCCTTCCCCTCCAGTTCCAGCATCCCCTCTCATATTTCCAGGAGGTGATTGTCTCCTCTATCTGTTTTTTTCAGCTTCCTCTTTCTCCCAAATCACTGGCAAGGGGCTGTCTCTCCATATTGGATAACCCTTTCCCAAAAAATGGTATTGGCCATGCGTTATTGCGTCTATGGTCCCCAGACACTAACCACAATGCCATCCTTTTGCTGAGTATCCTCACCAGCTGCCAGGCTGAAAGACCAGAGAGAAGTAGGAGCTCCCTCACAAAGTTAGTAGGCGCTCAAGATACCAGGAAAGGGTCTTGATCCTTCCATGTCTGGTCCCATGCACAATCCGCCATATGCCCCTCTCATCTGGTGACAACCAGAATTTCCCTTGCCTCCTACTTCTCCCCCCTGCCTCCCAGCCCTGCTCTCTCCCTGCAGTGGGGCATGGTCACCTCCCTCCTCTATCATCGTTGAAGATGCCAGCAGGCTGTGAGAGCACGTCTGGGGGAAGAAGGCTGCATTTCCTGGCAAAGTCAATCAAGGTTTGGCACAAGCAGATCAGCCCTTGGGTCTTCCCTGTGTTTCATCCACCCTTACTCTCACGCCCCTTCTCCTAACAGGCTTCCCCACAGACATCACCTGATGTGGTATACAAGCTGGTATTTCTACCACCACAGGGCCATCTTCATTTTTGTTGCCTTTTCCTCCTTGATGCCTCCATAAACAAAAAGCTATTATCACAGAGGGTCATTATGGATAAATGATCTCCTGACAGCTCTATTTACCAGGGGACGGGAAGGAAGCAGAAGCCTGCGTGTGTGGCAGTGGGGGAGGCTGGAGCTATGCTCCAGCTGACAGTGGCATTCATTCACAGAACTGTGCAGGACCTAATTAATGTGCAGGAAGGCTGCCCGTGGCAGGTAGTGCCACGGCAAGACATCAGCAGGGAGGCAAACAGACCAGGAAGAAAAAGAGGAGAGGGTACAGAGACAAGTGGAAGAAGAGGGAGGGCAGGAGAGGAGGGGAGAGATGAAGGAAGGCAGGACGATCAGGGCAGCCCACTGCTTCTCCATCACCCTACGGGTGCTGCCTCCCCCTGGCTTCCCTAACAAATTCCTAATTGCAGCGGCTTTTTGCTTTTCACCTGGCTGGTGTGAAGTGACAGCCCTTTTTGTAATGTTAATAATGTCGTCAAAGCCCAGAGCAGCAGCCAGACCCCATGAGGGTTGGTGAGAGATGCAGGGGCGTGGGGCGGGGAGAGGAGTGGAGCAGACAAGGATTTTTTTGCTTTTTCATATTAATTCAGGAATCGGGCTTTTGGTTGACACAGAGTAAACAATCCCACTCCAGGTCTGGGGAGCCAGGCCTTGGCATCCATGGGCACACACCTGGCTGAAGGCGAGAGGACAGGGACGAGGAGCCTGGAAGGGGAATGGAGCCATGTGCACGGGCATACATAGGTGGCAGGCGGTTTTGGTGTGAGAAGGCCAAATTGGCCCATTTCATATAGTTGAGTGGGTGATAAAAACCATGATGTGGCAGGTGGAGACACAATGTCATACAACAGAAAACAAGCTGTACTTACAGTGACTGGATGAGAAGGGTGGGAAAGACACTTAGTGATGTGCCTATGCATGTTTGTTCACTGTGCGCACGCTGCTTTGTGCCCACATGCCATGTGCACCTATACATACAGAACTCTCATTGCCCATGTGCTCAGGTTGTGTGCGTATGTCCACCCACCCTGTGTGCCCAGTTGCTCAGTGTGAGCCTGTGGAAGTCTATGTGGCAGCCTGGGTTTCTGCCTGCAAGGTGCTAGCCCAGGCTGCTGTTGCACAGTTGTGAAGCTAAGTGTGTGTGTGTGTGTGTGTGTGTACACATGCGCACAAATATATGCTGCTTCCCTTCTATACCAGCTGAGTGCCCAAGGAGCTGCAGGGCATACGATACCCAGACAGCAGCTCTGTGCTCATGGATGCTGTGAATGATACAGGCTAGCTGTGGCAGTTCTCAGCAGCTCAGGAGAAGGCTCTTAATTTGCACAGACAACCGGTGCTGGGGGCAGTTGGCAAGGGGCTGGAAGCCAATCCATTGTGACAGCTGCTCTGCCAGGGGTGGTCGGGGGCTTCTCTCTTCTTGTTTTCAGCACAAACTGGTTACCTCGTGTGAGACTAACAGGGCCGCTGCTAAATCCGACAGAAATGGAATCTAAGGGGACAAGCACAGAGTGCATTAAGCAGAAAAGCATCAGGAAAGCGAAGCACTCGAGAGCTGCACGCTTCTTGGTTCATGCGCTACTGATACACACTCCTCTTCTCTCATGCTTGCTACTTTTCTCAGGGCCCCTCTTCCCTTCTATCTTCCATTGCTCCTCCTCTTCCTCCCCACCTCCACCACATCCTTCTTGCCTTTTCCCGAGTACCTTCCCTCCATGGCTTCACTGAGCACCCAGTCAGGATACTGTGAAAGCTGGAGCTTTCAGTGTGGTTGGGAACTGGCCCTTTGGGTGTCTTTTGGCAAAGAAATCTGAGAGGGACTACAGTCACCCCCTGCTGTTGCTATGCTTTCTTCAGCATCCCTGGTCTTAGCCACCCCGGGAGCCCCAGAGCCAGACAAGTTGCCAGCTATCACAGAAAACTGCTTGGTTTCTGCTTCGCAACAGGCTCCTGACAGCACTGGTGAGCTTCATGCTATGAATAAGGGAGAAAACAGTAATAGCTCTGAGCCTATTAAGGAGATCCAAAGGGGCTGTGATGCCTCAGCATAAAGTTCATCTTTGTGGATAGGTATAGGTAACAGGGAGGAGGGATTGAGAGCAAGTACAGAAAACCTAATGCTCTGGATTACTCTTTAAAACCATCCTGAGTCTGCTCTGAATCTTCCTAGCCCCCTCATGCCCCACGCTGATCCCTTCTCTGCAGCCTCCCTCTTTTCCTTCACTCCAATGCAGGAATGATCATCCTTTCTCTGGTCTCACAAACCAGTTGGAGGAGCCAGTGAGGTCCCAATTTTCTAGCTCCACAAATACTGGGAAAGAAAGAAAAAGAGCACAATGCATGACTTGGCAGAGGAAGCAGCTTTGTCGCACATCACCCCATAAATCTCATGCCTGACAGAGTTTCTAATGCTGGAGTCACTTAAAACCACGGCATCGTATTGGGTTAAATTGATGAATGGCACTGAGAGAGGGGACAGCCTAAAGCACTGAACAGGGACTCTGCCGATTACAGGCTCCCCCTCTTGTTCACATTCTGCTCCCTCTCTCCACTAATGGAGCCTCATCTCTTTAATCAGAAAGTGAGTGCTCTCCAGGTTACTGCCTGAAATGTTCAGAGACACTCTTTAGGGAGACCCGGAAACAGCAACGCTGGGCTTGGAAACTCCTCAATCAGGAAAGGACAAAAGAAAGGAAAGGACAAGGAGGTTCAGAGCATTCATACGTGAAGTGTTGTGCCTCCTCCGTTGTCAGTGGCACCAACAACAGCCTATCAAGTTGTTGTTGAAGCACAATGCCACGCTGGACTTGGCCAGAAGAGTAATGAGTATAGCAGTTCTCAGAAAAGGCCACCTTTAAAATGAATGAAGAGAACTCCAGGGCAATGACCTTCTCTCCTCCAGAAGGAGGGGACTCCTGGGGCAGCATAATGGAGACCGTGGGAGATCAACCCAAGGCAGGGTTCTGACCTCGCTGCAGCCAGCGCTGGAGGTCGCACTGCTGGGATCAGGCTAACCCTTTCTCAGAGCCTTTCTTTGACTCCCTGGTTTCATACCTTCTCAGCCTAGCTTGCCAATGTAAAGGACAAAGGGCTTCTAAAGGTATCTGCCTGGTTTAGTGTTATTTCCTAACTTGTGGTGATCTAAGTGCAAAACAATGGCAGAACATCCCACAATCCTGTGAAAATCCATTTTTTACTTCCATTCTGGGATCAGACCCTTTGGCAGTCAGACTCTACCCTGTTACCTGTATCTGCACAGTGCCGAGCATGAAAACTGTGAGTTGCCTCACCCCCACTCTTACTTTGACCCTTTCTCTTCCACTCCTTCCCGCTGCCCCATCCTTTTTTCCTTGCAACCCCAGAACCCTGTCCCCTGCTCTGCCACTGCTCCTCAATGGCTGCCTTCCCCCTTTACCTTCCATTACCAACCTTCTCAGATTCCCCTGCGAGGCACTGTATTTTTCCCAGTTTGTTTCCACTGCATTTTTTTCCTCCTGATGTTCCACAGGGAAATCTCCTTCTGTTCTTCGCATCGTTTTTCCTGCAGGTGCAGGACTCATTAAGTACCAAGTTTACTCACTAAGTGTCACGTTTTCTTCCTCACCTCTTCTGGGCATGTGTTGGTTGGGGACACAAACTCGTTGGGGGCACCCCAGCCATGGGGTGAGTATAGCCACCCTCTGCAGATCTCAGCCCAGGCAGCCAGGAAGAACACAGGGATCGCAGCCAGGCCAAGCTTTAATTGAGAACTGAGCCAAAGTAAACCCACCCAAGAACTGCTGGAAAAGCTGCATGCCTAGTTTAGATAGCTATGATGTCCTGTGTGGCTGAACACACCTTTGGCATTGCTGTACTTCTGCAGTGAGCGGGTGCAAGTTCCCTTGTGTAAGAGTAGCCTCGGAGTGTGGGAGCACAGGGAGTCTAGAGGTTTAGGAGCCCTGCTTGATACTTGCATGCCTTTTGAGTTAAGGGTGGTTCACTGAGTTTGGTGTGTGCAGATGGGATCCCTCATCCCCCCTCAGCCCCCCTCAGCCTTCAATGCCCCAGTATGAGTGACACAGTCACCTGCTCTCCAATTTGCAACACAATAACACTCTCTGCATCTTTGGCATTTTTCAGGTATACCCTTCTCTCAAGTATCAGGGAGTTGGGGTAAGGATACAGGGTGACAGGTGAACTCTGCATGTGGAATAGCAGGAATTTCATGTTACTACCGTGTAAAATGTTTGGAAACAAGGTGATCATGGAGAAGTCTGTAAATCAAATGCCCCCTTCAGAGTTAGAGAGGTGTTTTGGCTGAGGCTTTCAAAAGAATCCTGCTGTGATTTAGGTATCCAGTTCCCAACATGGCCACCAGTCCTCTCTCCTTTAACTTCCAGCCTCTTACTCAGCCTTGTCCTGTGCAACAGAAGGTCTGG
>NW_008825609.1:1177974-1200309 GCF_000699105.1 Pygoscelis adeliae
CTCTTTTGCTCTCTGGGGACAACACAAAGTCAGAGTTCAGCATCTTTACCATGTAGCTCCCACAACCTGTGCCCTCCACCGTCACTAGGATGCAAACACAAGGGTGGCAGGAAGACTCCTGATGTGTTGGAGGGGAAGCACTGGAATATAACTTGTGCTGCAGGTGCTTCAAGGGAGGTCTGCTGAAATAAAGGCAACAGGGAACATATAAGACTCCTAGAGAGCTCACAGTAGGTAGGCTAAATAGAGCAAGGAGTTGTGCTAGATACCGAAAGGCAGAGGGAGGAGGGCTGGAGTGGGGAGGGAGTTAGTAGAGGTGACTGGGGAGGGCACCTTCCCTGCTTGGCTGCTGGCAGGCACAGTGACATCAGCCCTCCTATGAAGGGACCTGATGACAGGATAATTTCAGCTGTGGCCAGGATAATTTCAGCTGTGGCCTTTTCTAAACACTAGCTGTGCTGATGAGCAGGGCTGCTGCGATGAGCTGACCCTCTAGAGAGAGTGCACATGGGGCTGGGCGGGGGAAAAGGAGGGAGAACAACAGTTTGGGACAGGAGGAAAAGAAAGTGACTTAGAAATGTTGTAGACTTCAATCTCCTCTGCTCGGGTGGCTGCTTTGAGGAATGGGGGAACAGCTAGAGGCAGAGCCAGGAGGAAGACACTGCCATGCATGGTCCCTGCAGGTGGTGAGATCAGCAGCTCCCTTGTCAGCCAGATGTCTCCCTCTCAGAGCTGGGACTGCTTCCTGAGGCAAAGTAAGCCTTTCCATCCAGGGCTAAACCATCTGTGACAAGTGTCTGCCACTATGCCATGTTCCTTCTTTGAAAGTTTCCAAGCACCCCAGCTTTCCTAAGGTGTTGGTCCCCAATGTCCTCCCTTTTGCTCTGTTTTTGCTGGATATTCTCCCTCCTTTACATCAGCATGAGCCCCACCTGATCCTTAAGCAGAAAGGGACTCCTAGAGTCTCCTGATGCATCATTTGCCTTGCCCAGGGGCTCCTTAGATGGCTTCTGCTTCCTGAGGTGCAGAGACCAGGGTGGGAGCACTGTCTCAGTGTGTGCAGCAGGGGCTGCTGTAAGGGACAGGGCAGGAGCACTGGCTCGCTGTGTGTGAGTAACTGCAGGGGTGGTGTAGGAACGCTACCAGAGAGGGATGGACGGGAAGAGATGGCAAGCGGTGGGCCCCATGCAGTGGTCCCTGCTCCCCGCAGATGTTGGAGGTACTGCCACGCTCGCCCTGCATGCGCCGTAGTGTGTGGGAACTCTGTGTCCTTCCAAGTCGGTGCCTCCCCATCCCCTTTGGCTGTGTGTAATTGGCGCCGTGCTCAGACAGCACGGCCTGATTCACTCCTCTTCATCTCAAGGCTCCTGCCTGCCTGTACCGTTCACCGCTCTAATCCTGATGAAGAGAGAGGCAGGGCAGGAAGACCCCACACCTTCCCAAAACCAAGATCATTTTCCCTGTCGACAGCGAGAACATTTGCCTTCCACCTCCCTTCCCCTCTCTCTCCTCCTCTCTTTTTCTGTGTGCTACATTTTCTGTTCTAATGAGGGCAACACCTGCTTCCCAGCCTCATTTGAATCCCTGAGCATCCTTTCCCAGTGAGTGCAACCTCAGCGAAGGGATGGAAGGGCAGGTAGCCACCACTGGAGGATGGTTCACCTGTCCAGATGTTGGGTGCAGGGGGTGAACCACTGCAACAGCTCTCTTGGCTATGGGTGGGAGCAGGGCTGCTTGTGCAGGAGACATGCAAAACTCCGGCCTCCAATCTCTTGGTGTTTGGGTTCTAATGCTCAGGTTGTCATACTAATCCTCCAGAGGTTATTTCATAGCCTGTGTGCTTCAAGAACCCATGGGAGCATAGGCCTGCCCAGCCTATTTAATCTGGGGGACACAGATTTAGTACACATGCCACATCTACACTTCTTAAGGCTCTCTGGGGGATCCTCTGCTCCTCCAGTTACCTAGCCAGCCAGCCCAAGCAAGGGATGCCCAATGTGTCAGCTTCTAGCTGCGTAGAACAGGCTTTTTAGGGGGAACTGTGAACAGGGAGCTGGGGGGGGTCTCTCTACCTGTTGGTGATCCCTAGGAGCCTGGGCTATGACTTGTTCACTGCGAGGCAAGTCCAAAGGCTGAGCATTTGTGAGAGTGGCTCCAGGTACCAGAGAGCCCATACACAGCTTTGCTTTGAAGCAGAAATCCCCATCTTTTCACTGTGCAGACTTGGATGCGCCAGCTGCCTAGCTAAACCTGGCAACTGTGCTAATTGGGAGCACAGGGAGAGGGGCTGAGACATGTCAGGGAAAGATGGAGTGACTGAGAGAGCAGACGTCAGTGGTGCCATGGAGGGGACGGTCAGAGGGAGAGGGGAGGATTGCATGGGGGGGTGAGGAATGGCAAAGAGGCTGAGGAGAAGGAGGGGCTGAGTGAAGCAGAGCATTTGGGAGAGCAGGCGAGCACGCATCAGAGCTGCAGGGACTCAGGGAACGGTGTCACAGGCAAGGCTGAAATATAAATGGAAATTCTCACTGAGCCAGATCAATGCCATATTGGTCAATGAAAAAGGGAGGCTGGAGGATTGAAGGAAAACAACACAGCCAGGGCAGCCCATCCAGCACCTTCCCAGGCACCCTCAGTAGCATTATCCCATCCCACCAGTGGAGGCTACCGAGCAGAGGGCTAGGCAGTCAGCAAACTGGAGGGGGAGAGGGGCACTAAGTCATTAGTTTGTCATTAATAAACCAGTAAGGATAATTAACAAAGACACACAGCCTTTTTTTGGTTTCTTTCTTGCCGTTTCCCCTATCCCACCCCCCCTTCCTCCCTGATCCTTGCCTGGACAGCCCTGGTACCCGTGGCAATCAGCCAGCCCTCCTTTCCCCACCACCCCTACCCCCCAGCCTCTGCCTCCTACAGGGTCTGTTTCGTGTACTGGCATTTCACATTAGGGCTCCAGGAATCCATCAAACATGGGGCTCTTACAGCCCCAGGTGCTAATGCACATATGTGTTCCTTAACAACATAGTTACTCCTTCCTTCGCTCTGGTCCTAGAGGGACTGGAGAGGCTTGGCATGACTAAGTGTTCTGCTCTTGGAAGAGTCGGGCTGCAACCTGTCCAGCAGCTGTAGGCAGTCAGGTTAAGGTGACAGGTAGGTAGGGGAGCAAAGGGCATGATCTCTTAAGTTAAGAGAACTGTGGTCTCCCTTGCAGGATGGGCTGGTCTCTAACTCCCCTAGCTTTTGCCCCCATGGCTTTCTCATGGCCGTGTTTCATTTAATTCTGTTTTCTGCTTGGCCACAGCTCTGCACACCTACCAGTCCAAGTCCCACAGTCACCTCTAGCCCCTGCCAGATCTGCCTTCGTCTACCTCTTTTAGCCAAGCTGCCTTCTCCTCCCAAATTCTTCTTTCTCTTTATCTAACACCTTTCTTCTTCTCCCACCTCTCTATATACCGCATTTCACGGCACTGGAGAGGAGCCTTAGAAAAGTCAAGGTGGAACAGTGCAAATTAGCCCCAAGGTCTGCCCTTTCCTACCATCTGTCTTTACCCATTGCACATTCCCCTGTGTCCCAGGAAGAGAGCTTTCTCCAGAGCATAGGGGAATGTCTTCTCAGACAGAAATATAAGTGCTGAGAGTATAAGTGTTGCCACGCCATTGGGGCCTGCAGGTTGGAGACTCCAAGGACTGAGCTGCCAAGAACAAAAAGACAGACAGGTGGATCAGTGGCCCCTTTCAATCTGGATCTGCCATGGTCTCCTAATGCCACAGTCCTGGCCCTTCCTGTTCACCCACAGCAAGACGGTGAACCTCTGGCTTTGAAAGCCCCAGAGCCTAAAGGCAAAAGGGATGCCACTCTGGGAGAAACAAGAGCACTTCACTGCAGCATATTTATTCACATTGAGAACTTCGTGTATTTCTGGTGACTCTACCTGGGTTACATGTATAGAGAAGCAAGCAGAAGTATTTCCATTTGATAGTGCTGAGGCTCACTGTGGTATACCACCAAACCTAGATCCTCTGTCTGACACTGATGCCTGACAGAAGTTCTCCCTAGGGAGCAGGGAGCATCAGAGAGTCCCTGTGTCATCGCCATGACTCTGCTTTTGTGAGCACCACCGTGCCATGAGACACAGAGGGTTCCCACTTTGTGTAAACAGCAGTGACTCAGCTCCTGCAAGGTAGAAGGATCATACTACATGCAGGCGTTTCCTTAGAGAGAGAGAACATGAGTTTTGTGGGAGGGTAACCCTGCCAAAGTCAGTCCTATGAACAGGGACCAGACTTACTTACTGTCCACATCAGAACCACTCACGCAAGCGCTAAGGGGTTGCTGGTGCTCTGTGGAACGGAGGTCACCTGCATGGGGACACCTTAGCAGGCCCATGGTCACACAGTTTGGATGGAGCAGGGCCTGTCCAAATGCCTGCTTCAACATGGTGTACCACCAACACCAAAGTGGGGCTCTGTCTAAGCACATTGTGGGCACAATAATTCAAGCTAGAGCCAGCAATATGGACAAACATGGCCTGCTCCGCACCTCGCAATGCAGACAAACCTCTACATGGCTCTACCAGTATAACATCTTTCCCCCTCTACTTGAAGGTCAAAACCCAGTTTTCCCTGGGAGGCCAGAGCTCAGGAAATGCATTCCACTTTGTTCACTTGGATCAAAATTGCCCGAGGAAGAGATTTCCCATTTGCCCCAAATCTGTTCAGCATCTTTGTCACCCCCCCTCCATCCTCCCATCCTGAGAAGTGAAACAAGAACATCTCCCTTCCCTGCACAGCACCCTCCCACCCCTCACCCTGCCTGCCATCGGTCCTCATGAACATCACAGCCAGTTTCTGTGCCGTTGGAGCTGTTTGTTTCTCTCTTGATTTTTCACAAGTGATTATCGAAGTCAGAATTTGTCACCCACAGAATGAAAGGAAAATGAACCTTCAATCACAGATGCAGATCTACCTGCTGAGAAAGAAGGGGGGGGGGAGGGAAGAGAGAGTTTAACAAGGGAAGGGAAAAGCAAGGAGAAGAAGGGCATGTGAAACAGAGGGAAGAAACCATGAACAAAGTGAGCAAGAATGCAGACAGGAAACACAGAGAGAAGGGCGGGGGGGGGAGGCGCAGGAGAGTGAAGAGGCTGAGATGGAGAGACTAAGTGAGGCAGAGCAACTAAACACAAAAGGGTAAAAGATAACATGAAAAATGGAGGCACAGGGTAGGAGAGATCACTGTATCTGGAGATGGAGCAGTGAGATTTCCTTGTTCTCCTTTCCATCCCATCTCCCACCTGATCCAACCCCACTACCCTCATCTCTCCTGACTCCCAGCAGGACTGGTCCCTCTTTGGTGCTGTGAGGTGATTCTGCCTGCCCTTGAGCCTGTGCAGGGGCAAGGTAACCACCGTGCTCTGGCTCTTCAGCAATGCCTTGTCCCTGTCACTGCCCTAAAGCATACCCACACACACACACTTGCACATAGTTATTCATGTCTCTCAGACGGGAAAATGGTTATCATACATCCTCTTAGTCATCATTTAGCAATGCTAAACACATTTAGTGCTTAATTTTCCCTCATCAGTCAGGCCTTTCTTTGCCCCTCTATCTGCTGCTCTGCCCTGAATCTTCTCCATTTTCTCTCCATTTCAGTTAATAAGCTGCCCAGCCAAGCAGAGCCCTCCAGAGTGGGGCCAGCAGCTCCCTGTTCCACAACTTGATGCTTCTTTAAGGACAACCATTTCCCTCTCTATCCCCCCCTACTCCACTCCATCTCCTCCAAAGAGCAGCTATGGATATTGTTTTGTAATCTTCTCTACCCTTCCTTTCTCTACCACCCTTGCCAAGCCTAGCAATTTGCTTCCAGGTCTCTCAATGGCTATTGCCCTTTAAAAAACCAGTTACTGGTGTCAGATGAAGAGGGGAAAATTTTGAGTTCTTGAGAATTATGTATAAAAGTATATGTGCTTCTCTAAAATAAAAGGAAAGTTGTGGCTGAGAAAAGTTTGACAATAAGAAGCCCATATACAAACAAAGCTCAAAGACAAAAAACACCAAGTATTCCAATTATCATTTAAAATTCATTATGATAAGCATTGAACCCAAAGACCTTCCATTATACCACAGTATTTGTGGTGTCACACGCTTCACAAGATGTTTATCCATCTATGCCTTCCAGTAGCTTCCAGAAATCTGTTCTTTTAGACCAGTGCTACCCAACCCTCCAGCAGTCCAGGTTGCAGCCCTGAAGTAACCAAAGCCCAGCAGTGCCTTCCCTATTGATTGACTGGCCGTGTACCCACAACATAGTCAGATTTGGCCTTCTTGTAGCTTATATGTGCCCAAAGTGACCGGACAGATAGGGGCAACAGGGTGAGGCAGCTCACTGTGCACCTTGCCTCAAAAGCTGTAACGGAACCAAGGGTTTGTCACGTATCCCAGGGAAATCATAGTGAGAGCTGTGGAAAAAATCTACTCATTCGTTGTGCTGCATTAGCAATATAACGATCCAAAGGGCTCCAGCACACAAGCACAGAGAGATGCTGGACTGTACAGTCACACGCACATCCCCACTGGGAAGGCAGGGGGGAATCCAGAACAGGGCTGTGCGTGTCTGACAGGGATGAATAAAAAAGATGCTGCAAGTTTAATGATTGTTAGGGAGCCTGCATTTGCTCGTGGATAAGGACAGAGGATCTGACTAGATTTTGAATACGTTCTGCTACAAACTGATCGAATGTCCTTTAATCAGGTGGATTTAGCTGCTGCCTTTCTTTAAGATGGTTCCAGGACACAATTAACCTCCTGTATGCAGCATTACTGGTCATCACCTACACATAGGCATACACCACTTCCCGAAACAAAGAGGTACGTGAGAGAAGACCTGTGTTTGAGGGAGGGCTTTAAGAAAGCAGTGCAGTCTGATAAAAGGATGAGATAACAGACAGGAAGTAAAACAGCACTAAGAACAGCCTGAAGAAAGGTTTTTGGGCAGCAAAGAAATTGCCTTATCAAGGCAGCACTTTATACTTCCTTGGGAAACAGAGGGTGTCCCCAAAGAACTTCCTAGACCCATCATTAATTTGCCTCCTTAAAGGAAA
Source organism: Pygoscelis adeliae (assembly GCF_000699105.1). NCBI lineage: Eukaryota > Metazoa > Chordata > Aves > Sphenisciformes > Spheniscidae > Pygoscelis > Pygoscelis adeliae. The sequence continues at coordinate 1,185,072 of NW_008825609.1, forward strand.
ACAAGATACAGGAGTTTGAACTTCAGCCAACAACTTGAATCAAGAAGTTGCAACACATTCTCTGGGCTTAAGTCTAGAGCAGGGATCCTGTAATGTACATCTTCTCACCCTACAGCACATCTCCCATTAGGTTCACCTCTTCTCAGCACTTAGCTAACCCCAAGTGAGTGGCCTGGCTGGGGGCTCTACTCTTTGTCTTTCCTCCACAGCAGCGTTTGTGTGCACAACAGGTCAGCAGCAGCCAGGGAGCAGACATAGAGCTGCCTGTGTATCCATCCCTGTCTTTGGATGAGCAGAGGAAAGAGAGAAAAGGAGATGACAGTAATATTTGGAGTGGATGGGAAGGAACTCACCCAGACCCTTGCCATTTCTCTGTACACTGACTTTCCCATCCTCTACCTCCCACTCCGCTGCAGCCAGAGGGATGTTTTCCCTGTTGACTTCAGAGGCAGCGGGAGCCAGCCACTAATTAGGATCCAGTATGACAAAGCACAGAGTAGCCTGACACTGCTAGACCACAGGCGCCTAGAGGCAAAGGAGACAGCGCCTGCCCGAGGATCAGTTTCATTAAGATGAAGAACATCAAACAGCTTTCCCTGAACTGACATCCATCTGTCAAAGGAGCCTGCAAAGAAAGGCAGAGCTGACAGGGGCCCTAAGGAGAATCTCATTAGGACAGTTTTAGAGGGGCTTCTTGATGAGAGAGGCTGTGGGGACTATCTTCTCCCTCCCATCAGGAATGGCTCATGCCTGTCAGTTTGTTGTCTCCGTTCTCAGAAGCTGATCAGGATGGACAGGTAATACTGATGGAGGTCACGGGCATGGGAATGTGACCACAGAGGAGGCACTGGACAGAGGGAGAAGTAATGGAGCAGGGCACCACAGAGCAAATGCACAGAGGGAACATTCAAGGCACAACTCACATTTTGGCTCTGAAGAGAGGGAGCTGCTGTGAGGGGCAGACTCCTACAGCAAGCACCCCAGGCAGTGCCAGGCTGCCCAAGAGAAGCCTGGTGGGAGTGAGAGTAGCATCTCACCTCCTTGTGCACACATGCATACTATGCAGAATTGAATACAGTTATCCTACTTTTTGTTCATAGGATTTGGGCATAGCTTTCACTCCAGACACATCTGCACATCCCTAGAGGCTCATCAAGATCTCAACTCAGCTGAATTAACCCACAGCCCAGCCTGACAGGTAGGGATATGCTTCCTCTCTCGTGGGGGCCGTGATGAGGAAAGACTCCTTCACTCCACAGACAACAGCAACGTGCATGTTTAGATGGAAGAGGTATAACTCCAGGGACATATGGCTCGCTGGGTGTGAGCTACAGCCACATGACTCTAACATAGACCAATGATTTCTAGAAGGCTTAAAATCAGGCATTTATCTAGCACTGCAACTCTCTCCTGAGGCACTCCTGCTGGTAACTGCATTCAGACACTTGCCCTGCAGTACAATGAGAAGGCATGTGCTCAAATTCCCCAGCCAGCTCTGATTCAGTAATCACAAGTGTTCGTTAGTGCCTGCAGGGACATCCTACTTATTAGGAGTGGTCAGCTGGGCATTACACTGTGCTCAAGCAGTTCACCAGTCTTTAGCCTCTAGAACTGACCTTGCAATTAACTGCTGCACAAGTTAGTGACATCATTCCATGTCCCTAGAGGCTCACATGGGTGATATCATTGCCTTTTGTTAAAAGTTGCTACACAGTCTCTCGATGTAGAATGAAAGCATGATGTTTTAATTTCCTTAGAAAGCTCATGCTGATGGTCTGTCTTCGCAGTCATCCTTAGGGCTGCCACACATGATCTCATTTTTTTATCTAAAGCAAGAGTGGGAGACCTAAAGCCCACCTGCAAGAGCTCATGGGCCTGGGACGTATCACAGACACTTGACATGCTCAAAAGACCTGCACCCGGGCAACACAAGAGATGCCCCTGGCACAGGCCAAGGTCTCTGCATATGTCATCACAATCTCAAATCAAAGATACAGCTCACAGACCATATTCCCAACCAGCTCTGAAAGCCACATGATGTTCTCACTTTGTGTTATTGCTGTGCAGTGCTAAGATATGCGTGAATTTGTGACCAGCTAAAAGGTGTTGGAAAGACCTGCTCTGTCCCCAGGAAAGAACAGGCTGATCAGCCCTGCACCAGGACTTTGCAGTGACAACATCACCCAGGCTTTGAAGAGCTCTGCCGAATGATGTCACATGGTACCTCTGAAAATCTGCAGTCCTGATGCTGTCCCTGGTTTTAAGGGTTAGCACAGACTATGTCAGTCAAGGAGTGAGTCAGAGGCCCAAACACTGGTATTCAGTGCAAGGTCACCCACCTGTCTTCAGCTTCTCCTCCAGAATGTCTCCCACTGGTCCTGTGTGGTATGTGTCAGCACTGAGCAAATGTTTTGGATACCCCAGCACACCAAAAATGGCTCCGGGAACCAGAATCTCACCCTTTAGATACCTGAAGGCCTGCAGCAATGGTGCCATCCCTCATCTCCAGAGCCTTGCTGGGATGCCTTTCTTCCAGCTTTTCCTCTCTTCTGAGGAGAACCATTCAAATGTGGAGGGCTGTTCCCAGCACCTGGCTCATGCTGCTGTCCCTCCAGCTGGCAGAGAGCTGAGCTGCATTTCACTGTGCATGAGCACTGCAGAAACCCTTGTTTTACCACCACAACCCTGTTTCCCTCGCCCTTTCAGGGCTTGGAAAGGATCTGTCACCAAGGCCTGACCAAAACTAAGGAGTCTCTGAGCACCAGATAGCAGGCGATCCTCTCTGCAGAGGCAGCAGGAGCAGGATAGCTGATGTGTTCAGGCCAACCAAGTGCTGGGAAGGGACACAATCTCCCTGAGACTGGGAGTTTGTGGTGAGATGGGACTGGGTCCGGCCAGCTGCAGGACCCAGCTGTGCTGCGCTGGCCATTTGGCTATGTGGAGGAGCCTCCTGCAAGCAGGAGGAAGGCTGTCTGCCTCCTGCTCCAGTTACAAATAGCACAAACACAGAGGCAGAAGGACTGGCTGTGTGAGCAGTACAGCAGCTGCTGTCTGTCAGGGCCTTTGGACCGGTCCTCTTTGGCTTCCCAGTGTACATGGAAGGGGAAAGGTTTATTCATCTATCCCATCCTCCCTTGCTCCCATCCTCACTATCACAGCCCAGCCAGGTGGTGGTGTAGGCTTGGTGGGGATGGAGGACAACCACCATAACAGGGAAGGCACGTGTACAGACAGGAGGTTGTTGCGACTCCCCAGCTCCCCCTGGCATCATTGACTCGAGCCAGAAGGGTCAGTGCACGGCTCTTAGGACTCCCCATCGCCACCTGAAACGTGCCAACCCACTGCAACTCCAGGCCCCCGAAGTGGCCTCCCAGGCAGAGAGGGGGTTGGAGAGGCTCCACTTCAGCTCACCCATCTCCTTCTGCCTGGCTTTCATGCTCCCACTCACATGCACGCTGTAGCCATCTCCAGCTCTCTCACACAGTCTGTCTCTCACACACACAAGCTCTAACACAAACGCAAAGGCTATAGGATACATGTCTCTCACGCATTGTATAGGATCCCTCTCCCTCACACAGTGTCTGTTTCACACTGTCTCTCTCCCTCATGCTCATGCTTGCATACACCTCTTTTTCTTCTGTCTCTGTCTCTTTTTGGCATTGGTGGGAGTTTCAGGGAACAAGGCTCTGTCTTATTCACGCTGTTTGCAGTATCTCATTCCCTGCTAGTCTGTACCATTTGTTTTGCTATATTACTACTATTTTCTTTGCTCAGGGCTCAGTTCCCTCCCCTCAAGGAGGAGCTCAAATGCTTTTGGCTTAGCAAGAAACATGTCCCAGTTCCCAGGATTCACCAGACATGCCTTCATTTGCAGGTCCATGAGGGTTTTGTTTTAGACCCTGCTCTGTTTGGCTGTATTACCTGTCAGAAACTGATGCTTCCAGCATGTGGCAGGTTCACATGAGTCAACCAGGTGAGCTTAATGTGAAAACAAGCTATACAGTAGCAAAGATCAGCTCTGAAAGACTAACTGTTGAACTGCAGTTCAACTGCCTGGAAGAACAGCTGATCCTTTTCTTCCTTATTGCTAGTGTGGATTATCACAGTGGGTACCCATATGCAAATGGATCATCAAACAATTCCTTAATCTTCTGCTTCCTTTTCTTCCCAGCTCACCAATCAGTGTAGGGTACGCTGTTTTTACAGCTGGGTCTTTGTGAAAATAAGAATTCATATTTTAACAACAGTGCTGTTCTAAGTGTGATGTCTGAAGACTGTAAGAGGGGCAAGGTTTGTAGAGGAGGATCAGCTATGATACAAGCAGAAAGAAATGGACAGGGTGTCAAGCACACAAGCAGGTCTGGAGAAGATAAATGCAGCAGGCCCAAAGAAGAGCTTGTCCATTTTTACATTTAATTTGGCTTGTCCAAAAAAAGACATTTATCTCCCTCTATAAACCTTGCCTCACCAACATTGTTCCAACTTGGCAGGGATCAGAAATGCAGGGATTCCTCGCAGCAGCATTAGCCCTCTTAGAGGTGCATGTCCCTAAGAAGACAGAGGAATTTCAGTTCCATCCTTCCCAGTTGGCATGAACCTTCCCATGACTTCAAATAGACTTACACCTTCCATAGTGACATTTACATTCCTCCAGTCCTCAGGCACTTCTCCCAGTCACCATGAGTGTTCAAAGATTATTTAGAGTGACCTTGAAATTACATCAGTCAGCTTCCTTCGCACTGCTGGGTGCATCCCATCAGGGCCCATGGACTTACATATGTCCAGTTTGCTTAAGTATTCTCTGATCCTCTCCCACCAAGGTTAAGTTGCTCCATATTTTCCTCTGGTCTCTGGGGCCTGGCATTTCTGAAGGCCAGTCTTGCTAGTAAAGACTGAGCTGAAGAAGGCATTCAATACCTCAGTCATTTCCATGTCCTGTCTCACCAGGGCACCTGCCTCATTTAGCAGTGGGCCCATATTTTCCCAAGTCTTCCTTTTGCCACTTATATACTTTTGTGTTTTTGTCAGTTTTAAGGTTCTGGACAGTCATGGGGAACTCACCTGGAGGCTTACTCAGAGACACTCAGCACTGTAGCCCACAGACAAGTAGTACAGAGCGTACCTACCATCTGCTCAAGAGAGGATGTGAAGCTGACTGCAAACAAGGTCATTGGCACATCTAGCATAGACCTAAGTCTCCCAGGATCAATCCCACAGGGACTTTCCTGACTCAAGACCTATCTGGGTTCAAAAGGGGCTTTAGGTCATGAAGCTGTATGTTTCAGCTTCTTCCTTGTCTATTTTCACCAATAAAATCCTGATTTCTTCTATCCTACCACTCCACACACACTCCTGTGTCAGCAATCGCTGACATCAGCATTCTCGTCATGAGGCAAATTTTGCTGCTAGGAGGATTCCACCGCCCTGGTACCATGGCTCTCCCTCTCTCACGTCATCTGATGTGCCTGGCCTTGGTCACAACACCTGCCAAGGTGCTGACCAGGGTAATTGTGAAGACTCTGGTGATCAAGGCAAGCATGTCTCCAGGGCTGTCCTGACTTATATGGTTTTATTTGATGAGAAGCCCAAGCTAAATGTAGTTCTTTCTCCTGTTCATTTGTCTGATTGCTGCTGTGTACATTGAAGCTTTTTTCTACCTAAGCATCCCACTTGCCCTTTCAGTCCATGCCAAATAGTTACAAGGCCTCAATTTTATGCAAGCGCTTGCTGTGTGCTGGGAGAACCGTCAACAGCAACTGCAGAAACTCTGTTCTGAAACCGAGAGTCTCACTGCTGCAATGTTGGGAAGATTCAGATGCAGCTCTTTTCCCATCAGGTCTGTCAGATGATCTTAGCATCAGGCTAAGAGTTATCTGGCATTTCAGACCACTGCAGCAGCCTTGCTGGGTAGATCTTGGCGCAAGGCTGACAGAGGTTGAATAAGATGTGCCAAAATGCAGAAGAATGGATGTACTGGATCAGCATGAAGGTCCTTCTGTCCCAGTGTTCTGTCTCTGATGATGTCCAGGACTGGCTGGCTGGACAAGAACAGGGCATGAGTCTTCCCTGTTTTCTTTCCCCGATACTGGCCATCAGCAGTTTAAAGACTTCCAGAGATTTGGTTTAAACACTTTGGCAAGGAGTCTCACAAGTTATTTCTGTACTATGATCTGATGTTTCCTTGAATTTTCTCTTAAACCTGATGCGTCATCATTTCAAGGATACTCGATGTTCTCACATTGCAAGGAATAATCAGTATTTTTGCCCTGCTTGCCTTCTTCAGACCATCTGTGATTTTAGGATCCTCAGTGGAGGAGAAGGTGCAGACAGCTTTGATTCATGCTGATATGGCAATTTTTCTGCTGCTGTTCCACTAACTTGGAAGAAAGGTCATGTTCCCTGAGCAGACAAATTTGCCTCATCTGCCTGGTGGTCACCTGGTGATGATCATACAGAGACCAGAAAACATGTGCTTTCTTCCACTGGGCCTTTTTCTTGCCTGAGACACGAGCAATGGAGGAGTAGCTATGAGGGCTGCCTTATCTGGAGGATGAGAAACCCTGACATCATGGCTTTCTGCAGGGAATGTTTCTGGCAAGTCTCCTGGATGTGCACTGTCCAAGGAACTTTGGTGCAGATCCAAGGAATCTCTTCTGTCCAGATTGATCCAGGTGGTGTCAGCAGAAGCTGGGAGAAGGAGCTGACCCATGAGGGGAGCCCTCTCCCACTCGCCAACCCCCTTCATTTATAACAGCAGGTGGGTAGCACATGTTCCCCATCACACACCAGAGGAACCCTGCTGCATCTACAGAGCCTGATCATGACAGGATCTGACTCCAGAACATCACAAGTTGGCAGCACAGCCTCTACATTGCTTGGAGACTCTACGTCCCAGACCATACCGCTCAGCTTGGTTTGTGATATCCTGGTAAAGGAGAGAGATGCAGTGCCCCGCAGAGCAAGACCACACACTCACAAGGTCTCTGCTAGAAGGCACACTCCATTGCTACTGCTCTGCCACTGTCCCTTTCCCAATCTCCTGTCTGTATGCAGCCTCACTCTGCCTCAAGTCCCAACATTGCCCCATCACCACTACATGAAGTGCTGTCTCAAGCACTGACAAAGCAGATGCCTGCCTCTCCACCCTCTGTTCAGCTTGATGGATACCAACAGAGGCATGCAGTGAATTAGCCTAAGACACAGCTGTAGAACAGTTGGTTCAGCTAGATCCCAAGACATTTTTCTTTTAATTGGACATCTTATGTCTCTCACTGCTGCACTCGGAGACCTTGATTTTCACCTGAGATCTTCCTATTTGCTAGGAATCTTTGGAGACTGGCTTCAGGGCTCCTGCAAGTGAAGCAAGAAAAAGTCCCAGTTACCCTATCCATGAACAAGCTGCTAAAAATACCAGAATCATGTGGGATTAAGCCTGTGCTTGCTGTACACAGAGATATGGTTTGTTTAATAGATCACTGCAACACAAAGGTCTGAGGGATTCATTGAGATTTTCTTTCTCTGCCCACCAAAGCTGCTCTCTGACTCAGCTATTATGTGTTGAGTCAAATTCTTCTTTGCCCTGCTTAGAACCTATAGTGGTGCTGGGTCTGTCCCCTGCTTGTAAGAATAATACATTACTTTCTCTTCTTCAGTCATTTCTGAGGTGATGCCCATGCCCAAATCTATTGGACTTCCTCTGTACTACAGTCTTTGTTAAGAAATTCCAGCCTGTGGGTGATGCCCAGACACTGCAGTAGATCATCTCTGGGATCAAGGTGTGGGAGAAGTTGGTTACAGTTGAGAGCATTCAATAAGGAACTGGGAGAGACCTGGGGATCTGGCAGGACCATCTGTAGAGGAAGGTGCCTGATCCCTCATGAAAATACTTTCCAGGGATGCTTTGAGTGTTCACCAGACTCCTATTTCTGATGGTATGACACCATGTTAGAATGGGCCTACCCCTGCCCTTCCTACCCCACAATCAAGGCCATTTCTGGATGAGTCACAACTGGGGTAATTTGGGTAGAGACATCATCTCAGAAATGGCCGAAGCAGAGAATATCCAACTGCTTGGTGAGCTACATTTCCCTTTTCCTTTCCACATTTTGAAGGGCTGTACTTTCACTTTGTTTCAGCCCCTCTTTAATATAACAGCAAGGTTCAGTGTCCAGTAGGCTCTGTATTTTTTCCCTAAAATTAAATTTCTTTCCTGACCCAGCCTACAAGCACAAAGCTGGGAGGAGCTCTGTGTGCATGTGTGTGTGTGTGTGTGTGTGTGAAACAGACATCCTAAGTTTGTTTCACACACTGATTGTATCTCAGCTGCATCCCAGATTCCACCTTCTGTCAACCCCAGTGCAGTCTAGGTTGGCCCCACTGCAGCACGTGTCTGGCTGAGAATCTTAGCAGGACTTTCGGTGACACACTGATGCAGAAATGCTCAAAACCCAGTGGTGAATACTTGCTCAGACAAGTTTTGCCTTTCTTCATCCCTTTCTGACCAATGAGCTGGCATTTTTTTGCTTAGTTTGTTGGGTTTTTTCCACCCCATATGGTCAATATTTAATTTTTGGTGAACAAAGATATTTTTCACATTCTGTTTCCCTGTAGGAAACCACTTCCTTGCAGGTTTGGATGGCTCAGGATGTGAGGAATTACATTAGATATTATATGAGAGAGGAAAATATGTGGACACAAAAGGAGACAGAAGGGGTTGAATGGAGGGAAAGAAATGGAGAGATGGAAAAAAGACAACAAATGGAAGGTTGTGAGTGAAAGCATCAGGAAAGTGAAAGAGAGGAGAGAGGGAGGAAGACAGGATCCCCTAAGGAACAGGGAGGTGAGGGACAGTGAAGGAAGGTGGAGAATGGAGAAAACAGGAAAAAAGGGAAGTGTGAAGGGAGCGGTGGGTGGGAACTGTGAGGAAAACACAGTATGCAGGAAAGGAGGAGAGAGGTGACGGCCTAGAAGATAAAGCAGAGGTAAGAGGAGAACCTGTGTCCTGTTCTGACAGTGCTTCAGATGACTGGCTGCTTCTCACAGGTAAGTGGCCGGGCAGAAGAGGCCCGGAGGTCTGGTTGCCATCATGTGTTGCCTCCCTCCATCCGCCAAACTGATTAGACTTGGGACTTAGTGATGTGGAGACAAAGTGAGGGAGACAAATCTCCTCCATTTCCCAAAGACACTTCTATGAAGTCTATCTGGGGGATAAGGTATATGACTTTCCAAGAGACCCAGAGAAGTCCATTCCTCCCCCAGAGCCAGAAGGGAGTTCTTCAGTTTCTTCAGACCCAGGAGTTCTATAACGGTGTTAAATTCACAGATGTAGTGACCTTGAAGTTTATACTCTTCTGTGGAAAGACCCCATAATACGCTGGAGTGATCACTCCAAGACCTTCTAGCAACAAGAGAAGGTTCTTATTCCTCTGAGAGGGTACAGGGGTGTAGAGAGGCTGTGCTGGCAAAGGCGATCTCTTCAGAACATCCCTACATAGCAACAATTGCAGGTAGGAAGGAGAGCTGTCATCTAAACCTTCCTCACAGGCTGGCTAACCTTCCTCAGGCAGTTTCACCTTCAGGCACACTGACTGCACAACAGGGCTGGAGAAATTAGTGCCCCCTTCTCCGTTAAAGATCTGGGTGGGGGTGAGGGAACAGTGTCTCCTCATCATCCCCAGAGTCAAAAAACCCAGCACTGGCTGAGTGGAGACAGGTGCAGACAGAGCAGCTCTGGGATGATGGGACAGCAAAACCTGGAGAATCATCTCTCTCCCTCTCACTCCACCACTGGACTGGTGCTCCTTTCCACTGCACACTCAGTCACAGGCAGGCCGACCTTCTTAGAGAAGCAGGAAGGGCCCATGATGCCTTCTTACAGAAGCAGGCTACGCATGCTGGAGCAGAATTGTCATCTGGCAGTTGTGGGTAGCCGAGTGCCTTTCAGAGATCACTCAAGCCTTGGTTTCTATGGATGTTGCCCTGGCAAGTTCTACCTTCCCGCTCAGCTCCCTGCAGCAGTGGAGGGAGGAATGAGGACCAGTGAGGGACCTGCCACCCAGCTACCCCTTCAACATCAGACCACAGCTCATAGGAATTTAAAAACCTCTACCTCCACCACATCAGGACCTCAGGACCAGCTCGGGCTGATCTGCCTCCTCAAGGCCTTTTTTTACCTGCTGGGTTTTAGAGAGCCACTGCTTTTGCTGCAGCAAAAGCTGAACTCCCATCAGTTGGTGCTGAGAACTGGCTCTCTCCCCTCAGTTGCATTTTCTCCACCATCATGTCCCCCCACTGCAGTCTGTGTCCAACCTTGCTTCTCACTCTTCTGAGCTGTTTGCTCCACCCCAGCACCTCTAATGCCACTAAGGAGCTGGAACACCCTTTTCCTGGCCACCACAACCACCATCCTTACTCCTCTCCTCTCCCACAAAGGCACCGTTCCCTGCAACGGCCCTGAAAGGAGGGCACTGTCCTCATGGAGTATGGTAACATAGCCCTGGAAAGCCTCTAATTAACCCTAATTATCTAATTCACAGCTTCATCCTGGCAGCTCCTGCCACAAAGTGCTCAACAGACAGTGTCAAAAATACCAATTATCACCCTGGCTGCCACTTGAGAAGCAGAGAGAAAGATAAACCGGTGTCACAGGCAGGAAGCCTGGTGGATGATGGTGACACAAGACAGAGACAGAAAATGTACGGCAGAGAAACAGAGGCAACAGCTCTCTCCCCACCTTATCAGGAAGGGATGAGAAGCTGGGATCTCGTGTGTCTTCTGGCCCAATGTCCAACCTGAGCAAAGCCCAGAATGAAACCCCTTTTCCTCCAGACAAGCAGATATCATGACGCTAAGCAACCACTTTGCTTTGACTGAAGGCACTCATATGCAACAGGTACAGCCACTTCAGCCTTTATAGCTTTAACCTGCTAGACCTAGCACCTCCTTGCCCTGATGAATCTGCTCTATGACACAGTTTTGCTTGGCTTGGCCAATTTTGTTAGCTGCATCACTGTCCTGCAGCTCAGGACCTTGGTCCAACAGCGCACAGGCCATTTTTGGCTGTTAGGAATCCCCAGTCATCCCCACCCTTAAACTCACCCCTGGGTAAACTCCAGATGTTCAAGAAGGGAAAGAACAGAGTAGAAGGAAATCCCCAGGCCTGTGTGCGCAGGTAACAGCAGGCAGCTGGGGCAGGCTTGTGCCTATTTGCTCACAAGTCTGCAGGCAAGCCTGGCTCTTCCTCATGCTCCCTCCCTGGCTGTGCTTCTCCCTACTTCAGCCACTTCATGCCAGAGGTCCTCAGCTCCCCCCTGCCCTTTCTTCAAGCTTCAAGCTTGTTATTCAGGTCCCGTTTGTCCCTCGATACTCATGGCAGAGCCTCCACTGTCTTTGGAGCTGGAGCAAGACAAGCGGGACAAGGCAGTGGGCCGGAAAATTGGGTGCAGAAGTTGCAATGAATTCTTAATGATGCACTTTCTGGCAACATATACAGAGAGATGGAGCTGAATGCTTTTATTTTTTAAAGTGTTTCTTATTTAAAAAGTGATGAGGCTTTTGATCCATTTGCCACAATAGCATTGGCTGGGCCCCTGCTTACTTCTGCCTTACTTAGCAGGAGCCACCAATACAGCTTCTTGGATTCACTTTTGATGCCATTCGTTCCTCCTTTGAGGATGCGTGTTAACTGTCAGTCCCTGAGTAGCCTGGCAATCCCACTGCAAGAGGTATCATAACCGTGTTGTGAGAGACAGACCCTGTCCCAGGGAGCCTGACAAGGGAAGGGAAGACACAGATCCCTGTTGGATACTTGGGAAGCCAAGGAATGGAGCAGTTCTGCACCTTGCCATAGTCCCACCAAGCCTGTGGCAGAACCTTGAGTTCAGTCGTACAGTGCAGTGCCAGTGATACTAATCCATCCATCACCTTAACTATGTATGTGAACCTGTTCCTTGGGTATTCGAGTCCTCCTTCCATTTCTCTTACCCTTTCACTCCTAAATATTTCACTCTCAGGCTGTTCGGGTTTGCCTTCTCTCACTTTGTGTTTTCTCCAAGGATGAGAAGGGAGATGTACAGGTTGTTCAGTGACATCCTCTGCTCCCCTGCTAAGGATGGGCATGGTCTGTGCACTTACACTCCCAAATCCCCCTGGGCTCTGTGTGGATCTGTCTGTCCTCCAGCTCTGCATGATACACACCTTTGTGTTTTAATTGAGAGTGCGTCCAAAACCTGGGGAGAGATGTTGGCCTGACCATTCCCTAGCCTGCACTGCTCTCCTCCCTTGAGGGACAGCCCTTGGGACAAATGTCAGCAGTGTGACCCTCACACCCTCATCCATTTTCTCACTGCCCTTCAGAGCTGTTGGTTACTGGTTCCATTGGAGCCAACATTATCTGGAAAGGAGAGATTCCTCACTTTGGTCTCTTAGGCTTGGGCTGACCCTGAGGAGTCACAATTGCTCAGGGTCCCCAGGCACTGGAGCTGCAGAGAGCAGTGGTATCCCCTAATCTGACCTGGCTATTGTAAAAGCCACCAGGATTTGGACAGGAAATCAAGGCTCAGAAAGGATGTTACCTTTGCAGTGGAAACAGGATTCATCTGCCAGGCTGCACTTCCACCAGAGATGCTCTTCCAGTCCTGATAGTCAGTCCAGAAGAGGGCAATGTTGCCCACTTGCCTGTTCGTTTCACAACACATATGCACATGTACGTGCACGCACATACGCAAAGAGATCTCAACTGTCCCTTATGATTTCCAGCAAAAGGCTCTGTGGCTAAGTCAGTTCTTCCTGTGCTGCAGCAAATGATGGCTTGGATAAGTTACTGAACTTCATGGGGGAGAAAAAGAACCACATCAGCATGAACCAACCACAAGACAACACAAAATGATCTTCCTGAGTCTGTAGCCAGCCTAAAACACGAGGCTATGCAAAGCTCCACTGTTCTTCTCCGTGATGGGTTTGCTTAGCAGGCCAGCTCATGCCAGCCACCCAGGTGACTCCCTCCCTCATGCTGTCCACTGCAGCCACTTCACTGTTCACAGCACAGCTCTGGGCCTTTCTCCCACTCGATGATGCAGCCATCATGGTCCACCAAGCAGGTTCTGGAGGCAGAGGTCAGTGTGGTTTACTGCAGGGACTACATCAGTTGGACACAGTTATATTCAGAGGCACTTGAGAGAACAACTCAGACTCCCAGACGCAGCTCACACCTCACACCTTCCCTGGACACACTCCAGCTCACACAACCCTGTGCAGAGCAGAGGACTCCCAAGGTCTCTGACTGGAATCAGCCAAAGGCTGCCTAAATACAAGCACTGCTTAACTCTTTCATCACAGACCATTTTGGCCCAGAGGGCTGACTACAGTGCCTCCATGTCCCCCCAGCCCAACAGTCCCCAGCTGGCTTCAGGACATTTGTGATTACTTCAGCCCTGACAGTCTTCCCTTCCCGAAGTTTCCTGTTCCCCCTAGACAGCATTTGCAGATACATCTTGTCCTTTTTCATTCCTGTGGCAGAGCAACCAGATGAAATGCAGGGACTGTGGAGACAAAATTGAATTTAGCAACAAAATAAACAGCATGGGGGCACTCTACTGATTAGATTACGCCTCTTTATAATTTATGCATTAATTGCTCCCAAGGTTTGAGATTCCTTGTCTCAGAAGGCCCATACCCCTGCACTGCAGAGATGCACATGCCAGGAACACCACCTTGACCCAAAGATCCAGCTTTCCACCAGGCACATGAAGGTCTGATTAACCCCAGCAGACCTCCTCTTTGTTATGCACCATTGTCCGTCCCCCAGAGATGCACAGCCCAGCACCATTCCTTCCCACACTCAATCATTCTTCCCAAGTCCAACAAATAACGTGTCAGACTGTGAAGCATCTGCTTGTAGTAGCATCTGCCCCTAAGGCTGCTCTAAAATCAATTCAAGCATTAATAAGAGTCATCAGCTACTGCAGCATATATATCCAGGAGCTGAAAGTCACTGCTGTGTCCATATTCACAAACTGCTAGGACCGTTTATTCCTATCCCTCCCTACACTAGGAGCAGAGACTATGAACTCAGCACACCCAAAAAGGAAGCTCAGAAGCCATGGCTAGACTCATCTGATCAAAGCTGGATGTGCAAGGGCAAAAGAAGAAACCCTCTGAGCCAAGCAGCAGTACCACTCTTGGGAGAAACTAGAAATGAGAAAAAACAGGAGGCAGAGACGAGACAAGACATGCAAGGGAAGGGCTGCTATGTCACCATACACAAATTGGCCTAATTATGTGTATAAATGCACCAATAGCCACGGATTTGCTGGCTGTATTCTTGACTTTAAATATTCATGCTTAGGAAGAGCTGAGATCAGGATATCTGCTGGTGGATTAGGCTACAGATTGCTCAGTCATTACCCATGGCCGAATCACCTGGCTTGGACTGCCTTCCTCCAGAGAGCTCTGGAGCTTGGGCAGAGGATGCCTCTCACCACCAGCTGAGGATTTGTTGTGTAGGTGATGGGCGAGGAAGCGCTGCCCTACACCCAGGCAGTGCTGTATGCATGCCCAGAATGGGGCATAAACTGGGTGCTGATCGGTGCAGGAGGGGACCGGTATCATGACAGAACTGAGGACTCGGTAAAAATGAGGATGTGTCCAAACAAGGCGATACCCAAGGGCAGAGAAACAGTGTGTTTGGGGGGAGCAGATGGCCACTGGGTGCCTGGGAGAATCCAGAATCCTTCTCCCACGCCCTGACCCAGCTTTCTCAGTTTCTCCCATACCCCGTTCCCTCCCATCCCATCCCACCTCCTCTACAAGACAAGGCTGGGACAAATGGACTCAGAAGCAGCTTTTCATATTTTTTGTTTGTTGTTTTTTGGGTTTTTTGTTGTTTTTTTTTAAATAAGAAATTTATTGCAAATATAGAAATTGATTTTCTCCATACAGGAATCTCCGAGTTGAGGAAAAACGATTTCGTGCCATTCAGTTTTAAAACAGGAAAAGAAAAGAGAGAAAAAAAAAGAAAGAAAAGAAAGAGGAGGAAAAAAAATCTAAAAGAAGAAAAGAAAGAAAAAAGAAAGAAGAAGAACATAACCGCAACTCAAATTTGTCCATACACAACCGGGGGGGGTCACAGGGTTGTTACGGAAGGAGGAACACCAAAGAGGCCACAAGGAGCCAGTCCCAGCAGCTGCCTCCCAGGCCCTTCCTTACATTCACGGGCTGATACCCCCCGCTCTGTGCCCGG
>NW_008825609.1:1200342-1208660 GCF_000699105.1 Pygoscelis adeliae
GGGAGCAGGCGGCGGGGGCAGGCCACCCAAGAGCAAGGCCTCACAGTGGCGGTGGTAGTTATGGGGGAGGCAAAGGCCAAGCCAAATGCACGAGGATGGGGCAGACGGAGGGGGGACCGTAAGGGGGAGAAGGGGTGAGTTACCTCCCAGCGGGGCAAGGAGGAAAGGAGGTGCCCATCCAGCGGGAGAAGGAGAAGCTGGGCAGAGATTGCCCTCTCTCCACCCAGGGACAGGGGGGTGGGTTGGGGCGGCCCTGCGGAGAGCTGCCCTGGTTGGACTGCGCACGGAGAGGTATAGAGACGTCTCCCCACGGCGCATGGCAGGGGAAGTCGAGGGGAGGCAGACCGAGAACGCCCCTCACAGTACAAGGCCAAAGCGGCTGGAGTAACGGGGTGCGGGAGTGCGTGCGTGTGCAGGGATGAGGCAACAGACACTCCCCTCTGCCCCTTCTTCAGGGAAAGACCCGAAAACACCTGCCTCAGCCAGGGTGGGCAGGGGGCAGCTGAGGTGGGGCAGGCTCCGCCAGCCCTACAAGAGACCCCCGTAGCCCAGCGGAGGGTGGCACTCTGTGTCCGTCCCACACCAAGCCACCCTGAAGATGCTCCCTCCTGCTCAGATTGTGGGACAGCAGCAGGCTGCCCCCAGCAAGAGGACACGGCTCCATGAGGCTCTGGCGTGCGGTGTGCTGAAGGAGGTGGCGGCTGTGGAAGGGGTGTTCTCCAGGCTCCCGGAGGCTGTGTATCCTTCCAGATGCAGCTGAGCTTTCCAGTCAGCAACAAGCATGGCAAATGTGCTTTCGGGGCCCTGGGTCCAACTCCTGCCCGTGTGGCAGCTGCCCGCCCTGTAGCGCTGAGCTCTGCCCTACAGAGAGGGGCGACAGCTCATCATGAAGTCTGCCCAGCTTTTTTCTTCAGGCACTGCTGACTTACTCCCCATCTCCTCTCAGACAGCCTCCACTGCTACACTCAACCCTTTCTCTTGCTGGTCCCTTTCTCCCTTTACCATCCCATTCTTTCCAGTGTGGCCATCTCTTCCCCTGGTCTTTCCAGCCTGTCCCTCTTCTCCCCCCTCTCCATCTCCCTCTACCTGTCCCCTCCTTGCCTCCCCATTCCTTGGTCCCACCACATCTTCCTCACCCCTGCTGTGTCTGCCCCTCCTCTCTCTTCCTCAGCTCCTTTTCTCCCTTCCCTCCTGCATCTCCCCCTCTTTCCCCCAAGCCCGCCTGGCAGAGCCTCCTCCAGGAAGGCAGGCTGATTAGCATTGCAAACACACAGAGGCCTCCTCAGCCCAACATAAATCTTCATTTGTCAGTCATGAATATTTCACACCTGCCTCGGGAGGGATTTATTCAGCATGGAAGAGTGGGGAGGGGGAGAGGGGAACGTGGCACTGCAGCATAAGCTGGGGCAGCACCGGCAGGGATGTGGGAGAGCTCTGCCGCACGGGAACAGCACGCCTAGGGTCTCACCTTCACTCTTCTGGGTGCAGGAACCTAGCCCAGGCTCCCCCCTTGAGCCTGTTCCTGGGGGAATAGGGCAGGTCAGCAACCAACCTCATTCCTCACCATCCGTGCTTTCCAGTGAGGTGAACTAAACCCCCCATTTCCCTGCCAAGAGTCACCAACGGAGAAATAAAGCATGAGAGGGGCTGGTCCTGGTTCTGACCCAGGGACCCACTTGGCCCTGGGAGAAGGCAGGGGTGAGGGGCTCTTGCCAAAGCCAAGCCATAGAGGGCTTAGAAACTTCAGGCAGTCTCTCGATGCTTTTTCTACCACAGAGGCCTTAAAGGCCCTCTGCCAGGGCCACCCATGGGAGAGGAGGGGTAGAACAGACCTGATCCAGAGCTCCCTGCAATCAATGAGAGGAAGGTGGTGGGAGGTCTTCTAGTGATTGCAACCAGCTCCACGTCAAGCTTTCACTGTATCAGAGGTATCCCTGCAGCTGAAGCACTCCTTGTTCCTGCAAGAATAGCCTTACTTGTATGTTTGGGGAAAGAGCAACCAGGGCATATGGATGGTAGTGACCATTTCTCTTATGAGATGTGTCTTGATGGGCCTCATTCCTATTTCTAAATAATTAGGAGAAATGATGACCACTAGAAAGAGCAGGCCTTTGGTATACAACACATCCCCCTTCATGCACACGACCCTGAAAAGCAGCTGAGAGACCACATTTGGGGCAAGGGGAGGGGGACACTGGAAAGAAAAAGGAATGTTTTTTATGGGGCTGATTGGGTTGGGTTCTCTTTGGGGTGTGTACCCTCCTAAACTGGTAGGAGTCCCTCATAAAATCACATCAGGGATGAATGAAAGGAGCAGGGAAAACAGGGACAAGGACAGGAGAGACTTTGGGGGAGGAAGTTAAATTCCAACAAACTGGCACATACACAACAGGTGTTTGCTCAGAAAAATACAGTAAAATCGTCATGCAAATAGAACGTTAAATCTGCTTTCCTCCGACAGGGCTGGCGTCACTTTGCGAGCCCTCGTCCCTGGGGAGGGAGCAGGACAAGGAAGAAGGGAGGAGGAAGGAAGGTAGGATACTTTGTTCCCCTTCCTTGCCCTCTTCCTCCCACAGAACAGTCCATCTTGTGCAAACTTCACCCACTGGTGTGGAGTGGGGGGCTACAGTTGGGAGAGAAATGGTTTGTCCCTCCTACCCAGCCTTACCCCCACCACAGGCAAAAGAAGGGCCTGATGATAGCTGTATCCCTGACCTTTCTTTTCTGCCTCTTTGGGGTGATGGGGGAGGGAGCAGAAACCATTACAGGTTAACGCTCCCCCCAAAAGTACAGACTGAGCAGAACTGATTACAAGACCATACAGCAGAGAAGCACAGGGAGGGAAGAGGTGGGGAGAGGAACAGGACTCCATCCCCCCGTGCCTGTCATCCCCCTTTTCCTGTCCAGTTCTGTGCCCCAGCCATTAGTCTTTCCTGCTTGGATGGTTGCCACACTGGAAGACCGCTGGGCCTGCTCCATGTCGTAGCTGGATAGGTTTCTGCTGTGCCTAAGCATCTCTCACAGCATTTACCTGTCTTGATTTGCTGCATTGTCCCAACATGGAGGGACACCTGGCAGCAGTGATGTGACTTCCCTTCATCCTCCTGCACATACACACACACACATACACACACGTGTGCACACACACCTCTTCCTCTGGGTTGGACTGGCTCTTACAGTGTGGAGTCAGTCCCATAAATACCTCTGGACTCAAGGCAAAATAATGCTTTGACTGTGGGGAAGCAGGCTGACAGTGAAGGAAGCTGAGGCAATGGGATCAGGACCTGGCTTAGGACTGTTACCATCAGCATCCCTACAAGGAAGGAATCCCACAGATCTTCACAGGTTTAGACCTTGGGGATCCCCTCTCTGGTTTTCACACACCAGGCTCTGCCTACTGCTGCTCCTCACTTACAGAAGACGAAGTCATGTCACCTGTGGCATAGAAACCAGCTCTCACAGCTGGCAGTGCTACTACCTGACAGATAACGGGCAGGTTCTCTGCAAGCAGCATGTAAATCCCTTCCAGAGAAGCTCCTACACCCTCATCCTTCTCCCAGAGCCCCCAAAAACACTGGGGCTTCCGAGGAGCGCCTCAAAAAGGAAACAGCCACTTAGGAAAGGCCAGCACAACACAGGCCCTCACCCTCATCCTGATAGAGGTGAACGATTGTCAAGAATTGGGGTGTGCAGCTCATGGAGAGAAGGCCCACTGTGCTGCACAAAGACGCACTCAGCAGGCAGCACCCCTGCCTGACAAGAAAACTTTGGGGGAGACGGTGCCAGATTTGTGCTTTGTTGGGCTGCTCAGAAATGGGACGAAGTGGAGAGGGCAGCAGGCTCACTCCTAACTCTGTGGCAGATCTTCTATCCAAGCGACAGAGGTTGGGACCTAGCAAGTGAAACCGGGTTTTTGCCAGGACATTAAAGGATCCCTAAGTAAAGTTTGTCACAGCTAACTGTGCAGAGGTGGAGGATTTAGGAGGTGATAAGTTGCTCTGACTCTCATGAGGGCCTCTAAGTACTCAAAGGAGCACTGCCGTCCAGAGGTTGGTATCCTTTTCTATCCCAGCACACACAGTGTGGCTGCACACACAAAGGGAGCTTCTCCTGGAACCATCCCTCTTGGGCTACTCCCAGGCCCCATTCTCACATCCTTTTTGTTTCCTGTGCTCCTGCCTGCACCCTAGGCTGTCTCCTACCCACACCAGAGTGTCCACGGCCTATTCAGGAGGAAGCCACTTAGTGACTTTTCTGTCAGCCCAGTGAGGCGAGCAACTGAAATCCTATTCTTCACATCCACCTGCAAGTGAGGAGGAGGGGTGATGCTCTTCTCACGCACACTCACCCACCCTACGCTCCATGGTGCCAGTCAGTTGGGAAGAGCTGAAGAAGCTTCATGTAGAACTTGTTCTGCTCAGCTCCTCTCTAGGTCCCTTCCTCATACTAAGGGAGGCATGAACAGAGAATACCAACCTACTGCACAAGGGTAGCCTGAGCATAGGTGTGTATGGTGGGGAGGACCTCTGACTTGTGACACTCGTGGAGATATGGGAACCCTTTACACCTCTGAGAGACTGGACCTTCCTGCCTTTTCCTCCACCACTTCTTGAGGACCTGGCTTGCCATGCCGAAGAGCACATTCATACACCCCCACCAACTGGCAGAAAATTGGCTCTGAGCAAGCCTGGAGAATGCCCATCACTCCAGAATTGCTGGTGTTCATCAGCAACAACATGGCAGGAGAAGGGAAGGAGGAAGAGCAGCAAGGGCACAGAGCCTGTTGTGTGGCAGGTCCTACCTCCCTCGGTCATTTGCACCTCATCTCCTTCCTCCGAGGAGGATGGAGGTTCGTGAAGTATCTAGACAGCAAGTGCAAGCCTAGGGAGCCCTAACAGTGAAGGGTAGGGAAGAGGAAAAGGAAAAGAAGCAAGAGAACTTCTTCCAACAAATCCCACCTATCTTGGAAGGAGACCAGAGAGAGAGAAAAGCCTCCACTGCCTAAGGAAATAGGGGAAAAAATAGTGATGGAAGATTTGGAAAAGTAGGTGTATCAGGTGGGCAGAGAAGCTTTCTAAACCAAAGTCCTCCCCTCCCACCCAAAAGAAAAATCAGCCCTCAAGAGGAACAGAAAGAGCAATAGTTCACAGCTGAGTTTCATGCCCAGTGAGTGTCCATCCCTGCCCTTCCCCTGCCACCCACTGCCACCCCATCCCAGGCCATTCCCACCCACCCGCACTCCAGTGTTGTTACCACCATGTCAGAGCAGGACACTCCTCCCAACCATCTGCAGGCAGAACAATGGTCCCCGTAACACAGTAGAGACAATTCGGCATGTGTGTGTGTCTGTGTGTGTCTATGTGTGTGAGAGTTTTCTGTTGTTGTAAACTTTAAGAAACGATTTTGTCAGTTTTGTATTTGTCGGGAGTATTTTGTTGTTGGTTTATTTTTCACAGTCAAGTGGCATATTTTTTTTTCTGGTTGTTGGGGGGGGGTCTTGTTTTGTATTGTTTCCTTGGAAAGAGCAAGGGAGAGTCACAGCTTCTGCTGAGCAGAGACTCCTTTCCAGTAATCCAGGATGTCATGCAGATCCTCGTCCTTGGCAAACTGAACTTTCTTCCTCAGGGCATGCCCAGCCGCCATGTAAACCTCCTCCCTGTGGTGCTTCTTGTAAGGCCGGAATCGCTCCCAGATCTTGTGGGTGCTCTCTGATGAGTACTCAGGGCTGGAGGAGTAGCCCGAGAAGTAGTGTCTGGGGGAGAGCTGGGAATACGTGGAGTCTCGCTTGGACCGGGAGAGTGGCTTGAGGAATGACACCCGCTGGCTTAAGGTGTCAGCACTTTCCTCATAGTACAGGGCCGGGAAGGAGTGACGGTGCTCACTGCAATGGTAAGAAGGCTTGACCTCCAAGTGGTGGATGGCGCCCGGAGACACCAAGGGAAGACGATCCAAAGGGCTGTTGAGTGGGCTGCCCTTCTCAATGTATTTGGAGTCAGACTTGCTGAGTGGTGGGTGGTCAGGCACATCCAAGCTGAAGACCTTGGCGCTCTTGATGGAGCCACTAGAGGAGACACTGCAGGTCTTTCTGGCCACCGCAGCATCAGCACTGAGCTGGCGCTGCAGAGGGTGGTGGGAGCTTTCCTTGTAAGGTGGGGAAAGAAAGCTGGGCCGCTCTAGCCCACCTGAGGAACTGGCTGGGATGGACTGGCACTCAAAGGCCATGTCTGAGTCAACACCAGTCCCACCACCCAGGAAGGAGGCTGTGTCCAGCTTGAGGGCATCAATGCAGTTGTTGATGATCTGGTTGACCTTGTCTACCTCCTTGGCTATAGTAGAGATCTCAGCAGCTGAGCCTTGCCCATTGTCAAGCTCCCTCAGGTCCTCATCCCGCTGGGTTCGTTCCAGCCCATCCCCACCACCAGTCCGCACCTCAATGTAGTTACCTTTAGTGGTGACTTTAGGAGTCTCCATCCCAGCCTCCATTGACTTTGATGGGGGCAACTTCTCCCCAATCATGGAAGGGATGGAGGACATCCGTGTGACAGGGATGACTGGTGGCTCACCCAGCTTCTGGGAAGGATGGACCATGGTACTGGTGTCAATATCTGATCCATAACGCATTTCCAGGATGGTCTTTTTGACGTTGAGAGACTTCTGTTTCTCCTCCTGCATCCTCCGCTTCCGCAGGCAGTAGTACACCACTCCCAGGACAATGACCATCCCAAAGAGGCAACCCAGCGTGGTCATGATATAGTGGGTGGTGGTTGAAGTACTGGAAATAGGGTCCTCCCTGCCTTTGCTCCGGGTTGCAAAAGTCAGGCAAGTGTGGTTGTAGCGCCTGTTGTTGCGGATGGAGGCCACACAGAAAGTGTAATCAGTGTGGGCCTTCAACTTATTGACAGTGACATATTCCTTCTTGCTCTTCAGTGTTGCTATGTCAGAAACGTAGCTGTTGTTGTATTGGACCAGCACATACATCTTACTGTAGGGCATGGGGATGGTTACCATCAGGATGGCTGAGGTGATGGTGACATCATGGAGCTTGATACTGGGACTGAAGGAGGAATCAGTGGTGGAGGATGCTGGAGGCTTGACTGAGAGGAAGTCCCCAGGGCTGATGGCTGAGCCCTCATCCAGGTCTCGCTGGGAGTCAGGGGTATAAGGGGTGGGGTTGACCCTGGAGAGGGAGGGGATGGTGCCACCTCTGCACATGGACTGGAAGATGGTGATGGCATTGCGGTTGTGGTGAGGCCGAGGTACCAGGAGTGGGTACCCAGCGAACTCCCGCGGAGTCTCACACTGGAGCCGGTCATAGTTCTTGGTGACATTGTTGAAGAGTGCCAGCCAGTTAAGAAAGCTGTAGAGGCTACAGTCGCAGTTGAAGGGGTTCCCGGCCAGCTCACACACCATCAAATTGCTCAAGCTGGTGAAAGTGTTCCCCTCCAGGCGGCTGAGACGGTTAGATGACAGGTCAATGCTAATCAAGCTGGGGCACTCAGAGAAGGCAGTAGGGGTGACCAGCTCAATTAGGTTGTGCTGCACAAAGAGGAACTGGAGACGGGCCATGCCCCGCAACATGCCCTCTGTCAGGTTGGTGAGTTTGTTGTAGCCCAGCTGTAAGACCTGGAGGTTTGACTGGCCCATGAAAGCCCCATCCTCGATATAGGAGATCTCATTCTTCGTCAGGTTCAAATCAGTCAGGTTGCCAAAGCGGTTGAGGGAGGAGTACAGCACCACTTTGAGCTTATTCTCGTTCAGACGCAAGTCATGCACTGTGCTGTTGATATGCTGGGGGATGGTCTCATACGGGGGCTGGTTCTGGCTGCAGATGGCCAGCCACACATAACCTTTGTCCCCCTCGATCAGCCAGCAGTCACCTCGCACAGTGCCAGGGGAAAACAAGCAGAGCAGGGCAGCTGCCCACAACCCCAGGCACATCATGGTTTGCAGTGGTGCCCTCATCAGGATGGAAAAAAAAACCCACAAAAAACAACCCCAAATCTCAGGACCACAGTTTCCTTTCCACAAAAGGAAACTAAGGGACAGAGGGAAGAGAAAGGGGCAGTAACTGGGGTTTAGCAATGGAAGGGCATAAGCACCCCAGTCCTATTGGGTGTCATCACCATTATTTCGTTTTGCCCTCTGGGTCAAGCCAGGAGCATGGAGCAGAGGCAACATGTGGATTCTGCTTCCAGCACACCCAAAAGCTATGAATGTGAATGACTGGTCTGGAAGGGAACTACCTTGTGCTTCTTTTCTAAACAAAATTCAGACCGAGGATAACGAATCTTCTTTGATGCTCGTGAGCGACTTGCCCA
>NW_008825609.1:1208924-1215459 GCF_000699105.1 Pygoscelis adeliae
AAGAGCAAGTGCACATGAGAGAGATCCATCTGTCACTGGAATCTGGAAAAGAAAGCACACAGGAGACAAGAAGAGGCATCAGTTGGAGGGGACTTTGAGATAAGAGTATAGATAGCAAAGTTTCATGAGAAGAGGGAGATGAGGAAGAGACAGCATTATGGGGGGTGCAAGCAAGAGAGGCGTGGTACTGATAAGCCTTTGAGAAGGGAACCCTCATGACATACAATCTTGTATCAGGGGTATGCAGAAGGGTACCCAGGCTCCCTTAAGTAATGTGATCACAGCCAGGGACCTGGGGAAAGGCAGCGGCATGGGGGTAGAAAGGGAAGGGGAGGGAAGGTGAGAAACATAAGGCTGTTATTGCGGACGGATCGAAACTCCTAATGTAAACAAAGGCAAGCCCCAAGCACAACCAAAGCCATGGATTTTCAGCTGACTGAAAAAGATGTACACAGAATGCGTGAGGCAGGGAAAATGCAGACAAGCCTCCCCCCCTGAAAAAAAAACACCACTTTTTTGTTTCCTTCCTTCCTTGATGCAAGAGGGATAAATAATTCAAGCCACGTGTAACCACTTGTGCTCTAAAAATTGTTCCTGCCTCTTGGTGCAGGGACAAGGCTGTTGAGGTGAGCCAGCCTGGCTTGAGCATGCTGGGGGTGGGCAGGGTGCAGGCAGTGTGTCAAATACCAGCCTCCAGTCTCACCCAGCAGTGCCAGCGGTCCTGAGCTGGAGCACATCACCCACCTACCCCCCACCAAAGAGAGGTGCACAGCTTCCACCTTCCTACTTTGCCACCTCTCCTTGGGGGCTATGAACACTGCCCCTTTCTGAGAAAGGACACCTTGCAGGAATCAGTGGCAAAGTGACATTTGCTTCAATGTATTTCTGGGCCCTGGGCAAGCTCCTAGTTCTGACTGGGAAGGGCAGCCTGGAGCACCCTTCCCTCTGGCTACAGCTTCAACCCTTCTCCCATTGTGCTGAGGCAGGAGCCTGGCAGGGGTGTCCTCAGGCAGCGCAGAGGAAATAATTTCATACAGCATATAAAACATGTGGGCACTGTGCTCTCTTTTTTTTTTTTTTTAATTTTGAGGGGAAAGAGAACAACAAAACACAGAGAAAAGGATTCTTAGTTAATGAAAAATAAAGATTCCCTCTTACCCCTTTTATTCTGAGGGGAGGCTGCTCACTAAAGATACCGCCGAAGCATTTGCTGCAAAAGCTGAACCGATTTCTAGCACAGAGACACAAAGGGCAGAAATAAAATGAAGGAAGATAAATGGAGGAGGAGTGAACCCTTGAGGAACAAGGCTTACGTCTATGGAGAAATCTGAGCTGATTTGGGTCTGTGGAATTACCAGGCCAGCTGGATTAAAGGATCAGAGATAGTGTCACAGAGAAACACTTAAATATTCAATAATCCAAAAAGTAAAGCCAAGATGGAGAAGGGGAGGGGGAGAAGAGCTAGACCAATGGAAAAGACGGAGAGAAAGCCTCTGTTCCCCACAGCTCATCATCTGAGGCCGGCAAACTCATGTCATTTATGGTTGTCATATGATGGCCTCCAGCTGCTGCCTCAGCTTTGCATCAGCCAGCACTGAAGCAGAAGTCAGAGATTTTTAGTCTGTTGCTTTGTTTCTCAGCCTTATAATCCAATGAGAAATAATTTCCTGACACTGTCTCCCCAGATGCATCAGATAGGAGGCACATCTGGCTCTCCACAGGTTGGGAGACCCACAGGCCTCTGATATTCCCCAGTGTCAGTCCCCTGCCTTGTCCCATCTTTTCCGGAGGTGACTCCATGCAGAGATACAGCCAATCCCCCACACTATCTCTGTCCCTTCACCTTCCTCTCTAATGCTCCTTCACTTTGCCCAGTCTCTTCCACTGAACAAAAGAGTGGCAGATACTATCATGCTTTTTGCACATTGGTCCTCAAAGTATGTCGACCCCAAGAGAGGCCAGGGGCAGCCCCTGAGCAAGCAGTGAAAAGCTTAGCCTGGATTTTAGCCAGCACCCTTCTCTGAGCATTATGCTTTGGCCTGTCTGTCTCACCTCACCAAATATCCTGCACAATATCCGACTCCATACAGGCACATCCCAGCCCCCTTGCTCTGACCCCTTCTGGTAGGGCAGGCTGCTCCAAATGCTGTGCTGAAGTCATCATTGCCTGCTGTAGCTTGCTCATGGTGCACAGGGAGAAAGTCTGAGGCCAGGACCACATTCCTTTGCAGCAGCCCCAGTAATCGCTGAGAGCCACCCCATCCCACTCAGGGAGCTGCACTCAGGAAGCACAGAGAAAGCTTGGAAGGGGAGATGTCCTAGCAGCCTGGAAAGGAAAGAGGTGGCTGGGTTAGGGGGTGGATGGAAATGAAAGTGGTGTTTATCCTTGCTATGTGTCAAAAACAAGGGCACCATGCAGAGAAGATCTGCTTCCTGTCTACCTCCCACCTTGTCTGTGTAACCTTGCCTTAGCCACAGGCCAAAGGAAGGGCCGAGCCATTCCTCAAGCCAAACTCTTTGGTCCCCTTGGGTCCCCAAGGTGACTACGTACAAGAAGTACACAGACCCTGCCATTCTTCCCCCAACAGCTCCTGTCTCCCTGCTATTGCACTGGTTTTAAGGCCTCCGAGGCCAGCCCAGTCTGTGGCCTCCTCCACCCCTGCCCATGGCCCAGGACCCAATTTCAGCTCAGCCCAGTGCTGTCAGTCCCTGCCGCAGCAATGCCATAGGAGTGCCGGTCTCCAGCTCCACCACAGCCATGCCCTGCCCTTTAGGGAGCAGCTGCTCCCTGGCACTGGCAATTCACAGGCAAGGGGAGGCCAGGGATGGGGGTCAGCACCATGCCCTCCCTCAACTGTCTAGAGCCAAATGAACATAAATCAGATGATAGCGTTGGAGTCCACCAACACAAGGAAGCAACACTCTGTCCTTTCTGCTAGCTTGAAAGGTGCTGACAGTGGAGTTGGCTGTTTCCCTCCCTTGCTTCTCAGGCAACAGAGCAAGAGGACACAGGGATGGAGGGTGGGCAGGGAGAGCAAGGGCGAGCAACTCCAGCCCAGAGGAGAGTCGAAGAAGGGCGACACACGAATTGTGGAGAGCCTGGTTTGGAGGGAGGCTGTGGTTATGGGCGAGGGGAAAAGCTGGGAGACGGGATCTGTTTTATAGGGCAGGTGCAAGGTCACCACCCCCATGTGCTGGGCCTACCCAGCTGTAGGCTTCCAACACTCTTCAGTGTAACCCAAGGTGGCTCTTACAACATGCCCTTGGCCCCTGGCCATCCTCACGTATGCAAGAGCATCAGGGAACAGTAGTGGCATTGTGCCCATGAATGGCTGTACCCTCCTGGGCTGGCACAAAGTCAACCCATCAGCTCCAAGGTCCCAATGATTTCCCTCTGGTTTATTCCCTACTAATGGATGCCTCAATGTTATTGGCATTTCTTTGCACCAGAGTGTTTGGAGAAGAGCAGAAGCCCACAGGGATGGTTCCCCTGTTCAGAGGGGAGAGCAGGGAGGGCGAAAGAGGGATGGAGGGAGGAGAGCCCCAAATCTGGAGCAGGAGCTGGATGTCCTGATAGCCACAGACAACCCTTTTGCTCGGGGATCAAGGTGGCACAGGGGGTGACACAGGAGTACAGTCACTAGTTAGATGGCCAGGTATGAGGGCAGGTTAAAATACAACCACTGAAAGTGTGGACAGGCATGATATGAGGGACAGAGACAAGCTGGGGGCTGAGGGAGTGGAAGGACCACGACTGAGAGAAGATACAAGGTCTAGGAGCCACGGTGTAAAAAGGCAACCAGAAAAGTCACATACAGCAGCAATTTGGGCCTGAAATTCTGACCTTGTAAACCTTGTCCTCCTGGGTCCCAGTGCACTGGAAAAGCCAGCACTTAATTCTACCATTGCTTAAACGGTGCTACGAGCCTCCCATTAGAAATGCATGCATTAAAAACCTGCCAAACACTCTTGGCTCCTCTGGGGACACCCCGAAACCAGGCCAAAGCTCCTGCTGCTTTCTTAACGCCTTGTGCAGCAGCGAGGCATCAGCCTGCTTCCCAGCTCAGTGCGCTGCCTGCTCCTGGCGGGCCTCAGGGCACAAACACCATCTCCAAGGGGCTCTGCCTCCTCGCTCTTGGCTTCAAGGTCCTTCCAGGATTTCTCTAACCACTTTCCGAAAAAGGGGCCTTTCCCAGGGGCACATGGTACTGGGAGTTGGTGCCTTACTTGAAGGCACTCTCCACACCTGCTGGATAGTTTCTGTAATACACACTGGTCAGAGCATCACTGCAGCTGCTTCAAATCACCACCCAGAGATGGCCCCTGCTTTTGCCCCTGGCTATAGTGAAAGGACAGTGCTGTGGGAGAAGCTTGCAGCATGGGTGTGGCACATAGACAAAAGCAGCCCCTTCCCTCTCAGCCCTGCTACTTCCAGGGATGCTTACTGCAGGAGTTACTATCAAGTCATGCAGCAAAGAACCTGTGGCTGTGCCCAGAGGTGCTCCAGAAGCCCTGAGAAGTTTGGGAACAAGAGAGGAGGGAGCAGGAAGCTTGACGACCTGTGGATTTGTGACATGGAAGACATTTGTGTGCATGAGAGAGAGAGAGAAAATGTCTTCTACTGCACTTTCTCTGATGTCCACCAAGGGTTGAGCTCACACAGCACTCTCTCCTTTAATGGGGCTCTGTGAAGGTTTCTCTCTCGCTTTCTCTCTTCTCTAATTTATCCCCCTATTTTCATGAAACACATAAGATCTCAGCATCTCTGAGATCCATCCCAATGTTACGTTTGTTTGAAATTGGCCCTGTAGCTTCAAAAATCTAGAGGACAGAGGAGCTGGCTTAGGCAGAAACATAAAAAGAAAAAAAAAGCATAGAGCCACCCTAGAAAGTCATGCAACAAAAGGTGTTTTCATGTGACTAACCAGACAAAGCCTTCATCCATTACAGGCGTTGAACTCATATCACTGGGTCCTGTTTGAAGAGTGGCCACTCAACATTAGAGGCTCTGTGAGTTTTGGCAGAGTGCTGCCGCAAGAGAAATCTCGTGGTTCAACTCTGGGCAGGTTCATTTCACCATATACAAATCCACAGTGCGTGCTGGGAGAAAAATCATCCCTCTAAAAGCTGGGCTGGCCCTGCCATGACTGGGGAGGAAGCTCGCAGCTCCCAAACTCCAGCTATCCCTGACACAAGGAAGCCCAATGCACTAGGATCCCAGTAGGACACTGCGGTGAGGAAGCCCACAAAACCACACAGGATCTCAGCTGCTTCTCACAGCTCACTGCTGCAAGGATGCTTGCAGTGCTGGAATTCCAGCCAGCAACGATGGGGCCCTGCACAGAGGAAGGGCAGAGGGCTTGAAATACAGGCTGTAGGACTCCCCCAAGGACATGCTGCTCTGCAGTCCTGCCCTTTGGCCAGTTCAGGGCATGGGAAGAGTTCAGGTGTTAACCTGAAGTTGCCGTCTGCCGTACACATGCACCCAAGGCTCAAGCAAATGCACAGCCATTGACTCCAAACCTTTGCTGGGCCAAACAGCTTAAGGACCAACCATGAAAAAAACCAACACAATGCTGTATATAAAACCCCTGCTCTCCCATTGCACCTCCCCAATAGCGATTAGATGCCTAATTTGTTAGGCAGCAAGAAAGAGAGAATGGGAAAGCTCAGGGGAGAAAAATGAAGCAGCTCAGAAGCATGAAAGAAAAGAGAGAGCTTTAGAAGCATAAATCTTATTTTAGAGTGATAAATATTGGCAGAAAAGTCTTTCATATGCCAGTGGTTCCCTGGCAGGCCAGAGATCCACCTTTGTTTTCCAAAGTGAAATGGTTACCTTTTATATTAATGTGATTATTGAAGATTAAGGGGGATTTGCATCAAGCTAGCTCCACCCAGACAGCCCACAGCAGCAGTCCACAGGAGTGTGTGCATGGGGGTAGGCTTGGGGTAGCCTTCTCCAAGTAGAAGAGGATGTCAGGAGATTACAGGTTCCATAAAAAATAATAGCAGCAATAAAGCCGCCTTCATCGCTCTCCCTCCAGGGCAGAGGGGGGCCTGGGAAACATCACTCCCCTTGGTGTCATCCCATGAGCCCAGACATGGCAGTGGAAAGGCTTAGAAATAATTCCTGTTGGCAATGGGGAGGGAGCATGGGGTCTGTGTGACTATCTGTAGGGACCTGCCATAGGGAGTGCAACAGCAAGACTGGCTCTGCCGGTGCACGTGCATGGGTGTGCATGGGTGTGAGTCACTGTAGAGAAAGGGGTGGCAGTGTCAGCTCCGGGGGAGCAAGGCGGAGGGGAAGTATATGCAGAGGAGTTACTATAGGTGATGGGGTGGATGTGCGGGCCGGGTGTGTATGTGTGTTAATCACTCCGTGAAGCAGAGAATGAGTGCTGACTCCTGAGGGGGAGGAATTGCCATGGGGAACCAGGCAAAGCACTGGTTGTGAGTGTATGTGTGTGTGCATGTGTGTTTCCATGAAGCAGTCACTGTGGAGAAAGGGGTGGGAGTGTTGGCTGTGGGGGGGCCG
>NW_008825609.1:1215636-1223464 GCF_000699105.1 Pygoscelis adeliae
GGGGTAAGGGACGGGAGTGTCAGCGCTGCATGAGTGGGCGTGCGAGCTGCTGCAGGTAACAGGCCAGGAGTGGGCGCTCTGGGTGCATGGGAGGGAGCTGCCGTAGGGAGCAGGGTGGGAGCACTGGTTCTGTTTGTGTGCGGGGCATTGCTGCAGGGGAGGGCAGCATGTCCGGCATGATGCCAGGAGAAAGTCTTGGGCTGTATGTGATGTCACTGTGAAGACCTCCATCCCCTCAGGGTCACTGTGATGCCTCTGCTGTCCCATGCTGGCTTTGCTGCCCTATTTCCTACAACAGCAGCTCCTGGCTTTCACCAGACTGGCTGTGAACGACAGGTCCACAAGCTATTTGAGAGATGCCCTCACTCAAACCACGCATACCTCCAGTATTTCTGGATGCTAAATACATCCCCAGCAACCCATCTGTGCCAGTTTGGAGTGCCTCCAAACATGCTACCCTGCAGGGAGGGCAGGGAAGGGGCACGGAGGGTGCTTGTGTTACAGCTCACTACTGTCTCTTGCTGGATGGACTCAGAGCCTAAGGAATCACATAGGTCCTAGGCTGGCTGAAGGTAGCAATCACTTCACAAGATGCACTGGCGGCCAGTTGTCCTGTGGAGGACACCTCCAGGCCTGCAAACTCCTGTGCGCCACAAGCACTGGCATTCCAGCATCCTTCAACATGCTCTCGCCTTCCAGCCAACCTTCCCCTGGGCAGCCATCTGAGAGAGGTTCCCTCGCCAGCAGTGAGACCTCTGTCCAAGTAGGACAAGCAGCCACCCCGGTACAACTCCAGCATGAAAACTCCAGAGGTCAAGCCACCATTCCAGTGAGAGGAAGGGGCTGCCCTTGTGTGGCCTTCCCAGCCAGGGTGTCTCTGACAGTCATGTGTCGTTACCCCAAGTCATTAGTCTGCAAGATGCGAAAAGACAGGGCAGCTCCTGTGCTCAGGTTTCCCGCAAATGGAGAGTCAACCAGAAGCAGAAGCTGTTACAGATGGTGGTTCAAATACAGCAGATGCAGTCCTGATCTGGCGTGGGGCAGAAGCAGAGGAAAGGTGTGGGGGGACATGGAGAAGCTTTCAGGTGATCCAAGAGTGAAATGCTGTGGCAGCACAGGTTAATGTGGACACTTCAAACCCTCCAAGCTCTTCCTCTGGTCAATGCGTGCCTGGATTCAGCAAGAGGAGTCGCCCCACACAGGACAGGACCTTATGTTTCCACATGGCTGCTTCCACCTTCCCTCCATCCTCCACCCCCAGGCAATGGCACAGCTCAGCCCCGCTGGGGAGGGACCCTCCTCCCAGCCAGCTCGCCCACCTATATTTCAAGCTAACATCTGACATGCATTTTGACACAACCATGCCTCCCCTCTTTTCCCTACTACCTTGCCTTGTTTAGAGCCTGTTTTTTTCTTCCATTGCCAAAACACAATGACTGTTATAATTAACAGATTATCTCAGTGCGACAGCTGCAGTCCTTTGAAAATTAGGTTGAATAACAGGATCCTGCCGTATGGTAATTTCTTTTCATCTCTCAAATATTTTCTCTCTCTCACTCTTGTTTCTACCTCGTTTCTTTTTTCCTTTCTTTCTTTTCTCTCTCCCCCCTCCTACCTTTCACCAGCTCCCCGACTGCATGAGTGGTATCTTTGGGGTGAGACAGGCTGAAGGACTCTCTCTACCTTCATCAGCTGTTTTCATTCCTCTTCTTTAACTACCACACCTCACAGGGAGGCAGTGTTTGCAAGTAGGATCATAAACATGTCAGGAGAAAATGTGCCCACCAGAGGCCATGGTCAGGAGCCCTCTCTGAAGCCCCACTGGCTCAGAAAGGCAGCCCAGGGAATTGCATGGGAAGGGGAGAAACTGGGATGCAGTAGCCTGAACCACTGCCTGCAACTTTCCCACGGGGAGCTGGGTGCAACGGTGTGGCTGAGTGGTTTGTACTGAGCTAGCCAGGGTGCTCTACCCACCCACCTACCCGTCCGCCTTCTTGCTGACTCAGTATCTGCCCCTGACTCACCATTTGCTCACTGAATGGGGACTGGCAGTACTTATACGGCATCCTTCCCTCTCGCTAAGGCAATAGCTCTGCCACTTACCACCCCCTCTCCCCATTATCCACCTACATCTGTCTCTCTACCGACTCAATCAACCCAAGCCAGTCAAAAAAGCAGCTTGCTGGAAATTCGGGGTTTCAAAACCAAAATAAGAACTGGTGCTGCTCCCAGCTGGACCCAAACTAAAGGCTCTGGAAATCTCCTCCTCCAGGACTGGAGATCCCCTGGCCCCTGCTGCAAACTGTCCAATTCACCAAGTGGCTGGACTCCTCTGCCTCTGCTTGGGCAGACGTGCTAGCACACAGCATTTCAGGCTGCAAGGATGACCAGCCAGATATGTGGGACGGGTCTGTTGGGATGGCGCCCTGGATTTGGCAACTGAAAGGTTTCAAGTTCAACATGTTCTGGACTCGAGAAATCTGCAACTTTGTCGTCGACTGTACCAGGAGCATTAGTTAATTATTCTCGATACCTGGCTTGAACTCATGCAAAATGCCTTGATCCTGCACTGCTCATTTCAACCATGTCCATAATCTATACAACATTGTCTGTTACAATTAAACACTGCTTCTTCCTCTTGAAAAACAGGTCAGTATTCCTCCACACCACTCATCCCTCGCGGCCTAACCCACCTCTGCAGAGGCTAGCTCCAGCTGAGTCCTGGGCCTCCTCCTGCCTCCTCAGCACAGCCATTTCCTCTCCTCCCATGGAGTTCCACCTCATTTATTTCTTTAATCCCGACTCAGTAGAACAGAAACACTTTGTCACCATTATTCTGCCAAAAGCCAAGTAGAGTCTTTTAACAAACACTCATCCGTTCCATTGTATTTCAGCAGTCTCCAGTAATGTTCCTCCTCGTTGTCCATGATCTCTCTCTTTTCATCCTTTGCCACCCTCACCCTGCATTCTCCCTCTGCCTTCATTCCAGGCCCTGTGTTGTCTCGTGGCACTTACACCACATCTCCTCATTCATTCACTGTCACTTATCCAAATGCTACCTTCACTTATTAATTCTCCTTTTTTCTAGTAGCATCCCTCCTCTGAGTGCTTTGTACAGTTCTACTTACGTATCCAATAATAGTATTTTCCCAATGAGTGAGTCATATACCCCTTTGCTGACATTTAGAATTCTCCTTGTTCTTTGAAACACGTTTATTCATTCCCCCTCTCTACAATTATATATGTCTACTCATGGTGTTGCATTTCCTACAGCAGCCGTGCAGCAAACAGATGATCCATGCAAATAACCCAACAAAATAATTGTCTCTGCTGGTATCTTGCCATCCTCCATTTTAATTATGTCGGCCAAAGCTAATTCAAGCTATGAAGCAATCAAAAATAGGGGACAACTTAATTTAAAAACCACCCCACCCCTTCCTTTTTTCTTGATGAGTCCAGATTTCAATCTTTTTTTCCCCACCTATTCGTTGCTCTGCCTCTTTCGGTGCTGTTAGTAGCGAGTACATGGAGGCTGCAATTGATATTGGGCCTCTGGTTTCCTAGGTGCTGTAAATATGTTCAGTGAGAAACAAACTTTGCTCCAGACTGTTTCCAAGCCGAAAAAAGGAGCATCACTCAGCTAATAGGGGCACGTAAATGTCTTACCCACTAATCCAGGTAACATACTCTCCATGACCAGCGAGTGATGCCACATCCCCCTAAGTCTCTCTCCAGAGGCTTCATCAGGTAGCTCTAGCAAGTAATTCATCTGGCAGTCCCTTCTCATTCCTCGCCGTAGCCCTTACTCCTTCCCCCACACTGTTCTTTGCTTCTCTTCCAGTCCTTAGTCACCCTTGCATATGCCATATTTTATTTATTCCTTACTACTCCTCTTAATCTGCATAGGCCAAACCCTAAGCTCTGTAGTCACCCTGACTCATTTCCTACCCAGGAAAAGCAACGATTTGAATCAGTGGGAAAGCCTGTGATGTCAATCTGGACAGAGACTGATACTGCACGGGGACTCCCGCATGATTATTTCTTGTTCCCTTCTCACTCATTCAGGTCTCCATTTAGCAACATACTTAAGCATGCACCCAACTGTAAACCTATGCAAGTCCCATTCAGCTTCTCAACTGCTTTCTTCTGCAACATCTGTGTTGATGGTTCCCACATCTTCCAAACACAACAGATTCTCCTTCTGTGCTTCCTCTTCCTAGCCTCTTTGTTACCCACCCACCAACATCCTTTCTCTCGCTTTGAGAAATTTAGACTTTTCCTTTTTTTCCCTTTGCTTGTTTGGATTTTCTTATTTTCACTGCTGCCCAGGGACTCCAGCTTGTAATTTCACCTCCGTTTTCCTGAGATTGCTATGTTGAATAAAACACTGACTTCCCCCTCTGCTCTCCAGTATTCTGAAATACCGAATTGGGCCATTGAGGAGAAAAGCTATTTGCCAGGACTGCTGTCTCTGATACTGAAACAGAGCTGGCAGTAATATTTACAGGCTACTCTGAAAGCTCCAGGGATGGCTTGTGGCCAAAAATGATGATATCCACCCCCTCTTTTTTTTAATGATGTCTTCCTATGACTCAGTCTGGTCCATAAGTCAAAATGAGATTTTTTTTCTTAACCATCCTCCCTTTAAGCAATGAGAACAAGATCCTAAGAACAGAACGCCGTAGCATCACGGACAGGACGGGTTACGTCACAAGTAATGCAACTTGGCGTGTCCTTGGTGGCTTTAAAAGAAGCAGAACAAAAGGCACATGTCCTCTTTCCAGAGAAATTAGTTTTGGCGGAGCTAAACTGGCAATTGCCTGAGTTTTCTAAACTTAGTTTTATCCGTAAGCAAAGCAAGAAACACGTGGGAAGCAGAGACACCATGACCTCAGGGGCTCATGACTTCCTGGGCTCAGCAAGGAGTTACCGTGCCCTTTATTATCCGCCATTGTACGGAGGCAGAGTCTTGAATAAAGGGGACGGTGTAGGGAGAACTGTGACAGCTGTTTCAAAGTGGGACTGTGGCGTACCAACGCAGCCTGCCCACACACTCTTACCTCTGCCTCCAGCTATACAGTCTGCAGCAACAAACAGCCATTCAAACGGTTAATAAACGAGCAGTTCAGCCAGAGACCACTTAATTTGCTCCTTGCCTTCTTTGTCTGCCGGTGGCAGGGAAAAATGCATGTTTGGAAATTGGCAGTGTTGTGTATAGCATTACCAGGCTGGGGTTATACTGACTGCTACAGGAAAGGAAAAAAAAAATAGAACAGGAGAAGAGGGGAGAAGGCTGAGAGCTGGGGAGAAGAAAGGTGGAGTGGGAGTGGGGGAGAGCCAGGCAAGGAAAAAGGGAGAAGAATGAGACGGTATTGTATTCAAGACTAGATACTATGATGTTGGGGACATTAAGAATATGATAGATAGGCAGGAAAGGAAGGCAAACAGACAGAGGCAGGCACAGAGAAAGAGACAGAGACGAAGGAGGGAGGGAGAAGGAAGAGAGAGAGGCAGAATTAATTTGGGAGGAATATACTGAAAACATAATCTTCTCAACGGAAAAAAAAAAAGAGAGAATTAAACAAACAGCGACAGGAAACTGGGAAAGAATAACTTTTTTTTTTATGAGCTTGTTAACATTTGTGAAGTTAAGTAACCCTAAATTTATGCCATTAATTTGCATGTATTACAGTTTTTTCCTCCGCTGCCAGTTTATAGTCTCTGTGAAACCTTTAAAAAATGGCTTTTTCTCCTCCTTTTCCCTTCGCTTGTGTTAATTAAGGCTTGTGATATAAGTATATTTTTAGACTGCTGCTGTTCTCTAGCATTTAATCATCAAATGGCCCTTTTTGCCTTTTCTTTGGGCTGCTCCTGCCTCTTCTCCTCCTCCCTACAGAAACATGAGGAGGCCTGTGGGTCCACCCATCCACACTGATCTGTAAGCATGCCTAGGGCCAGGCTGGGCTCCTACCAACCATCTCCCAGTGAAACAAGGCGGCTGTCACAACAGGGAGATGTGGGGAGGATCTTCAGCCGCTGAAGAGTTAACAGCTCCAATCAACTCAGGCAATCACATTGCCATGATGAAGTACACTGTATTTACACATTAGCAATTACTGGGGAGCCTTAAAATTGGATTCTCAGGGGAAATCCAGCCAAAGAACACAGAGATTCCTAATGAAGGTTTGTGGCCAGAGCTGGGGGAAGCACAACTGATGGAGACACTATAATCGCCTGTTGGCAGAAAAGGGGATGCAGGTCATTCTCCAGGGCTTTCGTAGCACCTAGAAATCTCCAGGCTAGGACGTGCATAGAAAGTGCTGCTGTAGAAAATGCAAGTCCAGCTTCTTCCCTCCATCCAGAGGACTGCCCCACACCCGTTCCAGAGACAGCTGTCCCTCCTCTCCTCCCAAGGACTCTTCTTTCTGGGCAGACAGATCTCTCTCCTAAGCACATCGCCGACTTTGGAAGTGCCCAAGGCCAACACAAAGCGTAGCTGGTGGAGCCCTTTTGGCAGCTGTCCCAGCGAGCATATTTCTGAGCTCAGCTGGACAGGAGCCTTGGTCCTAAATGTGCTTTGATTGCTTTGCTCCTCTCTAAAGGCTCTGTATCTCCCAGCTGTAAGCAGAGTTTGCTGAAGCAAGAAGCAGGTTGCTAAGCCTGGTTTGGATATTGTTTGGTCTCTGGTGGAGCTGACGGGACTCGTCTTGTTAAAAGCCAGCTGAGCTGAGACCACGAACACTGAACATTGATTCAGACCTAAACACCCGCCATGGGAGACACAGCAACTTGAGCAGGGAATAAAGTGATTGCTGGTCACAGCAAAGATGGTGTTCCCTTGTCCCCTCTGGAGGAAGCTTGTGATCTCCTTGGGGCTCTGACAGGCAGATGACAGGTCTCTGAAGGGTCTCTGCTGAACTGGAGTTGGGAAGGAGAGGTAGGGGAGACAGACCAGGCTTTCCGCACTGTCACTATTATTTTGTCATATGGGGGTGTTGAGCACCAGAGAGAATATTCTGATTTACTCCCTGGCTTACCGTTGCTGTGGCAACGGGAGAAATACAGGCCAAACCAGGCTGCATCTGCAATGTGGTGGTAATAAGGAGATTGGGTTCCCATGTGTTTGTTTGTTTGTTTGTTTGTTCGTTCAGCTGTTTGCAGGAGCCACATGGTAAAAAAGCACTGTCGTGTTGAAAAGGGAATGGGGCCCGAACTGTACCCAGACAAATACACCCTCCTTTCATGCAACAGCAAAACAGTCATGCATGCAGTCATATTCACAGCACACAGCCTGAGGAACACCAGCACATACACGTGTCCTCTCTTCCCACCACACTTACATCTCTGGAGCTGGGGGTCCCCTAGCTACTCTCCCACTGCCCCAAGAAGCTGGACTTCTTGTTTCATAGATACGAAGCCCCTGTGCACCTGACACTTTCTAGTAGGGCTCTGAAGCACAACTAAGAGTCTGGGGCCCACCAGCTTGTGTCAGCAAGAGAATCTCCTCTGCCATCGAGTCCACACATCCCAGCTAGCCATGATGCTAAGGGGTCACAAACCCCACATTTGTTGAGCAAATACTCCTCCATGCAAATACTCCTCCAGCACATCATAGTGACTAGTTCTTACCCCCTGAGGTGATCAACAAAACAAACTCAGCCCTGCCTCAACAGTCATATCCTCAGTTGGGAGAAATGGCCTCCATTCCCAACATCAGAGTGAGCCCTCCGGTCACATAAATTGGCCTGTTGCAGATGCCAAACTCCAACTGTGACACCACCATCTTATGAGTCTGCCAGCACAATTTCCACCCCAGAAAGCAAGCTGT
>NW_008825609.1:1223534-1233465 GCF_000699105.1 Pygoscelis adeliae
TCAACCTGAACTGTGGCCTTTGGAGAAAGGCTCAATGTCCAATGCATCCAAAGTACTGGCCCCAGAGATCTCATTTGGGTCAAGTGGAAGGGATGAGATTATTTTTTCAGCTGCCCCTCAGCTTCAGAGCTGCTCCCTAGAGAGCTGGAAGCACAGAATAGCCTTATAGCAAGACAAAGTTGCTATTCAGTCACACTGTGATCTGTTCTTCCTTATCCCACAGCCCATAACAGACTGAGGCTAGCCAAAGCGCAGGGGAGAAATGGCGAGATGTCGAGGCAGGAACAGGGTTTGGCTGCCCAAGCATAGAGGCCTTGGTGTTCCTGGAAATCAGACTCCTATTCAGCTTTGGGAGTCCTGCGTTGCAACTTTTGCAATGAAGAGGCAAAGTCCATGGCAGAGAGAGATTGAATTTCCTCAGTCTGGCAGGGCAAGGCCCTGTGAGGTGGGACGCCTCTATGGGGACAGTGCACATAGGGTCTGAGACACTGCCAAGACAAAGGGTGGCACCGAAAGGGTGGTGATGCCCGTAACCTGTTGGCTGCTACTAGTAGTAACTTGAAGGACATTGCGGTAAAAAAAGGGGGTGAAACAAAGACGTTAAGGTTGAGCTGGAAAAGATAAGGTGATGGAGATGAGAGGCTCTGCAGGCATGAAAAACTTCTCCAGAACATTGTGCAGTAAGGAGAAGTCCAGCTCAATCCCAACGAGGACAAGACAAGCTGCAGGGCATGTGTGGTGTCTGCATGTGTGCTACAGGAACACTGTCAGTTTGCAGAGTGCCTCGCCACCCAGGGCCCTGTGCATGCAGGAGAGGTGAGATGGGGTATAGATTCCCCTCCTTTGACTCCTGGCTGCCTTTTCTCACATTATTCCTGAGACTCCATCTGGCTCCACTATTTTTACACACATACACAAAAAAGAAGACAAAATAAACACTTAATTTCTAACCTAATCAGCCCTTCTCTCACTAATTAGCACCCTCTGAGCACACCCACAGGCTGTGAGAGATACTCTGGGGCCGATAATGACCCCCAACCTGCAGTTGCAGATGCTGAAGGGTCAGCAGAGCCAAGAACAAGCCAGGGGGAGGCAGGGAGCAGAGTGACCTTTGCCATTTGTTTTTTTCTCTCAAATCTGGGATGCTGGAAGGGGGATGTCTCTTTTTTGGCAGGATCCCTTGTGTGTATGTGTTTTTCGGTGGGAGAGGGAGAGTGTGTGTATGCGCGTGCGCGTGCGCACGCATGTGTGCCAAGGAGGGGGGAAGCTGGAGAGGTTTGGAGGGAGGGGACTGGAACAAAATCCTGGCACTGAGCCCAAACCTGAAACACATGCCAATTTGTCCCTCTTGCTGGTGGTAATGAAGGGCTCCGTTCAGGACACACGGGACACTAATTAAGGGGCTTCAAAGGCGGCTTTCTGCAGAGTGCTCTCTAAAGGGGGGCTGAGGGGAGGAAGGAGCACAAGAGGGGGGTGTTCTCCACTCAGTGGAAGACTTCTGGCTCCTAGTGCTGCTGGGGAAGGCACTTTTTCTTTCTCCCTGTCTCCCATAGCAACTCCTACCCATGAGAGCTAAGAAGGTGCAAGCATCTGGCAGCTCCAGGCAAGCCCTCAACAGCTAGCAGGCAACCCAGGCTCCAGTACCAAGCGTGTGCTGCTGTGGGGAGGGGAAAGCTCCCAGTGGAAGTGGAGGTACACCATGCTGAAAAGAAGCAAAGGTGGACGTAGGGCATGGCAGAAAGGGAGAAAAAAAGAGAAGGAGCTGGAAGGGAAGAGGCAGGGACTCGGTGTGATTGGTTTGCAAAGGTAGCACCTATGGGAACAGGAGTTGCCCTTAGTCTCCAGGGATTTGCAGGGAATAAAGCTCTGGATCACCACAGATCAAAACTCCATGGCTGAGTCTTGTCAACTGCCTCCCATGGGGTTATTTCTCATGAAAGACTGGATGGTGCAAACTTTGTGAATAGGACAAAAGGCAGGGCAGAAAATGTGCCTCCAATGCATCAGTCTGGGCACAAGGCTCTGGGCTTAGCTGTGCACCAAAGACCAATAAGCACTGCATGGGCACCCAAAGAGCTCCAGCCCGCTTCCAGGAGCTTCACAGACCATGGCCCTACAACCTCTAAGTGTTGCAGATTCACTCATAGCTGTAGCATTCTGCAGAGTGCTCTCTAAAGGGGGGCTGAGGGGAGGAAGGAGCACAAGAGGGGGGTGTTCTCCACTCAGTGTAGCATTCCTGTGTCGGAGGGAAGGGCCAAGCCACAGAATGGGTGATGTGACTCAGCCCTGGCCACCAAAGAGAGTCTTAGCTCAGCTCTCCTGCTTTCTGCCTGGTACCTTAACCGCACACCTGCCCACCCTCCCTCCATGGGAATAAGCATGAAACAGCAGCTCTGCTGGAAAACAGGCCTGTGCTAAGATTGATTAAACGGGGACAGAGTGTGGGAGGAAAGAGAAGAATAAATTGGCAGAGAGAGCAACAGAGCGTTAGTGAGAGACAGGAAGAAAGGATGAGTGAGAAGGATGGTGA
Organism: Pygoscelis adeliae; assembly: GCF_000699105.1. Taxonomy (NCBI): domain Eukaryota; kingdom Metazoa; phylum Chordata; class Aves; order Sphenisciformes; family Spheniscidae; genus Pygoscelis; species Pygoscelis adeliae. The sequence continues at coordinate 1,226,065 of NW_008825609.1, forward strand.
GGAAGAGAAAAGAGAATAGAGAGTTATCTACGGATTATATTCACTGGGCCATGCATCAAGCACAGAGAAAAAGTGAGGGAAAGAAAAGAGAGGTGATATGAGCACATCAGAGGGAGAAGAAGTGAGAAGAGACTCACAAAGAACAACAGAAGCAGACAGCTGGAGAGAGAAGCAGTGCTTCGCTGATCCTGCACGACAGCATGCTCCATGCCATCACTCACCACACCACAAGCTGCCAGAGTGCCTCACAGCTCCCCTTAGTTTCAGAGGGAGCTGCCTTCTCTATGCCAGGTTGTCTCAGCACCATGCATAGGTCACCTGGAGACAACTGTTTGGGAGTCAGGACCAGTCCTGCTACGGTGAGCCATGGGTGCACAATATTTAACCAAGGTGAAGCAAAAGGCTAGCTGAACTCACCTTTCAGTAGTCCTCTAATGCTCCTCCACAATTGTCCAGGTCTGTAGTTTTTCTGACCTTTCTGCCCTCTCCTGTTCACTATCCTTTTATACACCAACCCACACTTAACCACTTATTCCAGATTATCTGCTCCATGTCTCCCGTGTTCAGTGTCACCCAGCCAAAAGCACGGCCATCTGCAGCCCAGAGCAGTACAGAAGGGCTGTGCCTACCACTGGAGAAAAACGGGGAGGAAGCTCACCCTGGGAGTAGCACCTGGGGTGAGACTGACTGAGGTGTGACTCAGGCCAGCGACTGGCCAGTGCAAGGAGAGCAGTGCAAGGCAATTCTTAACATCAGCTCTTGGGCAAAAGACTTCACCTGCATATCCAGCAATTCCATGTCTGCTTTCTTACTGCTGCCTAACCATGAATCTCACTGCCCAGCCCAAGCGGTTTCTGAGAAGAGGTGGTCGGATTCCTAGGCAGACAGAGTCAAAAGGGTTTGGATGCAGAAACACCTCATGGTGCTGGAATCAGCCCCAGAGCAGGTTTTGCAGCTGCCGGGGCTGAGGAACACCCTGGGGTCTGCTAGGATCTGCAGAGAAAAGAGATCAGCCTCAAGGAGGTGCAGACAGAGTCTCAGATGTAATTGCAAGACACAGCCTTGGAAGTGCTTAGCTCCATCACCAACTCTTGTCTCATGCAAGTGTTACAACCACAGCACAGTCCGGGGCACTCATGCGCCCTGCCTCCTTCCATCCCACAGACTACCAAACACTTCCCATCGGCTGCTAACAGCTGCTGAGCCTACAAAAGGTCTAAATCGGATGGGAGAACAGAGATGATCACCAACCTTCTGATGGTGGGAAGAGCAGCCAGGATTTTCATGGGGGAAAGAGCAGTCAGGATTTTCAGGTTCACAGAAAGATACCAGCCTCAGTTTCCATGGAGAGAGGAAACAGGGACACTCTCCAGCCTCCCCTTTCCTCTCCCAGTTCTTCTGTCTCCCCCCCATCCTTCTGCCCTGCCCAATCCAAATTGGACACCATGCCGAGGATAGATAAAAAGGCAACTAGTGAATCACTCTTACTAAGTTTGAACTGATCATTAAAAAAATAATAATCGAAAGAGAGGGAGAGAAAATCAAAGCTGGGATTACAGGCTTAGCAAGCATGAGTGCATATTCAGCCTACACTGTTCTCTTTGTGACTCTGTCACACCGGTAGACTGCTAAGAGAGTTATACCATTACTAACATGACAGCATTGTCCTACCCAGCCTGGATTACAAATCCCAGTGGCTGTGTGGAGGGGAAAAGTCCCTTGGCAGTGGCAGGCACTTGGCCTCACGATGCCTTCCACTCACAGCATGCCGGCCAGGCAGGGAGAAGTATTCAATTATCACACAGGCTCTGCCTTTTCCTAGGCCAGCTTTCTCTTATTGTCTAACTGCTTTCTCCCTGGCCAGTGATGCTTGAGAAGTCTGTCACGCAAGAGAAACTCAAGATGGTCCAGGCAATTCCTGAATCAGGCAGACTTCTCACAGCTGACCCCCTCCTCCTCCTTATGAATACACAGCCTTCTCCGAGTATGGATAGGCTGCTTAATCCGCAGGCGGTGAATATCTCCTTCACAAACACTGGACCTCCAACAACTGCCTGGAAAACTGGATCTCCCTGTTCCCTGCTGGGCTGCGAGCATCAGCCAGTAGCACTTCTCTGGCCTAAAATCATCCTGCAGTCACAGAGCTGAGACTGATTGCTGTCATTACTTTCACTTCTTAAGGAGGACTCCACCAGTTTTCAAACACATTAAAGACGTGTGTGTGGCCCTAATGCAATTCTCAAACATCTCCTTTGTTTCAAGTAACCCCCCTATAAATACCACTCAAAACATCACGGCAATCAGATCATCAGCCACGCTCTCATCCACTGCTCATACCCCTTGTGATGTCCCTGGGGTCTGTGATCCCTCACTGGGATAGTGCTATTACAGTGTGTCTGTGAGCTGGCACAGATTGACAAAAAAAGGCAATAAATGCATCACCCCGGCCAGGATGCAGAAAGAGGAAGGGTCATTGAGTAACATGCTCTCTCATTGCCCTGGCAGCAGCCAGCATCTCTGCTGATGTGGCCACCAAGGATTTGGGGGACCACTGAGGGAAAATGAAATGGATGCTGTGTGAATTGGCGGTGTCAGTCTCTGGATCTCCAGAGAGGGAAGGAGGAGTTGGACTTGGAGTGAGAAAGGCAATGAGCTGAGAGGAGGAGAGAATTGGGTATGCAGTGCCTGGAGGGTGAGGGTCAGGACCAAGAGCAGCAGAAGGAGCTGCCTAGGACAGCTGCTCACCCAGATGGTCTCCAGTCTGCAGCCTTCAGATCTTGCCTTAGCTCCAGCCCCATGGCTGGTGCTTGTGTCCTCATCTCCTCACATCCCTGCTCTGCAGCCAGTAAAGCCCCTGGTGGGGCAGGTTCTGTACCACTGCAGGAACTGGGGCAGGGACCGTTCCTCATTCATGGTACCCCAGTACTACTTCACCTGTCCCAACCCAAAGAGACAGGAAATAAACACATTTTTTCTTTCCAGAGCTGCCCCAGGGCTAGGCTACAATATTTTATGGCCCAGTTCTTAGCCTATTTGCATTTTGTATTTTTACTTCAACTGCTGTTTGTTTCCAGGCATTTGGGATGCCTAATGATTTTCAAAGCACTGTTTATTTTAATCCCTCTAATTTATTAATACATCGGTTGGCCTCGAAGTGCTTGGGAAAGAAGAGTAAGGAAGTTGTAACCAGTGCTTTTAATAAAGCATCAAACTGTCATATGATCACATCAAAGCAACAGCAAGCAGCTCACTTTGTTGGCTACATCATGATACAGCCCCATGGGTCCTCCAGCTTGATGTCAGCTTTCCTCATACATTTGACCCTGCAACACTACCAGGCTCACCAACTCCAAGGATGGAGTAAAAAGTAGCAATGCCCAGAGGCGGCTCCCCATGAAAAGTCTGCCCCTTCTCACCCTCCCACGTCTTGTGAGAATGTAACAGGCCGCCATGGTGCAGATAATATAAACCATGCTGACATCCACGTGGATTTGCAGGCAGTGTTGTAATCTTCCAATAAATCAAAGGTGCACTTGGCCTCCACCCTCCGCTATACTCTCTTCAGCCCAGTGCTCTGTGATGAGGATACAGTTTCACGCGCAGGGCGGTCCCTGGAAAAACAGTGAGCATAAACACTGCTAATCATGCAAATGAGAGGGCTTTGAATCTCTGCTAGTCAGTCTCAACAGGAAAATGTCAGATTTCCTCAGCACCAGAAAGCAACTGACAGGTCCTGAAAATCCTAGGAGCTGCCCTCAAATAACTCTTCCCATCTCCAGGAAAGCAGTGAGTGTGCCCCATCGTGTGTTCATGAACCTGCCCTCATCTAAGTCAAGGCCTGAAGACCACACACAGTCTTTTGCAGCTGACAACTTCATAGCATCCTTACAGCTGCAAAGCCCATGTGCTCTCAGCAGTCCCACTGAGCTGAAGAACCCCTTTCTCCCATCTCACGCCTGCTAAGAAAGCTCACAGCAGCACAAGTTGCCTTACCCATTGCTACTGCTACAGCTCTGATAGCTGCCCTGTCAGCAATGAACATGTTAGCCATGGACCAGCACTTGCCAGGGACACACCACTCGCAGAAAGCAGAAGCCTCTCTCTTCTGTAGCAGCAGGACTTCCTGCAAGTGTACATCTTGTGCTAAAGGGCTGAAGTGATTCCACAAACAGCTCTGTGAAAGCAGCCTGAAGTTGCTGCTGATTGTCATGATGAGTTAGTTGTGCTAGATGTCCTCCAGAAGCACGGTTCTGCCTTGGGAATAGACAATGACTACTGTTTACAGGGGGTGAACACATCCTGCCTGAATGAGCTTAATGCAACAGCCAGCACGGCTGTCTGGCAAGGGGGGGCCACCTGCACCAATGTTCTCTTTGCACTGGTGGATAGACGGACAGAAACAGAGGTGCCTCAAGGAAGATGATGGTGGGATAGCTCTTTCACCCAGGATGCAGGAAGGACAAAACAGTTTTTGCACTGCCAGTTGCAAAGCCATTTCTGGAGTGGCTCCCTTTGCTAGCAAAGATACACAGGTTTTGTCAGTGCCGATGCAACCTGTGCAGAAGTGTGCCCCAAGCTTGCTGTGCACCCATCCAAAGGCAGGTGCCTGCATGCCCAGCAGCTCAGATGCAATACATTTGCAGGACAAGTACATCCTCAGCAGTGCCAGGTCAGACACCTTCCTGGGATAAGCGGCCACAGCAATAGATTTACTCCCTTCCCCACCACAGATTAGGCCTGCACCTCCAGGGGTAGCTCCAGTTCCTGCCTAGATGTCACTGCTGATCGCTCACCACACATTGCCATGTCCCCAAACACCATATTAATATTTTTGTTTCTAAATCATGTGCTTTACTTTAAAAAGCCCTTCTTTTATCCTAGCTGCATCTCCCAGCTGACGAAGAGGAGCCCAGGGACAAGGCATGTCTGCCACAGTGCCCGCTCGCTCCCTGCTGCTTCGCAGGGTGCCAGCCCGCCAGCAGAGCGTACCCCTCCTGCCTTCCTTCCCTGATTCCCCACACTCCCACCACCTCCTGCCAGCACACGAGGGGCCCCCTGGGGAGGCACTGAGACTGCTTACCCTCCTTCCTCTCTCCCATCTCCTCCTCCTCCTGTGTGGACCCCCTGATGGCATCTACCCACTCACTGGGAGGGACATCAGAGACATCGTGCCTGCCCTGCCTCTGGTACTCAATACCAGTTACCTTGTTCTGAGGGCACTGTCAACCACTCCAGCAGCCTTCCCCTCCCACCCAGCCCCCCAGAGCCAACAGGAAGAAAAGGGATGGCATGAATCCCAGCTCTCTGCTGTATGTTGTGGACAGGGCATTATCTTCACCCTACAAAGCAAGGGTAACTCTTGGTGCGCTGGGAGAGGTGGTGCTTGTGAGCACTTAGGTAATAAAGTCAGGTTACTACCTCCCTGCCCTGGCAAGGCACCTTGCTCTCCCTCCTGCCCATCTCTGCTGGGGCAGGGAGCTCCCTGCTTTAGCAAAGCCTGATCTCCCAGCCAGCTCTCCTAGGCTGCAGAGGAGATAAAGATCTTTGAAGCAGGATTTGAATTGAGCCCTCAGCTTGATAATGTCCCACTTAAGGAGAAAGCCAGGGTGAATTAACCCTGATCTCTGCTCTCAACAAGATGCACCAACAAGTGATGAGGACTTTGGAGAGAAATAACAGGAATGACAGCAGACAAATCAGCTCTCAGAGCCTTCCTGAGAAGAGCATAACCAGCTCATGTACTTAAGGCCAAAACCCTTCTCACTCTCCCTGTGGGTTTCTTGGTGTCTTTTCTTCTATTGCCTCTATGATCCCTCAGCAAAGAGCACAGCCTCGGCAACGCAGCCCCAGGAGGGAAGTCCAAGAAAGGCCAAACCCTCCAGGATCATGCCTTTCTTATCTAAGAGCACAGGCAAGGGCCATCTGGCCCCAGGATGTTTTCTCCAGCAGTGACAAACACTGAGGACTTGGAAAAAGGAGCAGAACCTGGCTAACATACAGTGATGCCTCCCCAGGTTGCTCTCCCAGACAAGTTGAAGCTGGTGGATTTTGGGAGTTGGATGAAATTTACTATGACTTTACTAAACCTCACAAAAGTCTTCCATAAAGATCTTGCTCAGTTTCCCCTTTAACTGCACTTTGTAGTTGCACTTCATAGCTACATGCCAGGTGCATTTCTGGTGGGAAGAAAGGGGACAGTAAAAGGCCCATCCAGGAAGGAAGAGACTGTTTTGCAGTCCTTCCAGTGCAGTGTGTCTCTGTAGGCAGGGAGGAGGGCAGGTCTTCCTCCTCCACACTCCTCGGTAGGTGTGAACAGTAATGAAAACTCTGGGAAAGGCCAGTAGCACTTGGGTGAGGCATAGGGGTCTTTGTGTAAGAGGATGCCAGCCAAAACAGAGAGACCATTACTGTATTCGCTCACAGTCGATGTGTCCGTAAAACTGGCTAGTGCAAACATCCCATTGTGAATGTTCACGTGTGACATGACTCGCAGTGGGCCCTGGGACGTGTCCCCAGCCCATAAGCATGCGAGCCGACCCCACAGGGTGTGCACGTGTGTGCTGCCTGGCTGTCAGGGCGCCTGCCCACTGGGGAACTTTCCATCTAAACCAGCTGACAGCTGTTCTCCTGAGTTTCCTGGACACCAATAATGTTTTCCCTTTTCTAATCTCCCTGATGTAAATCCATTCACGACGAGTGCCTAGAGACTTTTAATTCCATCAGCATTAAACTCACTAAAACGTCTATTACCAAAAGCTTTTAGGATTTTCCCCAGAATCTACAAGTCAGGTTCGTAACATGACAGAACTCCACCTCTCTAGGGTGTCTAAGAAATTAATTTGTGCTTTCTAAATGCCAGGATCACTGACCAGACATTCAAAGTATCCCCCTTCCCGTCAGTAAGCTCCAGTTGCTGATAGGACACAGCCATTTCCCGGTGCTGAGCTGTCTTCTGAAACATCTATAACAGTGTGAGAAGAGCCCCCACCCTGTAATAGGCAAGAGCAGATCATCTGCCACAGGAGAGCGGTACCAGAGGTTCACAGATGCTGTATTAAGAGTGGAAGTGGTCTATTGCAGTGGTCCCTTGCTGCACTCGTAGAGCAAAGGGCTAGCAAATGCATCACAACACTCATGTTCCCCAGTACTGTAACAAGTCAAAAGGTAGTGTGGTCTCATCTCAGCGCTGCACACAGCCAGGTACTGCAAAAGCACAGGGTTTATCCAGCTACACCTCAGTAGAGAAGGTTGCTGGATGCTGAGACAAGTTGAAGGTGGTGGTGGTGGAGGGGGGAAGACAGCTGTGAGTCAGTGAGCGAGGTTTCTAAATGCTATAATACTCCAGAGATGGTGCATTTATCCTTTGGCCCTGGAGGTTCATTGGTTGCTGTAATAGAGCAG
>NW_008825609.1:1233543-1243102 GCF_000699105.1 Pygoscelis adeliae
CTTCCGATCCCAGAGGTCTTTTTAGGTGCTATAATAGAGTAGTGGTGATCAAGCCGTCTCCAAAGCCTTGGGGTTGCTGGCACGCAGCAGGGGTGACGTCAGCGTCTCCCAGCCCCCGCAGTCCCCAGCTCCTGGATTCCAGGAGAGCTGCTGGAGATGTCGCTTCCACCCCAGAGGTTCGCAGGGGCTGTGATGATGTCAGCTTTGAAACACTGCCAAAGTTCCCTCTGGCTGTACAGGAGCTTTTAACCCAGTGGAAAGGTGTGGTATTGACCCCAGGTCTCTTGGCACTGGGACGCGAGCCCGGCTGCTCCCACTCTATCCACATCAGCTGCAGTGGGTGTAGCTCCGAGCTACCCACCAAAACAAATCACAGCTCTAAGAATACAGGAGAGCTCAGAGATCCAGCAAAGAGCGGCATGCAGAGATGATCCTCAGTGTTTGTTTTCCTGGCTTAAAAACATTTCCCTGCGCAAGGAGTCACTCCACTCACACCTCGTGGGCTGCCCAGGAAGGAGACATACTTACAAGGAGTCTGAGATTTGTGTGTGCTACACACAAATAGCTAGAAATCAAACTCTGTGAACAGGCTCAGTTAGCCAAGCTGTTAATGACTTCAGCGCCCTATATCATGTATTCAGTAAAAAACTGCCAAGAACTGGGACCGTGCTCCTGGGTAGGGGACGCTGTAGGACAGGGAGGAGGTGTTTATAAACTCAGCTCCTTACACTGAAGAGAGGAGGAAATAATCAGATAAGGTTTCAGAGTTTCTCTAGGCTCAGGGATTTCTCTTCTCCCTGCAGCCCCAGCAGACTTTTAATTCTGGGCTCCAGCTTGGCCTGGCACGTGGAAAGGCTGCAATACCCTGTTATCCTGGCGCTGATTCCCACATCCATAGCTCAGGTGGGAGGTGGAAGCACGGGCAATCTCCCAGGAATGTCTGGGAACTTTCCAGGTTAGGTTTCTGATCGCAGGCAATTTCAAGAGTTTAGGTGGTTTTTCATTTTTTGTATGTGTGTTTGTGTTGTTTGGTTTTCACTGGAACTGAGTTCAAACTCAGAGGCTGAAAACTCTGCTTCTTGCTATTGACTTCGACATGATCATGCCAGTTTATGTTAGAAGAGAATCTGACCCCATTCTTCCCTGAGCTTGAGGATGCTCCTGAATGCATGTGATGCTAGGAAGAGTTGGGACATGAACAGAATTTCACTGCTCACATCCCAGCAGGTGTTACTAAGGTAAGGTGCACGCTGGGGAACAATCATTCCAGATCAGAGAGATGTCCACACTGACTCTCATGAAAGACATCACCAGATTTTGGGGGGAAAAAGGTCGAAAAACCTCAAAGCAGACAGATGAGGGAAAATGTGCTCCTATCTTCATTTTCTTATTGGCCGCTATGAGTTGCAGGTTAATATAGGCTCTGAAGTCTACACCTGAAGGCTCAGGCTCCAAAATTGGGCTCGTCCTTAGTTAAAGCTCATTTGTATATTCTTGCTCTCCACAAAAATACACGAGCCCACTATGAACCTTTCTAAATTCTTGGTCCTGACAAAATCTCATGACGTAGAGCTCCACAGTCCAACCTTGTGAACCTGAATCCTATGCATTTTAATTTCACTGTGCATTCCCTCACTCCTGTGTGATGAGGAAAGGAAGAACAGATGTACTCATAAGTCTCATAATTTTATTTCCTTCCAACATCCACTCCCAGTCCACTGTCTGACACCGGCAACCCCTGTCTCCTCCATCTCTTCACCTGGGGGCATTCACAGGCTTTCTGTCTCACCTCAGAGTCCCTTCAATTCTCCAGCATCCCTTCCGGAACAGGCTGACCCCGGTTTGGCATGCAATTCCAGATGAGGCGGCACTGCAGGTGTACCAAGAGCCTCGCAGCTCTTCCAGAGTACTCTCTACCCACTGCCTCTGCAGCCAAACAGCTACTTTGCCTGCTCGAGGGCAGCACAACACAGGGCAGAGCTCTGCAAAGAGCTCCCTGACATCGCCCACACTTTCATTTGGCTGATACCCTTCATTCAGGACCTTTGGGGGTACCTAAAGAGTTGCGAGTCTGCCCTGCAACACACATTACTTTGAACATATCAACACTGAGTTTCGTTCGCCAGAGCGCAACACATTCATTTAACTTAGCTCTCTTTCCTCGGCATTTCTCACAGCCCTGTCTGGCCACAGCCAACTTAATAACTTTGTCTCATCTGCAAATTTTCATACGACATATCTCTCCTCCCACCTTTCCAAGTCATTAAACAATACAGTAAATCACATGGGATTTCGAAGAGAACCTGGAGGCCAATTAACCTTTTGCCATGGTGAAACTTGACTGTTTAATCCCCTCGTTCTTTCAGTCTCCTACTCAGTTTTTGATCTATGTCAATATTTTGTCTCTCACTACTTAGCTTATTTAGTAGCTCTTGTGCAGGATCTTTCAAAAGCCTTTTGGAAGTCTAAATACATTATATCAATTGGTTCTCCTTTATCCGCTGCTTTATTGACACATTCAAAGAGTTGTAGGAGATGAGCAAGATGCATCCTCTGCGGAACCTGTGCTGGTTAGGCCCTATCAGACCACAATCTTCCAGATGTCTTCAAGCGTGGCTTTTTAGTTATCTTTCCCACCAGTTTACCAGACACAGATGCAAAGCTTACTGATCTTTAATTCCCCGGATCATCACTGGAGCATTTTTTTAAATATAGGTACAACATTGGGTCTTCTCCAATTCCCCGAATCAGTAGCTTTTTTTTTCACAAGAGATTGCATATTTTTGTTAGCAGCTCAATCACTTAAGCTCCTTCCAAACTCTCGGATTTAACCATCTGGACTTGATAACTTATTGTTCAGGGAAAGGGGGGGAAGTTTTGTGTTTTTTTCAGTGGGTTTGGGTTTTTTTATGATTGGCTTTGTCCCAGCACCCATTATTCTACCAGCATGGTTTCCAACAGTTCCTCATCTAAGCAGATATGGGAAAAGAATCTCACAAACACTGTTGGTAGGGACAGCTGATATAAGAGAAATCATAAGAGAATTCAGCTCCCCAGCAACATCCTAAAAATGGAGATACTGAGTCACTTTAAACACAGGAGGTGACTGGAATTGATCAGTGAGAGTTTTCTTGGATAACTTCCACCCTGTTCTGACCGACCAGGCTAGGTTTGCTCATTTGTTTGGGTCTCTTGCTGAACAGTGATTTCCGTCTTGACCCCAGAAGACTCAGGGCAGGAACGGAACTAGCTTGATTATATACAGCCTAAGGTGCAATAAAAAGAAAGTGACCTCAGTGCTGGGGGATGCGTGAACCTGGGAGGAGATGAAACCCAGCAAGGATGAAAAGAAGTAAATCAGAAGGTGAGCAGAACAATGCTGGGCTGTTAGCTCAATTGATTGCCTTTCAACTGAATCAGCCCCAAGACATGAAACGCAATGGGAAATGCTGGGGAACTCAAATAAGTAGCCCCATTACGTGAGTGTTTTTCTCTTTGTGCCGGGCTGGTTATGGATAGCTCTTACCATGCTGGATGGCTTTAAAGGGCATGGGAGTTCAGATCAGGGCACAGCCTGATGGCCCTGATATGCCACTGACTTTAAAGCCACATGGCCCATTGGTCCTACAACAGGGGGACAGGGAGGAAGCTCAAGATGGGCAAGAAGCACCCACACGTTTGTGTCACAGGTACACCACAGTGAACACATGACTGGCTGCGGGTACATGTTCACCTGCAAGCCTGTCTGCAAACCAACACTGGCATTCTAGCTTCTGGAAACTTTCTGCAAACTGCCACACTCCCATCAAAAATGACACTTAGAACATCTGTATGAAATCCACGTACCTTATGACAGACCTGGCATACCTACCTTACCTGACGGATATGTACTCAAGTATATTTCGTAAAAGAGGAAGAGAAACTTCCATAAATCCCTCTTACCTAATTGCTGCTATCCAGTTCTTATGGGACATGTTGATGGGGCAATTGTAGAGAAAATTCTGCCTCATGTAGCATGTTGAATTAATTCCCTGCAGACATTGCCTATGTGAGGTAATGTGGCCATAAGTATTTCTGGGGAGCAGTCTAAAGACAAGTCTGTGGCTCCCCCTGAGACCTCACCAACATCCCTCCAGTACAGAGCAAGGCAATTCCCAGCAGTGCTGGGCAGCACACTCACTTCCTCTGGCTCCACAGGACCAGGAGGACAGAGGACATGGGGAGGGGTTTCTCAGCCGTGCTCCCTCCTCCATATCAGGAGCAGAGGAACATGCACAGGAGAAGACAGCTCAGAGCAGGAAAAGGGAATCTCAGGCTGGTTATTCCCTGGGTTAAGGAGGTGGATGGGAGATGAGCAGTCCCCTGTGCAGAGCTTGTCCTCCTGCCACAGCTTTTCAGACCACATCCATGCCCAATACAAATATGGTCAGGTCGAACTCTAGCCTGTATTATCTATACAACAGACTTCCACACCACATTGTCACCACAGAGACATGCTGCTTTCTTCCTTCCACCCGTCTCTTCTTTTTCTTCTTCTGCCCTTTTTCTCCCAGGTCTTCCCTCCTTCTTAGTGTCTCCATCCCCTCCATACCCCTATATGCCTTGCAATTCCCTTTCCCTCCGCGACACCTCCCTCCACTGCCTGCAGGTCTCCACCTCTGAGAAATGAGGCAGGGCTCACACCTGACGAAGCACAGCAGGGATGAGACAGGGAAGAAGCGCAGGGGAGGAAGAGGTCTTCTTCATCCCCCAAGTTAGCACAACCCGACTCTCCAGCCTGCGACCTGGCCCCACACACCAGGCACAACCCCGCTGCAGGTGCCTGCTTGGGCTGGGATGGAGCAGCATGGACACACGGATGCTGTGCTACCACACGCAGGCCAAGCTGGGCAGGTAGGTAGCACGAATCCCATCCAGCTGCTCTTCTAGCAAGTCTCCTCATGTGCACGAGTGTCACATGCATGTGCATCTCCAGGCTGTCCTTTGCCGCTCAGCAGTGCCTGTGCAGAGGGTGCAGGGGGGAGGTGAAGTGATGGGGGCTGGGCCTGGCCGGCTGCCAGTCATGGCCTGTACCAGGGTCCCCTTTGCTCCCCTGACACACACACAGACACGCGGCGTGGCTGCTCGGGGAGGCCCAGCCAAGAAACCTGCCCTCCGCCGCTGAATCCCCACTCTGTTTCCCAAGTGACAAGCCACAAACTCCCTTTCTCTTCCCATACAAACAGAGGCTTGAGTGAATCACTGCCTCGGCCCTGGCACACAGCACCCTGGTCATTACGGATTCTCCTCCAGCATCCAGCCCCCCGCGAAGGTCAGCACGCAGCCGTGCCAGCAGAGAGTCTGCTGGCTGCACCTCCCTTTCCCCACAGCATCCCTCTGTGCAGCCTGAAGCATCGTGCAAACGGTAAGCATGCCTTCACATCCCCCTTCCCCATCCTCCTCCTCTCCCCCAGTGTTTGCAGCTACAGCCTGCCCCACATAAAGGTAGGGGAAACTGAAGCACAGCATGGTGACCGGTGAGAGACCTCGCTGGTATTAGGATTCAGGAGTCCTTAGCAACAAGGTTTTGTAGGCAGTGTCATCTCTTGGCTTCACCCCCCCAAAAGCTCATCTTGCTGGGCTTTGAAGTAAAGCTGGCTTCAGACTGCAAAACCTGGTCAGCAAATGCTTCTCCTCATCACTAGAGACTTGTATACGTCCACACACAAGCATGAGGCGAACCACCCCTCACCACCTTCCTGCCCTTTTTGCTCCCTCAACACCACAAGCACCTGAGTGACAGATCTGGAAAAAGTCCCTGCAGAGTAATAGTAAGGGTCTGTGCTCGTACTCTGTCCCAAGTGAGCACCTGCCTCTGATGGGGCTGTCTTGGCTCCCGCCCACAGTGCAACCCCATTTTCTGCCAACATGATGCTGTGAGGAACGATAACGTGTCTCCTGGTCCCCATGCACTGACCACGGGGCTGTGGGGTGGTCAGGACTGGAGAGCAACATCCTCCTGCTGAGACGACGCTTCCCTCCCCTTCCTCTTCGGCAGGATGCATGCCCTCCTCCCAGCTGGTGTCATCCTCTCGTCCCCACGCACACACTCTCCAGAGCAGCAGGCAGCATGCGAGAGACTGCTCAAAAGCCCTTGGGGAGAGCCAGGCAGAGATGTGGCCACCAGCCAGAGGACATACTTGTCTCTCTAGGATCTCCCTGGACCTGGGGCAGGGCTAGGAGAGATGGAGCTACAGAGAGCTGGGTTTCTGCCTCGCCGTGCATCACTTCTCAAGGCACCCAGGAGACAAGGGCTGTTGTAACTCCTGAAAGGGGAGGGCAGCTGCCTGGTGTGGGACATGGCTTGCTCCCCGCTAAGACTGTAATTCAACCCTCTTTCAAACTGTCTTGCCTGACAGGAGGGACTGAACCAGGCTGGCTGCGGCGTGCAATTGCATCTGTCAAATTAGCCAGAGTGCATACGATCCAGAGTGCATGCCAGATGTGGAAGGACAAACAACACTCGAGCCAGCATCAAGCTAGAGTGGTAGAGAGATAATACCCAATGCAATGTAAACCTTGCCAGTACAGAGTTAAGCCAACATTGTTTTCTAAACAAATCTGAAGCAGCAGAGTGAGTTCATACTGGATCAGCATTTTCTACCATGCAGCCGCAGCAGTTTTGACCCAGTACCAAGCTCCCTAGAGCTGGATTTATTGTCTTGTCCACCCTGAGTCAGTGCCAAAGCCATGTCCTGAGAGGGCTGAGGAATTTAACCAATGCCAAATGGCTTCAGAAGCTCCATCCAGGAGGAGCTTGCTTTCTGCAAACTCCCCAATAACAAAACCGAGTGCGACTGCATGGTCACGCTCCCTGTGGGGCCCCGGCCAAGAGGAAGAGTGACACATCAACAATGCTACAGTCACTCCGTCACCCGCAACACATACACACGCGCACACTGAAGGGTGTGAACCACAGGGGAAAAGATCACTTCACAGTATTGTCAGCTGGCAGCAGCATCCAGAAACGATCCCACCAGTGAACATCAGCCCCTCCCGAGGCTGCCCAAAGCTACTCCTGCCCAGCACAGCATGCACCGAGGGGTCACGAGGGATGGGAAATGCTGGAGAGGGAGTGAGGACGGGGTGCTGCTGGAAGAGGGAAAAGCAGGGCTCAGGGATAACCCAAAAGAGGAAGAAAAACAGCTGGTGCCATCAGACAGAAGTTGAAGGGAACGGTTTGGGTGGAGGGGGAGGTGTCAGTGTGGCTGGAGAGGGGGACACCGAGGAGGGCTGACAGGAGGGTCACGCAGTGGCAGCAGGGAGATGCACTGGAAGATGCACCCTGCTTGCTGGCATCACCAGGTGGGACCTGGGCAGGAGGGGAGCAACCCATCACATCCTTCAGGGGACACCGCACCAGCACCACTGCCAGGGCTGTGCTGCAGCACGGGCCCTGCCGGCCCCTTCCCCTCGGAGAAATGTGGCAGCCCCAAAATCTGACTCAGAAAACCACAGCATCTGCCAGAATCTGTGCAGAGCCTGAATCCACAGCCTGGCAGGTGTGAACCCCCAAACCTCCCCTCCAAAATCCACTCCCCAGAGGATGCCCTCTGCCCACTGCCTTGCCAGCAGCTCGTTGCTTTACGGTCTCGTTCTGGGGAAAGGCACCTCCAGGGACGTCCGTGCTCCTCGAGAGCCAGCAGCGTGGCTGGGCCTGCCCAGGCAATGGGAGAAACAGCTGCTCCCTGCTCCCCTTCCATCCCGGCACCGCAGCAGCTCCAGCAGCACAGAGACACTGCATGGAAATAGTGCGGCTGATCTTCCTGCCTTCCCCGCAGAGCAGCTGGGGAAAGGGGCACCAAGGGCAGCCCCAGGTGGCAGGAGGCCCTTTCAGGTGCTCCCAAGAGCTTTGCGCCCCAAAATGGGTCAGGCTCGGCACAGGGCCCCTTCTCTGCCTGTGCAGGGCACACGGTGTTCCCAGCTTATGAAACACACTGTCTCTGGCAGGAAAACATCCCTTCCAGCTGGGCAGGAGCACCAGAGGACAGCAGATAAGCAGTGACAGAGCATGCCCATCACCCCAAAAGCTGTGCCAGGCTGGGCTGGGTATTCAGAGGAGGTGCCTGGCTAGGAATGGAGGCCAGCACCCTCCGTGGGGAATCAGGATACCCAAAATATCCATGAGATGAGGAGGGAGGAGGAACTCCCCCTGCATGCCCCACTCCCGGTAGTGGGATGCCCACTCCTGCTCTGCTGCAAGCTGCATCCCCAAGGGGACCCAGGCCAGGGCCACGGAGCTCAGCCATGCTGCTGGCCAAACCAGCCTGCTGCTCCACTGCAGCAGCGTCAACCCGGCTTCCCCTTCTCCCGAGAAACAGGGGATGGGGGGGAAAATGCCGTAGGGAGAAGAGCAGACAGGTGTGTGCCAAGGGAGGGATGGGAAAGGAGGGGAACACACTCGGGACTGCATGCAAGGGACCCGCAGCGCTTCCCCCTGCTGCTCTGCAAACAACCCCTCCCTGCACACGCATGCAGAGCTGCAAGGAAAGGGGGTCAGAGGGGAGGGAGCAGCTCTCCATTATGGGGGGGGAGGGCTGATGAAAGCCTAGATTTTGTTCACAGCGTAGCAGAAACCCCTGCCTTTCCCCTCCCTCGCACCTCTGGGGAACAAGCAACGAGAGGGAGGGAGGGAGGGAGGGAGGGATGGTGGACGAGGGCAAGGCTGTGGCTGTGGGCTACCTGGGCTTCCGTAAGGCCTTTGACACCGTCTCCCACAGCATTCTCCTAGAGAAGCTGGCGGCTCACGGCTTAGACAGGTGTACTCTGTGCTGGGTCATTCCCCCGTTATTTTACTTAGCAGTTGTTTGCATTTCTCCTCTTTCAGGCTATCTCTTCCTTTTGAAAGGAGGAAAAAAATGGCCCCGTAAAATCTTTGCTCATAATTGACAGAGCTGCCTCAGCATTGGGGCACAGAGAATGAGCCTGACTGAAGAGGGGGAAAAACAAATAGTGTTCCTGTTCATCTGAGAAACAAAAAAATGATTTTCCCTTTTTCTTCTTCTTTTAATAAGTGTATGTGTGAGATGAAAAGGGGAAAAGGCAAAACAGAAGAGTTTAAATTCTGCACCAGGGAAGATCTTGGTGTGTTCCAGTCCCTGTGCACGGTGTATAATTAAACCCAAAATAGAGCAGTGAACTGAGGGAGGGAGGTAGGGACAGAGAGATGCACAGCTGCTGAGTCCACAGGCAGTGTGGGGTGTGAGCTAGCCAGGGCATATCAGTGATTATGGGAACAGACAACTGGACACCGGCAGCAGAGCAGACAGACAGATGGATGGAAAGAGATTCAAAGGATGGAAAGAGGATGGCCTGTATCCTAAGAGCCTTGCTGTCCCACTGCATACAAAAAGGAGACAGCACCTGGCCCAGTGCAGGGCAAGGTGCTGACAGAGCCGCGCCAGGAGAAGGTGAAGTGTGCCTACACACACGGCCGCACGCACGCAGACACGCCGCCTCCCAGCCCTGCTCACATCACCCGGGCACACCCCCCTGCGAGCCCCCTATTCACCCCCAGGCG
>NW_008825609.1:1243150-1257016 GCF_000699105.1 Pygoscelis adeliae
TTTCATACCCCCACGCACCACCTTGCGTACATCCCCTAAAAATTCAGAGTCCCTCCAAAGGGTGAGGTGCTTCCCTTCTTCACATACACCCTGTACCTACAAGGTTGCACAGCTGTATTGACATGCATATGTGATATTTCAGACAACCATCACACAACCACATCAACTCCACCCAGCCTGTTCCACCACTCATATGAGTACACAGCAAAAACATATATATACAGCACAGCGAATATTGACCACTGCACAAATGCATGCTGAATATCTAAATATATCTACCACACACAAACTCCTGACCACTTATACGTAACTGTCACTGCACAAATGCACATCATTTAATAAGCCCACCTCCCTAACGAAGACCAGAAAAAGTGCCATGTACACAGACACACACACACACAAACATCTTTATCAGTGCAAAAAGCACACCAGCATATCACAACGCACACATCTATAAGAAAACAAAAGCACATAATACATCCTCAAGTGCTTAGGAACATAAGCCAAGCAAGCACCACAGGCTGCATATCACACACACATATACTATGCTTACGAATTGCCTGCAGCATACAAACTGGTCGCATCAGATACTGTTACCTACCTAACTCAGCCCACACAGTGGCATACCATCCTTCTGGATCCTAAACGTTAGCCCCAGCACCATCAAATACCAGCCATATTCTGTCACATGGAAAACACAAATACTCATCAACATCCAACACAGGCAGACAAACACAAACTACACATGAAACGCAGACAGCCAGCATCACTCACCCAAAAAAATGACATTCTTGAAAGTTATGAAGCTGGAACTCACTTTGGAGACAGCTGTATTATTCTGTGCACCTCCATGGGTGCACGTGTGCACACACACATACCACTGCCACACCAACTCTGCTTAAACTGCCTCCATCTCTGAGATCTTCCCTTTTTTTGCACTTTCTCTAGTTCTGCCCATTCTCCAATCTCCCAGCAAAGCTGCTGACACATGTTGCAGCTCCTGGGGGCAAAATCTCTGGAGCAGAAAACCTGTAAAAGCATCCACACTCATCCCTTCTCCTTTCCGCCTTTCTTCTGGTGTTAGATGTGTGTAATTTGCATGCAAAGAAGAGTGCAAGGTCCCACCAGCCCTGAGTGCTCTGAAATTGGCTGACAGTGGCATCAGGGGACATGACTGCAAAATCTAAGCATGGTGAAGAAGTACGTAAACCCTTATGGGAAGCAGAGATTTGGCCAGGAAGGCGCCAGCCTCCCCCAGGACCCAGGAGAGACAAGGAGATGCATGAGATGGGTAAGAAGGGGCAAGGGAAGGAGGGGAGATCAGCCTGGCACCGAGGACAGCATGGTGAGTGCTCTGCCAGGCTTGTTTAACAAGCTCGGTAGTGTCACAGAGTGATCCTGCGAGCGGATGGCGGGGAGCGATCAGGGTTCGGCATCAGGGCAAGCGTGTGTACCTGCGTGCCCCTGGGAAACGGGAGAGGTACAGGAAAGCATGAGGTTTTGGCAGGGAAAAAGCAGCTGGGTGCGGGTGCAACTGCAGGCATGTGGTGCAGGGGTCCATGGCTGACTGGGGATCACTGGAGCAGTGGGTGCTAGCACAGGTACAAAATGAAGAGCCCATACACACGAAGGGGCGGGCATAGGGGTGCCTTGGACACAGGCAATGCAGGGGTTGCAGTCGGGTCTAGCCCCAGCCAGACTCACAGGCCTTCCCAGCCCTTCTCTGGACAACTCCTGAGCAAGTGGATTATCCCACATTATCCTGACTCCTAAAGAAGTCAGGAAAAGAGGAAGGAGTCCCACAAGCTCTTGTCCTGTGCTATTGGACGGGCATGGGCTCCAAGCACATACAGACACACCTCAGTGTAAGTCACCGAAGCATACATTGCAATTACCTCTTCCAGGAACTCCCTGCCCTCCCACACATGCCCCAGCACCCTGCTTCCACGGCTCTTCACCAAACACCCCCCAGCCCCCTTCCCAGCACAGGCAAGTACACCTTCCCCACCGTTACTCAGGCGTACAAACTCTCCGCTCCCCAAAGCCAACTACTTCACACCTTCCCCCAGAGCGCTCCCACCTTCCCACGGCCACACCACACGCATGTTCGTGCGGCAGCATGAGAGGAGCCAGAAGAAACATGTGGGGAAGCCCCCGCCACCATCTCAACCCCTCCAAACCACCCCCTCTTCCCCTCTACCTCCACCACCGCCACCACTCACTTTTCAGAAGTGCTTTGAAGGAGTAAAAGTTTCCTCTCTCTCAGCTAAACTAGGCCCGTGCACCCAGGCAATTTCAGCTTGCTAGGAGTGTCTGTTCCTCAGCACTATGTTCAATTGTACCTGCACGCCTCTTCCCACAAACATCCATTGTGCATTACAGGAGATGAATAATGCAGGCTGAAAGAGGACAAGTGAGAGAGCCCTCTGGGCCTCAGCAAGGCACGTGTACAGAGCAGAGATGGAGTTGCCTCATTCGGTCAAAGCTAACAGATGCTGCTCAACATGGAAAAGCCACCATGGCCTGAAGTGCTACTTGGGTTAGAGTACGGTCATGAGGGCAATTTAAAGAGGCTTTTGGACTCAGGATTTCTAATAGGTGCTGAGAAGTAACGCAGAGGTGTCATGTGTGGGTAAGCAAGGAGGATCTTCATCTCCAAGATACTTAGCACTGAGCTAAGCAGCTGAAGAGAGCCACTAGTGGAAAATGGAACCATCATCCCAAACTAACCTTCAAACCATGTGCTCCTGTGCTTCAGGGGCATGGAAGAAGCACCACAACTGGCTAAACAAAGGACAAGGAAGAGTGAAAGCAAGGCAAACAGGAGCCAAGGGGGATGCGTATGTGCATTTGCACATGTATATCTGTGTGGTGTTCATCTTGTCCATCTCAAGGGGATGCGTTTGGCCTCACCTTCACATGCCTGTTTTGTGCTGGCAAGCAAGGAGACCTGGAAGACACAAAAACACATGTGTCTCAGTGTTGCCATGAGTGAGTCCCTCTGCATGGGATAATGCTGAAAGGGGGCAACATGGACAACGTGGTGTCATGTGTGCACGTGGGTGTGCAGGAATGTGTGGCCTCTGGTGAGCATCTGTGTGTCAGTGTTGTGCATGTGCCTGCTGTGGGCAGTGGACTCCAGGTATCGATGCATGGAACATCTACGTGTACGTGTGTGCATCCAAGTGCTGTACTATAGGGTGAACAGTGCGTATGTGTGTGAATCTGTTCTTTGCTGAAAACATTGGTGCATTTGTGAGGTGTCATAGGGAGCAATGTGTCCTCTGTGGGTTGTGTTGTGTGTGTGTGTGTGTGGCAGCATTTATGAGTCCGTGCGACACCAGTGTGTTACTGCACACCTGCAGGGTGAGCATCCTTGTGAAAGCAATGCTATGAGTACAGCACAAAACTATGGTAAGTGTGCACGTGCCGTGTGCACCCCTGGGTGAGTACAGGTTTGCAGGGACGGGATCCCCCTCTGGGTGGAACAGTCATCTGGCTCCTGCACTGCCTCTCCTCCTGGTCTCTGTTTTTCCTTTCTTGCCTTCCCCCAGTTCCCCTTGCTCACTGGCAGCAGCGTACTCTGCCCTGGGAACCAACTCCCACACACCAACACACAGCAAGAGAGCTCCTTTCCTTGCAGTTCCCTGGTATCTTCCCATACCAAGAGCCAGAAAGTGAAGAAAAACCTCACTGGGCAACCTGAACTGGACCTATTCCAGTAAGGAAGCTCAAGGTAACAGAGTGAGGAGACAGCGGTCCCTATAGCCGGGAATATAGAGAGGCTCCTGCAGCTACGGTGATACCTGTTTGACTTTCAACTCCCCAGCCAGAATCGTCCACAGCTAGGTTTGGTGTAAGAAACCTTTCACACAAATTGCAGTGAGCACAGCTCAAACTCATGCCTCTGGAGCCAAAGCAACATGTCTTAGCTGCTCTGCCATTGCTCCCACATCAGAAGGCTAAACCTTCAGCCAGATCCCACATGTACTGAGTAACCCCCAGGCTAGGATCCAAAGCATGGAACCTGCCCACTCGGAGCACCTCCTGGGGCAGTTGGACTTGAACAAGAAGAAAACCCCAAAGCCATTTCTTTATTCCTTTAACCAATTCTGCAGATCACTACCTTCCTCCCAAACACCCTACCCTGAGCTCTACGTGTTTGTTCTGGGGCTGATCTAAATTACCCAACTCCCCAAACTGAAATGCAAACAACTGGCCTCCATTTCAGGCTTTGCTTTTGCCCTATATCCCAGTCCGCACCTATTCCCTCTGGAGGACGAAACTAGCACACAGGAGCCAGATGTGGAAATATGCACACCTTCCCTAGAAGGCTTCATGGGCTCCCAGCAAGACCCAGTTTCATCCAGGCCCAGGTTTTCATAGTTTTGCCTTGAAAATGAAGCCTAACACTTAAGCTTCATCTCTTTTGCCTTAACTGCAGTCCCCAAACGTCACCCAACCCTATACATTGAAAGCCTAGCCTCTAAGTTCAATTTTGCCCCCTTTAACTTGTACCCAGGTTTCTTCTGAACAGAGACCCCGCCTTTCACCTTGTTGCTCACCGGCAAGGCATATTTATATCTTTACACATAAGAGTACTCAGTGCCAGATCCCTTCCCCAACGTTCTCCCCACACCATACAAGACAGGCTGGGAAAGTCCGTCTCTCTCATCCGCTGGGTAGCCACAGCCATGACCCATGACGCAGGTCTCCAGGAGCCAGGCCAGGTTCTTCCCAGGTTTTTTTCCCCAGAGAGGAGCCCTACTCACGGCTAACATAGTTTGGGTGACCTTTTCACTGCTGGCAATCACAACCAAGAAAAGTAGTACTTTGTGTTAATATTTAAACACGCACTACAAAAAGCACGGGGCCAGCCTCAGCGCCTATTTGGGGCTCCCCCTGTGCAGCACCACCAGCATCACTACTCCACTTGCCCCAACTCTTCCCTCACCTCGGGGTCTCTCCCCTTAGCCCTGCACCCTTCTCTTCCCTCCTCGGCTTCACAAGCAGCTCCTGCCAATGCCTTTCCTGTGTCCTGCCTGCCCTTGCCAGCTTTCCCGGCTCCGCTGGGCGTGTGGAGAGCGAGCCCCTGATTACCATTCAAGCTGGATTCTCATTAGGCAGAAATGCCCCTCCAGGAGATCCATTAACAGTCCATAAGGTTAACTTAATCCAGCCAGTCTTGTGTGGTCTCTGCCCAAATTCCCTATTACATTAACAGTCCTGAGCCTTAATTAGCATGTGAGGCAGAGGTGGCATTATTAATGGAGATAATACGGAGCATTAAGAATAAACAGGCCAGGCTGTCTCTCCCCCACCATGCATGCAAATCCTCTTCTGTGCGGAAATGGTGTGAGCTTCCCCCATGGGCAGCACACGCTGAGGGGCTTGGGTGCCCCAGACCAAAAACAAACTCTGGGACGTGCGGCCAGGCTGGTGCAGGAGGACAGCAGGGAGGAAACGGGATCCCAGAGAGACCCTTCATCTGCTTGGGAGAAGAAGGGCTGCTAATGAGAGGACGGCAGTGTGGCAAGTCCTGTGAGGGAAATCCTTGCACTGAGGAGCAGCCATGTCCCTGTCTAATCCAGCCATCCCATCTTTCTGGGAGGCTTGGGAAAGCAAGGCCAAGATTGTGTGATTCTCCATTCCCTTGAACACTCGATTCATGCTGCCATATGTGTGCACATAGGATAACACAATAGGTGTATGCCCTTGAAGAGGATGTGCAAGGAGGGCTGTCTGCCTGATGGGTAACGGGCTGTAGTAGCTGGTTGCAGCCGGGGAAGATGTTCCTGACAAGTCTCCTTTCTGACCACAGAGCCCCAGTACACCGAGAACACAGTACAGGACAGAGAGGGTTCAGGTGAAGGAGGGAAGCAGTCACCGGTGGGATCAGAGAACAAATGGACTGGGGTTCCTGCTCGGCACAGATTCACTGTGCGGTGGAGAAGGGACGGGCCCCTCTTGGGACGGGCTGGTGGCTGGGTGCACAGGTGGCCGGTCAAATCAGCTTGGTCATCACAAGTGAATGGGCAGCTTGGTGCAGACCCTCTCCCACCCCAGGCAGAGCCATCCGCTCCCCGGGGAGCAGATGCCCCGGACGGTGCTGCCAGCAGCAGGGAGGCACTGGGGAAGCAAGGGCCACAAACTGGTCGGGGCTGCACAGTGTGCCAGCCAGGCTGTGCGAGGAGAGCTCACGTATGGCCTGCTGCCCTTCCGTCATCCTGCAAGCCTGGCACTTTCTTTTAAAACATGCACTTGCAAAAGCATAAGACAAAACAGGGGAGGAGGAGGGAAGCAGAAGAAGCCAAGCCAAGGAAGCAGAGTCTAATGACAGCGCCTCTGGACTGCTAATTCACACCTCCAGCAGCACCCAGCAGGCTGGGGAGGGAGTGGGAACCTTGCCATGGGGACCTGCGACCTCAGGGAATGACATCCTGGCTTATTCCTGAGGCCTGACCCACGCTATTCCAGCTGTACATACCTGCGTTGTGAACAGCGTGTCCCTCCAGGCTTTGCAGAGAGGCTTGCACCGGGGGCAATGATCCCTGAAGCACAGAGCGATATCCCCTGTGCCTTGTCCCTAAAGCACCCGGCCGGCGCTAAGTAGCCTTGCTTAGCAAAGAGCGGTGCTGCAGGCTGAGACTGCTCTCTCCCCGGGCAGCGTCAGGACTGTGCTCAGCATCAGCCCAGCTGCCTTCACGTACCCAGAGGCGCAGTGGGCAGCAGGCAATGATGGAGACCCTGAGCAGAGCCCAGCTCTCCCATTTTCCAGCACAGCAAGCTCCCACCCCCCTAGGCCCACCAGCCAGCCCCTGCCAAATCCATTTGTCCAATCTTGCGCTTTCTACTAATCCTGTTGAGCCATTCTTTAAGTTGCTCTGAGGCAGAGATAGAAAATACAACCGATGCCTTAAGAAGCTTCCCCTGACCTTGCTCAATTCAAGATAAAGGGCTTTGATTTAAAAAATTACAGTGGGGGTCTGTCACTGATCCGTCGCATGGATTAAAGGAAAACAGAGACATAGGATGCAGTCGGTGTTAGGTGAGCAGACAGGGAAGGGAAGAAAGGTTACAGCCAGCATGGGGGAGGAGACAGAACAGAAAGGACAGAAAGTGAGAGGGGAGGCAGAAAAAAATACCTTCCCCCTCTCCATCTCCACACTTTACTGGCAGAAAAGCTTTATACACACATGGTGTGATACAACATGTCCCACCACCTTCCCTGGTCTGTAAGGAAGAACAAGGCAGCTGCACTGTCCTGTGGTGTGACCAGGCTGGGAACAGGCTGCTGGGACTGGAGAAGAGCTCCTTGCCCCGTGACAGGCACCCAGTGGGGAGCAGAGACTGAAATCTCAAGGCATAAATGGCTGCTACAGAGATCTTGCCCCACTGTCTCTCCTTCTGATGCTGTTCAGGCCTTTCTGCCTTCACCCCTTGCTCCTTCCTTCACACCAAACCTCTCCCCTCATCTCCTCCCCTTGCTGACAGTACTGTCCCTCACTCTCCCTGCTGCCTGACCTGGCCCAGGTCACATTTGACAGCATCTAAGCAGACTTTCCACCACTCACCTCAGTCCCCTACAGCCCTTAATTCAAAGGTTACCCAGAACAGTTTTCCTCTGTAAGAAATATCGTAAGGGCTAATGAGGGCACCTTCTTCTTTCCCTGTACCCTCCAATACCGCAAGGTTGTTGCACCCCATCAGACCCTTTTTCTTCCTGGCATGAGCCTGTTTCCTCCCTCTGAACCTATTCTGTTTGAAGACCACTCACAAGATGGCTGATGTTTCATTTTCATTCATCTTTTCTCCATCACCTGGCTGAGGGCCTCAGCTAGCCAGGAAATATGAGAAAATCTTAATTTCAGCAAGGGTTTTGTTGCTAAATCTCTCAATCTGCCGTAGAAGAGCCTAGTCCTGACCTGGGAGCTGACTTTTGGGTACCTCTTTCAAGTGGGTCAAGATGTCCCTGTGCTGTGCTTAGGTCTGAGAGCCTCCTCATAGGCAATCCATGTCCTCTTACCTTCTCCTCCCACTCTCCTCCACTGCCCATCACACCAGCAGAATATCCAAGCCATATTTTCCCAAGATCCTCGTGTCTACAGACTGTCCCACCATCAATCTGCTTATCTGAACATCCTTCAGTCAGAGCCCCAATCAGATCTCCATCACCTCTGGCAAAGATTCCCTCACTCGCTCTGTATTGACCAGTCCCAACTCCTGCCTGTGCTGACCACCACTGCCCACGCTCAGAGAAGCTATCCCCACATCCTGAGGTCCACTTCAAAATTCCCCTTCCTATTTTTCAAGCCTCCTAGGATCCTGCCCAGTCCTGTCTTGATGGCCAAGGGCACCCTCAACAGGTTTCAGAGTTTTTGCCCAGCTTCTTCACCTCCTCCTACACCATGCCACTGCAGCTGACACAAAAGTTTTCACCTATGTAGGACCTGGCACAGCTCATCTCTGCGATGTCCCTTCCCACCTAGCAATGCCCCATGTCCTCCTGTCATTAAAAAGCTGCACTGTTGTAGCCAAGAAAGAGGCAGTTTATAGATGCAGAAAGACGAAAGGTGAAGGGCTACTGGAAAAGAGACAATAGAGACCATAAAATGAGACAGGTCTATAAAACCACGGATGACACAGGGAGGGTAGAGGGGACACGTGTTAACTGTCTCTTCCCACCCAAGAATGAAGGGTTAGGAAATTAAACCAGCAAGTAACAGGTTCAAGACGAATGACAGGAGGTCTTGCATTGCACACTGCATGTTTAGGCTGCAGAACTTCCTACCGTGAGATTTTGTGGATGCTAAAACTTTACCTGACTTCGTAGCTTGGCTGGACAAATTCAGGGAAGAAACAAATCCATAGTACAACAGATCTTCTAGCACAAGGTCCCTCAGCCACACATCACTGCAGGCTAAAAGAGTGTCAGAGGAAGTGCTCCTTCACAGTTGTCCTGTCTCTATGCTCTTCCCTCTTTCAGCCACTGTTGGAGGTACTGGACTGGAAGGATCTCAGACCCGGCTCAGTAGGGTCCTTCTTATATTCCTATGGCTTTCCATAGCCAGGCTGACCCAGAAGTCATGGGCAAATAGTAGCTATGAGTAACAAGATCATTTTGGTGCGTTAGATCATATTGGAGATGGATGGACAAGGGAGCAAACAACCGAGCCCATTCCAAGCAAGATTCTTTTTCCCTCTGCCCTAAAACTAGAAGGAGGTCTGAGGTCATTTAAACCAGTCATCCCAGTACAGATCCTTGCTGGGAATAACATCTGTGCTTGTTCAATGCCTTGTTCCAGATTTTTTAAGACCAAATCCCCTTTCCCTGTCGACAAACACAGAGCCCTTTCAGCAGACCATCTGTAACAGGGCCAACCCCCCTGAATTCCCTTCCATTTCCCTGACCTGTCTATCATACTATTCACAGCAGCCTCTCCACACTAATCCTTTTATTATGATCTGACTCAATTTTCCTGGTCTGTGACTGCAACGGGGAAAAAAAAGGAGGGGTGTTAATCCTTCTGACCTTGTTGTCCCAATTCTGGACCATCTGTGACTAGGAATTCTGAAGAGGGAAGTCTGATCCTCCTGACCCCACTGTCCCCATGCCAAGCCATCTTTGTCTGGAAAGAGGGAACCACTTGCTTTGGTTCAGCCTGTACCCTCCTAGAAAGTTGTTGTGGCAAAGCCCCTTTTCACCTACAGCAATCCTACAGGATTGCTTCCTAGACTACCTCTCCAGCCAGAGAGGATGGAGAGATGGAGGGAATAATGTCCTCCACCTACATCAGACTCCATTTACTCATTCCTCCTGTACCATCTCTCTGCTCCCTCAACAACAGTGTCTGCAGGTTCTCCCCAGCCATGAGCCAGGGAATCAATAAAAGGTGAAAGACAATCAAACATCTCTCAAAATCTTCCTGGCAATGCTGCATATGAAGAAGAGGCCTTGCAGATCACTCCACCTCCACCACTGGCCAAATCTAGCTTGTTCCCTCCACTCCTTTTCACTACATGTTCCCTTGCTGCAAGCAGTTGCGCCTCCATAAACCTGCCAGACTATTTCATAGTCGGTCTGAGCACTCACACCAGGAAGCTTGCATGCATCCTCAGAGCCAGCCAAATATCCTCCTCTTTGCACAGCCTCATCCCATACCTCTGACTTTGCCCATCTTTTGCCACCTTAAATAATCTCTTCCTTTCCTTGGTGTTTACAGTCCTCAAATACTTGTAAACTGTTATCATATCATCATTTAGCCAAGCTCTACATATTTAGTTCCTTTAATCTCTCCTCTTAAATAAATCTCTCCAGCCCCTTCATCATTCTTGTTGCTCTTCTCTGAATTTCCTCCAATTTATCACCCTCCTTCAGCTGGCGTAGCACCCAGGTATGAATACCAGGCTTTCCAGACTGGTCTCACTAAAGCCTTGGAAATAACATGAATTGGGCCTCCCCTGTGCTTCAAGGCTTGATGGTTCTGGATGTACTTGAGTATGCAGATGTCAGGAACGCTAACTCACTTCATACGTGTGGCACCAGGTAATACAAATCAAGACTATCTCTTAAAGCACAGGACCTCTCCCCAGGGAGAGGAAGCAGATCCATGAGAGGTGGGGAGAAGAGGATACATGGACAGGTAGGATGGATGTCCGCCAGCTGAACGTGATGCACAACTACAAACACATACTTACACACCTCGAGAAGAGACATCAAGTCCAAGAGATGGAAAAGGTGCATATACGCACACATACACGTGCTCACTCCACAAATAAACACACATACAATTACCTGCATCACACACAGGCACATATGCAAATGCACACAGGAACACATATACATGGATAATACAGACGAAGCTGAGGAGGGAATGACATACATGCACACACAGACTTTGTGCACGCACAGATGTAACCTGTGCATACAAGAGGCCAGGACAGACAAAGCCTAGCAGAAAATGGTTCTCCCCCTGTTCACAAACATACATGTTCTCATGCATAAACCAAAGTTCCCAGAGGAAGAGTCCTCATAGTAACCTAAAAATACGCAGGCAGCTCTGACCCATCTGGCCTACAGATTGAGCACATGAGCCATGGAAAGAATGAATACAAACATATGACACCTTGCCTTAAGGCAACTGGTAGCCTGTACACCATCCTGAGACAAGGTCTGCACATGTATAGTGCCTTCCATGGTGATTAGCTTATCACCCAAGCCATTCAGAAGTGAGGTGAGTGCTGAGGAGTACAGAGGGGAAGGAAGGGACTTCCCCACAGGCCAGCTGTGGCAGAGCTAGGGATCCTTCCTGCTACTTCGTGACCCCCTCCCCAAGTCATGTTACTGATGATCCTTCCTCCCAACAGTATTTGCTCCATCTCTCTGCTATCAGACTGACACCCACAGAAGTCAAAAGCACACAGTTTCTTGCAAACAGTCCTTCCCCTACAGCTGACCAAAATCAAATGGGTGTTAACCTTGTGTGTGGGTGTCTCTGTGTAGGAAAAAAAAACCCCAGACACATCTTCTCACCTCTGTGAAATTCATGTTGCACCATCAGCTCCCCAAAAGCATCGCCTGGAACAAAATTCTATGCTAAAGGGCTGAAAAGCTGGAGATGCACTCCCCAGGGTAACTGCAGACAGGAAGGAACAGCCCCAGCACATCAGCTGGGTCAGCACAGGAGGATGGATGGGCCTCACCTTCCAACAGCAGGACAGATTCTCCTACGGGGTTTTGAGCCCGTGTCTATCTCCGTGGCATCTGGTGCTATGCTATAAGGCACCATGTAGCCACTGTGCCTACCCAAACCAGGGCTGCCTGGGAACCTTAAAGACTCCCTGCAAGAGGCAACATCTAGGGACCAAACCCATCAAGTCATTCACCTCAACCTGGCTCCTAATAGCTTGTTTCCCCCCCCTTATAATAAAAAAAGAGTGACAATGCCCTTCCCTCCTTCTGTACCTCAGCTGGTCAGCTGGAACTGGGTTTCCTCTTGGCTTATGAGTGTTGAGCAAATGAGGTCATTTCTCCTCAGTGGCAGAAAATTATTTGGTCAGTCCTGTCCATGAGGAAAGCGGTTCATCTCAGGCAATGTCTAGGTACCCCTGAGCTCCCAGGAAACCAAAGAACTGCTACAATCCCTTAATGAGGAGGTCAGGGAATGGCAAAGCAAGCCACAAAACTAACACCAGCTGGGGAGCACAGGAAAGCCAGGACACAAATGCAGCTCTGCTAAAGTGAAGCTGTAACTGCTGCCAGACCATCTCGCCACTGAAGCAAATACAACAGCAGTCCCACAGTCATCGTCACCTCCAAAGTGCCATGCTTGACTCATCTGGGGCTTTAAACACAGCCTTCATCTGGTTCACAGCTGCAGGAAACCCATCCTGACCCAGCAGAGAGAAAGGGCTGGAGGTGGGTCACAGCCCTTTGGTCTGCTCCCTGAGCTTTGCACTCTCCCCTTCCAGACCAAAAAGAGGACTTCACCCCCCTCAGCGTGGGAGGTGGCTCCCGTGCGTTCAGCCTGCCTCCCTCCAGTGGCTCAACTCTACGTCTTCCTTCACCCCTCTTCCCACACGGAAAGGCATCAGGGGACACTGAGCTCTGCCCCTGCAGAATCCCGAAGAGAGCTCAAGCACCCGCTGTAACTCAGCATCAGGACCAGCCTGGACAATCCCCACCAGCAGAACCCGCAATGCTACTGGGGAAGCCCCAGCTTTCCCCATACCTGCCGGCAGCCTGTGATCCCTCACTGTCCGGGACAGCTCTGCTCTTCTGTGAAGGAGAAAAGCAAAAGCTCCTCTGTTCCCAGAAAAGGGGATATTTTCCTGGAGCACATTTGCTCTGCTCCTGTCCTACTCTGGTGCCTGGGCATGGGTGAGGGCTGCAAGAGTGTTTGGGGGACACCACATCCCTTTCCCAGAGCAGGGCGCCTCTCATCAGCTCACAAGAGTGTGAGGACAGAGGTGTTCCCTGCATGTCCTCTGCCCTCCCTCACACTAATAAAAGAAACAACTTAGCCCAGACCCACACTTACAGGGGACCGAGGGAAAAACACGATATTTGGGATGAAGGAGAGAGCAGCCGGGTCTCTCTCTCTCTCTCAGCAAATGTGCTGATATTTTCTGGCACAGCTGCTGACAGCGCTGTGAGGTTTCAGCAGGCCCTGGTGTGACCACTAGCTTTTTTCCCAGGCGAGCAGTGCTCTCCACCACTCTTCAACAGGGTCAGATGAGGCAGCTGCACTCTGCCTGGAGCTGCATCTGCCTTCTGACATGACCCAGGTAGGAACAAGTATCACGGACATCATCACAGCTATGCTTCCCTCCCTCCTGCCTTCCCCCTCTGCCTGTGATTTTTACCTTTCTGATTTTAACTGCAAGCTGCCTCCCAGCAAAAACTACACCTCCATATGCCCCCCTTTGCCAAACACCCTCTCTACCCTCCAAGCAGCTTCTGCTCCACAGCCTAGCTTTGCACCGGCGCAGCAGATCAGACAGCATATTCCCAAATACCCACTTTGCCTGGAGCTGGGTGAAGAGAGGGAAAGGCCACGCATCCACAGTTCTTCTCTTGGTGTCAGTTTTTGACGGGGGAAGAGCAATGAAGGCAGCTTGCTTCATACTGACAAATCTGCATGCTCGTGGGCTGGATGCCCTGAAAGCCAACCACCTCCCAAAGGAAAATAATGGGGTGAGGAGGGTGACAGGTGGGGAAGGGCCTGGGGGAGGGGAAAGGTTTCTAGGCTGGGGAAATCAGTGGGATTAAAGTGGCTGTTTCTCCCCCCCGGCACCGCATCAGCACCCCTCCACTCCCTGCAGCTTCCTCACTGCTGCTGGTATGGTCTGCACAGAGAGGGGAGG
>NW_008825609.1:1257363-1258402 GCF_000699105.1 Pygoscelis adeliae
CCTACATAATCTTTACCCCCCCCCCCTCCAATCTCAGCAATCCTCTCCCTGCTCCATAGCTTGGTTTATAGCTCCCTACCTCCAGGGTGGGGAGAAAGGTTGTGCTCTCCAGCCTTTAGGGGAAAAGGAGAGGGAGCAGCTCCTAAGTCTGGCCTGCACATGTGCACCCACTTTGTGTGCACACACCGGCCCCCAGCAGCAGACGCTTGCGTGAGCCCAGAGTGGGTGCCAATGGACCGCAGGCTGTGCACGGCTGCAAGATGCACGCGCCCGCAGCGCACGAGCGATGCTCTCCTCCACATCGCGACACCTCCTTCCCTGGGTGCTTGCAAGGATGTTTGCAAGCATATTGTTTGTGCACAGCCGCCCCCGCCTCCGCACACATACACACATGCAATACACACACGCGCACTCACATGCATGCACGCAGAGGTAGGGGGGAGCCACACCAGCACACACACGAGAGGGTATTACGCACAGCAGCTCCCGAATATGCTGCCTGCTGCAGCATTAGCAGATTCACGCTGCCTTTCCCCAGCCAGATCCAAGCTCTGGAATGGGAACAGCAGCAGCTGTGCACTCCTGCCTGTCCTGGGATGAGAACAGGATGCGTCTGTTCGTCTCTCTCCCCCACCCCCACGCCTCCTCCTTCCCCCTCCTCTTGCTCCCATTCATTCATTCAGCTTCTCCTCCCCCCATCCCATGCCCCAAAGCAGGAGGATCCTGATGCATAAAAATGTGGGCATGCTTTCTCTGGTGGAATAAATGGGCACACAGACACCCTGCAAGCAATGCATATACATGTACGTATGCATTCAAGTAGCTGTCCTGGGCCCCTACATAAATATCCAGCTCCCACCAGCACCACATGCACTCACACACCCGACAGACACCACGCAATGACTTTTCTGCAGCCAGTCAGCCTCCCAGCAGAGCAGTGTAAAAGCAGAGCAGAGATTCACTCACTCCCCTACATCCAAACCAGGCGAACGTTCACACGCCAAACACACACACACACAGACACACACACACACACCCC
>NW_008825609.1:1258845-1293018 GCF_000699105.1 Pygoscelis adeliae
GCCCCGCCCCCCCGCCCCTCCCGCTCCCCTCCCCCCATGTGGGCATTATCTCCCCCCCCCCCCCCCCCCCCGCCCCCGGCCACTTCCCCATTTCCCTTGCACTCACCCCTTGCCTTCATCCTCAGATCAGAGACATCCACCCCCCCCAGGGAGTGCACGGGCTGGAGGAGAAAGGCAATCCATCCATCCTGCCCTTCTCCCCCGCTCCATCCTCCCCCTCCAGCCTCAGCCGCTTCTCCAAGAGGCGACACAGACAACGAGGAGCCAACGATACGCGAAGCAGCTGCACAAGGACTGCACACAAAAACGTGTCTCACACGCACACACACGCACACGTACCTGCTTCTGGAGGGGCGACTGCTCCCAGTTTCCATACGGGGCATGACAGAGACGAAGTGGAGGCACAAATGACCCCTGTCTTCCAGCAACTTGCAGCCCTGCGGGTGTGTGTGGGGGGGTATCCCCCACCTTGTGTCACCCCTTGGAGCTGTGCTGTCCCCTGCCCCACAGCTGTCTCATTCCCGGCTGCACCTAGGCAGCACTCCCAGCCACGCACACACGCGATCACGACAGGCGGGGACGGAGCAGCAGTCCAGGGAGGGCACGCACAGCCGGAGGATTTGCTGCCTTCGCTGCATCCGCATCACTGGGGGAAGAAGGCAGAAAGGGCTCTATTGGCATTTAAAACGCGAGTGATTAATTCACCACAGGCTCGGCTGATAGGGCTCTGGGACCAGAGCCGGCACTGCTTCTCCCAGCTGGGAAGGCTGTGACAGGCAAAGGTCCCTCTCCCATGGAGCCAGCTCCGAGCTCTCCTTGCCTGTACAGCCACCGCTCCGGTACAGGCGGAAAGGGGTGGGCCTCCACCAGAGACATGAGCACGCATGCAACAGCTGCTGGGGAACTGCACGCCTCCGAAAACACACATGCACACGAGCAACAGCTGCTGGGGAGCTACAGACACACACACAATTTCCTTACAACAGCTGCTGAAGAGCTACACACAACATGCAACAGCTTCCCAGGAACACACACAAGCACCAGCTGCTGGGGAATCAAACACGCACACACGCACAGAGGCTACAGCTTCTCAGAATCAAGTCACCACATGAAAATACAACAGCTTCTAGGAACAACACAGGTACAAGCAAGAGCTCCCGAGGAGCTACATACACACATGTATGCATGCAACAGCTATACACCTACTGACACAGGTATGTGCAACAGCTGTGGGAAACTACACCTTGATACATGCCCCTGCAGTATTTGCTAAGAAAAGCGACACATAAAATTGCAACAGGAGGTGGGGGAAACCTTTCATCCACACACAAACACATGCATGCGACTGCTCTGGGAAGACTGTCTTTCATACACCTCCTCAAATCACCACACACAGAGATGCAACAGCTCCTCAGGAATCACCTGTAACCACACACCCTCACGTACATGCAACAGCTTACTGGAAGACCTTCCACCTCCCTGTGCCCAAACCCACGCATGCCGTCACTGATGGAGATGTTGCCTACAGTCAGAAACAAACATTCATGTGCACCAGGTGCTGGGGAGCCAGCCACAGCACAGCCCCCAAATATTGCACACAGGCAATAGCTGCTAGGAAACCACCTTACCAGACAGAGGGTGACTCTTAAGAAACTACTCCCCAGCCCCTTCACAGGAAGCACAGGCACACATGACAGCGGGACATAAATAATCCCTGCACAGACATGCAGACACACAGACCGCGACTGAAGGGACACGATGCATCCCTCGCACTCACCGCAGCTGTGGAGGTACTGCCTGTCTCGCTCGGACACGCGCAGACATGCAACAGCTGCAAAGAAACTTGGGAACATAGGACATTGGATGGGAGCTGGCTTCCTGGGATGTGCAATCCAGTCTCCTGCTATTCCAGGCAACCACATCATATAATCTTGCTCAGAAATGTCTCAAGGTCCATCCTAGTGCTGTGAGACTATTTGCTCCCTGCTCGGGGGCTGTTCTGGCCCCTGGCTGCTCTGATGTTAGAAACCTGCCCCAACGCCTACATTTACTTATGACCAATTCACACCCACATGTTCCTGTGCCAGTTGACTGTGTCCTTCACATGGGCACACACAGAGGTTGCAACAACAAATTGCTCTAAAATGCTCTGAAGCCTCCACTTGCAGCTGAACAGACACCATCTGCACCCCTGCCTCACACAAACATACGCACGCGCAACAGCTGGGTGAAGACGTTTCCCTCAGCATCAAGATCAACATGCTTGCAACAGCTTCTAGGAAAACAGACACCTAACCCTGCCACCCGCAGCACTCACATGCACATGGGTACAGACATAGAAACGCGTGTAATCTCTTATGGGAAACTAACGACTTTCTTCATGCAGTCCGAGAACTGTAGAGAAATTACTCTGCCACATACACCCCACTGCAAGCAGCACTATTATTAAATGTGTTATATTGTGATGCCCAGTTGCATCTAAAGAAGATCACCTGTGGCCCACCTCCCCATCCTGCTAGTTATTGCTTAAGTACAGAGCAATGTAGTTACCCCATCTATCTCACACCTGCAGATCTATAGGGGGTGGGGAGCTTCTTTGACCCCCCCTGCACATTTTTCTCTCTGTTGGGAAAGAAATAACCTCACGCAAATCCAAACCCAGCAAGTACGGGACTGCCCCTAGCCTTCTCACGTGCATACAACAGCCTCAGGGACAGGACACCAAACCCACACTGTACATGGCAGGGGGCAGAGGAACAAGTGCGAAGGACCCATCTACAAAACTAGCCCCAGGCATCACACACACCACTTAGATGGCACGAAGAAACAAATTGGTCCACCAGGTACAAACACACAAGGCCCTGCTGAAAATGACACATAGGAAGCTTGTATCTTCTTTTACTCCAAACCTGCAAACCCAAATGGGAAAAAACACACACACAGACGCGCGCACACACTCCTCAGAGAGGCAAGAGGTGAGCAGCTCTGAGGACACCTCTGGATGTTCCCTGGACCATCTGTAGATGTCTGTTCCCAGTGGATTAAATGCTAAAGCTACTCACTCCACCTGGGATGAGAGGAGAAGGAAGCTTGTCTTGGCAACTACAGACTCTAGTTTCCTTGTCCTTATCACTTTGGGGGGTTATGACCATGGTTTTTTTCCTCCAAGCTCTTTTGGAGCTAAAAGCTGAAGGAACAGAGACTTGCTTCAATCTTGCTCTACCTCCTCCAAGGACAAACACTATCTAATCTTGGAGGGTGTTGAAGTAGGAGAAAAGGTTTCCAACTCCAAATTAATACAGGATTCGGTCCTGCTTTGGTCCTGTTCCTCCAGGATCATCTTGCAGTTTGTTTGGGATGAGTCTCCCAGAGGCTCTCCTGCTGGCACAGATCCGTTCTGGACTCAGAAGTGCTGGGGCAGGATCCTTGTGCTGCCAGGGCCCATGGGGTCAAACGGTACTTGCTCATGCTCCCACTGACCCAAGAACAATACTTAAATCCAGCAGAACAGAACTGCCCTGAGAGACAAGCAGAAGCAAGCACCACATCCTCAGCGGTGTGGGACATCTGGGTCCTCGATCTGATTCAAAGCCAGGCCCCCAATGTTTATTTGTCCCATTGCAGATGATCATCCAGAGGGTACAGAAGCTCACCCCCATGTTTATTTTGCAGATGCTCTGACCTTGTCAAAAGCCCTGGAAAGACTCTGTTGTTTGTTACTTCAGAAGTAAAAAAAAAAACTTCACCAAGGGAAAAAACCTCCTAAGGACGTCATAGATACTTTAAGTCAGCTGCAGAAGCACCTTATTCTCTATGTCCAGCACTACAGAAGAAGAATCACCTTCTAATTCTTTTGTGCCAATGTCTCTGAGACCACCACCCTCCAGCGAGGCCTGACCTCTCTGCCCCCTTAACAGGGATGGAAACAGCCCTGAGAACCACCTTGGTTTACACCTTTCTGCTCAGCTGCTGCTCTGTTGGGCTCCTACATCCTCTAAGACTGGAGATGCTCTTAGGGGTGAACAAGAGACCTGACCTTATTAGAGCAATTCCCTAAGGTTATTCCAACATATGCCAGGGAGCTGTTAAGTCCCGGAATAGCCCAGAATCTGGGAGTCACAAAGGTGATGATAAAACTGATTTTTAACCCTCTGTGCTCAGACTGGGGAATACTGGGGAATACCGGAGGTGTTCAGCATGGATGGTACCTCTAGGGAGTAGGGGCTGGGAGCGCAGACAGCCATTCCCCCCATCTCCCCAATCACCTGGCCCTTCACAAGGAGGGAAGAGTCAGGCAGGGAAGGCAGCCACGCAGTCTGCCTGCGCTGCCTTCGGTGTGTGCTGTCAGGGAAGGGAGTCTCGCTGGGAGCATTTCCAGCTCACAGAGCCAGCAGATCAGCCCTTCTCCCTCTCTGCCTCTTCCCTGCCCGTCTGCCCGTCTCCCCCAGGGGTACAACCAGGTCCCACGGCTGGGGAAAATGGGCCCCGGGAGGAGGCTGGGCTCTCCCCTTGCTGCAGTCAGAATCTCTCCGCTGATCTATACTGCGGTGAGCAGTGACAGATTGATTTTACAGCTCTGCTTGGAGCCGGCCGCTGGCCCTGGGCTGTGGATGAATCAGCTTTCTCTGGGCCTTGGCTTTTATTTCATTATTTTCCTGCAACTTCCCTCATAGGCAGCTAAAGAGAGAGCGAGAGGGAGAAAGACAAAGTTGGCAGATTTCCTTCCCTGCTCGTGTGTTCCCAGCCTCCCAGCTTGGCTTTGGGACTCTGGGAGGAGGGAGGGAAGGGGTTGTTTTCCAGGGACTGACAGCTGTCAGGAATAAAGACGTGAGGCTCCTTCTACATGGGTAGCTGCACATTGCAATGGCTGTGGGAGATGGCAAGTACTGCGTAAGCACTACGTAGCATGACTGGTTCCTGTACTGTTACGCCGATGCCACGTTCTTTGCCGAATGGAGGAGGGACCCATTTTTCATTACAAGGGGCAGCATGTTTGGAAATAACATCCCATGAGTGCATTGGACATTAACCTGCTTACAGCCTCCAGGGTGGAAGCGCTTCCAGGTTCTTCCCTAATAGCTGTGGACCTAGAGGAGGGGGCAAGGGCTGTAAGCCGCTGTGTCCATCAGGCTGAGACGTCTCTGAGCATGCCACAGCTAGGAGGTTCTCCTGGGATAAGGTAGCACCTCCAGGCAGGGAATCGACCTTCTTCCCTCTCCTGGCTGTGGATATTGTAGACATTGCCCGGAGGAGCCAGGCTAAGCCCTAACTCTGTTGGTTATTGTGCCACCAAGAAGATCAACAGTGAACTCAACCAAGGAGGGAACAGTGAAATTAAAGGGCAGAAAGGCATTGGGTTTTCCAGCCAATGTCTGGAACCACAGTGGGACAGTTCAAGTCCTCAAAGGCCTGATTAGCAGAAGGCAGTCTGGAGCAATTGGTGTCCCAAGGAAGAGCAGAGAACAGAGGGACCAACCCAAAGTGCAACAGACACGTTCCTCTCCACACCCCCAACATCTTGGGAGTGAACAGGAGCAAATGTCTGCTCTATCAGACTTGCTGCTGAAGAATGCCTTTGTCAGAGCTGAAGATCTACTCAGGGGTTCCCTCACCTGTGCTGGCATCTGCCCTGCAAGAGGAGGAATAACCAAGGGAACCCACCGCCAGTTTGGTCTGCTCCAGCCTTCTTCGCACGCACTCACCTCCCAAGAAGGGCTTCACATCACCATGAGTGGTACATTCATCGCAATGGGTGTAGGATGCCTTGGAGCTTTTTCCTGCCTTGTCACAGAGCCCTCCAACCATATAGACTGCCTGGGGAAGGAGGGTTCCTCAGAGAAGAATGCTAGATTCACTGAAGATGGACAGCTAGAACATTATGTCAGTGGCTTCCCCAGACTCACACATATCCTTTCTCTCTCCACCTGCCCTTGA
This sequence comes from Pygoscelis adeliae, assembly GCF_000699105.1. Lineage (NCBI taxonomy): Eukaryota > Metazoa > Chordata > Aves > Sphenisciformes > Spheniscidae > Pygoscelis > Pygoscelis adeliae. Next base: position 1,264,780 of record NW_008825609.1, read on the forward strand.
ACAAAGATCAGAGAGTGGCCTTGAAGATGGTCAGAAGGCAAGGGCCTTTTCATCTGTAAAGGTCAAGGGGTGGGAGGGGAAAAGGAGGGGAAGGGAAGGGAAGGGAAGGGAAGGGAAGGGAAGGGAAGGGAAGGGAAGGGAAGGGACGTGGGAAAAGCAGGAGAGAGAGATTTCCCAGAGGCCTGTCCCAGCAAGAGGGAGGGAGACAGCAAAGTCCATCTCATCCACTTTGTGTAATCTTTTAATCTCTTTGGTTTTAATCAATCACATCAGGAATGAGAGACATCATTAAGAGTAGAAGAAATCCCAGTTGGAAGGGAGATGGGGATGGTGAAGGAGATAAAAAGGTCTCTTATTTCTAGGCCTTCCACCTTTTTCCTTTTCCCTAAGTCTCTCTCTCCCCCCCTTTCTTTTTCCTCTCTGCTTACAAGCAATAATATAGGTAGTGACCTGACAGACACAGAAACACTCTGGGGGCCTCGGCACCTGGAGAAAGGTCAGTGCCATGGCCTCAGTGCAATGCAGGTCGAGCCCTCCCATAGTGACAGTCAACGGTGGCACAGAGGCGCAAGGCTCAGTGCCCCAAGTCATCTTGAAAGGCTCTTTCAGAGTCAGAGATGAACATCAAACATTGCCAGCAAGGTCTCTTCTTGTTAGTCAGTGTGGCCTGAAGAGGCCAGCCCACCCCTTACTGGGAGAGGAGAGACAAGTTTTTGAAGGGCAAGGGAGGACCTGGTGGCATCTGACTGCCTCGTCCCACAGCCTCAGTCTGGGCGCTCTGCATCTCAGCTTCCCCATCTGTCCAATCCTGTGGATAATAATCCTCACCTCGGAGGGTGATTGTGAGAGGTTAATGAATTAACATTCGTAAAAGCTTTAGATAAAGGGCTAAGGATTATTACTGTTGTTATGCATGGAAACAGCTCCTAACGAGCATTTCCCACCTCCTCCCTCCTGCGAGCCTGGGGGATCATCTGACACAGATCCTGCTGCACAGGAACTCCCCCAGAGATGGAATTACAGGGAGAGTAACGGAGAGGGCTGCAGGCTGCCAGAGACACTAATCAGGGGAAGACAAATTGGGGGCACTCCATCAACCAGCAACCCACGCCAGGCTGTGGGGCCAAGAGCCTCTCCACTCACTCTCTAACCAACAGCGACAGGTCCATCCCACTCCCATCAAAGTTCAGCAGAAAACGGGACGCTGATTTCTGACCATGGCAAGCCAGCCCCTCCTCTTGCCCTTTCAAGGCTGTCGACTGACCTGAGATAGTTGTGCAAGATACATTTGCTTTAAGGAAATCTTAATCCCAAAAGGAAACTTCTGTGCTGCTGAAAGATTCAGAAGATTCAGAAACAACCCAGACAGACACTCCCTTCATAGGCATAGGAAGAGGCTAGGGGGGATCAGATTTTGGTGTCTTAAATCTTGTGCAAAATGTTTTCCAGGCTGGGGATAGGAACTAATTCAAAGCAGGAGTCTTAACATTATACATCTCTCCCTTACACACAAGCATAACCTCAAGAGAGAAAAGCCCTCCCTAACTCGCCTACTATAAATACACCAAACCACTTAAAATGGCTACGTTAAAAGAGAGCTGGTAATTTGATAGTGGTCTCCACTTAATTAGATTAGGCTCTTCTTGAACTCAAGGGCTGCAAGCAGCTGATCCTCCTTTCTTTTTCAGTATTATCCTGTCAGCTGCCATGCTTACGTGACCATCGAGCCTCTCTCCATGCTTGGTCCTCAAGGGATGCTGAAGAGGGAAACCCTGGGGGACCAAAAGCTGTTGTCAGGCAGTGACCCAGCAGAGCATTTAAGTATGTGCCCCTAATCCTGCACTGAAGTGCCCACTTGATGGAGCAGGGGCAAAGTGTTCCCTCAGTCAGGGAGAAGCTTTGAGGCCTGCTCTACAACCGGGGTCCAGGGGATGCAGCTGGAACGAGGTTTCTGCTGAGACAACAGCTCTTCTTCAGTGGTCAAGCAATGCTCTTCCTGGCTTTTCTTGTCATGTTCACATGCCTTTTGCCTTCACTTTCCGAAACCTGTTTATCTATGGCAAGAAAAAATGTGAACTGGAGTATAGCAATGAGTATGAAGGTCACGAGCAGACAGAGACCAACCAATTTTTGGCCAAGGTGACTGGCTGAGGGCCTTTACAGAACCACACATGAATGCACATTTCCATGACATCCCATACTAACAAAGAGGGAATGCATGGGTTAAGGGCAAATCATGTGGTCACTGATGACTGGAGATGAAATCATGGTCCTCACCCATGGTCTGGGCAGTTGGATCACCAACCCTGCCATGGACCACATCTGTGCCACACAGTGCAGAGCTTCAGTTCCCAGAGCAGGGTAGCTGCACCCATACAGTGCCCTGCCTGGGCTGCTTAGCACTGCTGAAAATAAACAGTGCTGTGCACAGCTTGGTGACAAAGTTTTTCAATCACATCTGGGGTAAAAATCAGCCTCTCTACACTGCAATGCGTGGGAATTTGCACTTGGGCTAGGCAAATAGCAAACAGCACAGTTAGTCTCCCCTGCAGTGAGAGACCAGAGGACAGCACTGCCTTGGACTTCTCCTCAGGAGACTAGAGCAGATGTTAACAAACCATACACATCGCCAGAAGCTTTTTTAAAATAGCTTGTTTTCCTGATTTCTCACCTGGGGGGAAATAAGTGACCTGGGTGTAGGTTACTGGGGCTAGCTGGCAGAGTCTGTAGCCTGAACATCATTGATGATGACAGGAAGTCACCTGGAAGGGAGAGATGAAGTTGTTCTGGTCTTGGGGCAGGGGACAGACTTGGTCAACTCTTGAGGGCCAAGAGCACTGCAAGTGCTGGTCTCCCTGGAGTTTGATCCAGTTCTCACTCAAATCCAGGCTAATTGTGGCACTGCTCTTAAACTGCTGGATTGGATTGACATTCTTCCTACATCCCTGCTCAGTGAACTTTATTCTGTCACTAGCAGGGCTGTATTCTGCACAAGTTGTCCTCTCCACAGAACATCCCCAGATTTGGAGAATTAAAATTCCCAGACCTTTTGCTCTCCATCAACAATGGAGGAAGTTGGGTTTAACAACAGACGATTTGCTATTCAATATGTTCTTAATTAATATTAAAAACTATGTCAGGTTGTTTTCTTGTGTTTTTTTTTTAAATCCACTATCTCTTTGTTATTTATTCGTTTCGATTTTTTATTTTACCTCGTTAATGTAGTGGTGATTTAGATGCAGTTTCCTCTCTCTGCTGCACTTAATGAGTCGTCAGCTTTATTCACTCTCACCCACATCCTCATGGGAGCATGCTTTGATTTTCTAGTGGGTGCATGAAAACACAGATTAAAGCAATTAGACAGAAATAATCTTAGGGAAAGGGGAGAGAGATCCAGAGCGCCTAATTATACCATTTTAATCAAGACACAATTATGCAGAGACTTTTATAGATTAAAAATTAACCAAACTCCAAAGGCAGAAAAAATATCATTTTAAATATGGTGCATTACGCTTGTTGTTTCTGCCTTGTGATCTCTCCCAAACTGGACTTCAGGGTTCATTTAGAAAAAGTTCTGGACGGGGCTTTGCAGAAATGGAGGAGAAATAGACTCAGGAGACCCTGCATTCTAGGACCAGGGTCTGGAAATGGTTTCTGGGAGAAGGTAGGGAACCACAGCTGCATTTCTCACTCACTGATCTCACCAGTCTTTTCCCAATGAATGGATTAAGTGCACCTGCTGGTAGGTCAGGCTTGACTGAAGACCTCCAGCCGCCTGCATGGGTCAGGTAAGGAAAGACCCAGTTCAGAACTCTGGGTTTTGCTTTGCCCTAACAGGCTTCACGGAGCTGCCAGTGAAGCACTGTGGGTACTGTAGTCTAAGAAGCAATTTCCCAAGCTACAAACATTCCAATTAGAAACGCAGTGAGTGGGCAAACAAAACGCATCAGGCTGGATGTGTTTTCTTCTGAACCCTGGAGGAACTTAAGCCAGCTGCTCCAGATTTATAGCTGCTCCAGATTTATTGCAGCAAAACCGCAAGGTGCTCAGGCTCTCAGAGCACGTAGCAAGGTGCTCTGCTCCTGCGGTCTCTGCAGAGGAGCCAGGAGACACCCCCGCCCCCCAAGAGCTCCAGGGAATCCCTGTTTCCCATGTAGCTGTCATACTACTTTATGATGGGGAAGGTGTCCAGAGCTCAGGCAGAAACAGGCGGGCCAGTTCAGGCACCTTGGATTTTGTGGCTGCAGCCCAGCCATGTCTGTGAGGCATCGCGCTGCTGCCTTCTGCTGTGAGCGCAGCACTAGCAATCCCTCCTGCACCGGCATGCAGAACTACTTGAGCTGTTCGCAAAAAGCTTCCAGGTGTTAAGGAGACAGGAGAGGGCTCACCGCAGCGATCCTCAGCTTCCTGCAAGGTTTGCCAGCAAGTCTCCTGAAAGGTTTTGCTGCACTGTGGCCTGTGCAAAACCCTTCTCCAGAAGAGTCTGCTGCCAGGCACCTTTCACAAGGATGTCTCAACCCATCAGGGCTTCACCAGGCCGCTCTCCATTGCCACGGCCACCCCATGCCATGAGCAGCAGTGCTGAAATAGCTGCTGTCCTCTCCGTTAAGGGCAATCCTCCCATCTGCCAAGGGACCAGCTTCACCATCTTCCACCTTCAAGTCAGTCCTGGTGACACTCATGCAGGTTGTCTGCAAGGTGGGGATGGCTGGGATATGCCCAGAGCTGGTCTATCCGAGCGACAGGGACACAACCAGGATAGGCAGCTGGGGAAGGAGGGACAGTGTCAGCATTAGGCACGGGGGACCGATGGGCATGCAGCTATTGAGCCTGAGGCTCCGCAGCCCTTCCAAGGAGTGAAGGGCAGTGCCTTCCCTCAGCTGCCCTGTGCCAGAGCCACACTGCAGCCATCGCCTCAGAGGGGAAAACACGGGGCTGTATGTACTTCATCCACCATCCGTGTCTGAGCAGTGGGACTGCTGTGAGCTGACGGAGGCAGACATGGGTAGCAGGGAGATTCCTGGGACATCTCTCCCTTGCAGCCTCCTCACCCATTTTCTCCTTCCCCTTCCCACAGTGCAGAAAGCAGGGCTGCAGGCTGCTGTCCTTGATCCCTGTTGCCTCCTACACCCAAGGCAAAGCCAAGAAGGGCTGTAGGGCTTTGGGGGCGGCCCTGTTCCCCATCTGAGGGCTCGGTCCAGTGGGTGAGCGGTGGTATCGGAGTGCCCTCTGCTGGCCCCATTTCTGGACTATTTGGACTGTCCAAGCCTTGCACACCCCCAGTACCCCTGGAAAGTTGGGTCTTGGCTTGCCGGTGCCAGGCCGTGGCACCCCCGCCATGGCAGGCACCGCTCCAGCAGCAATACGAGCCAGCCCACAAGCGGCATGGAGTCCTGTCAGTGCTGGGTCACATCCCCAGAGGAGCCAGCATGATGGGGAAGTCAGGACAGAATCAATTGTAAGTCAGCGTTCGACTCTGCGTATGTGGGTGGGTGGGTGTGAGGTGCAGGCATCGCTCTCACACTTACCGAGTGTTGCTGCGGAGATGTGGTGGGGACTCCCAGGGGCTTTTTGGATATGTTCCCAATTCTGTGGGAGGAAAAGTCCACCCCCTGCTCCTTTGCTCCAAGTGGCAAGAAAATCAGAGGTGTGGTGAAAGGGGCCAAGGAGGAGCACAGTCTCTCCCTTGAGGCTTGGTGCCATTCAGATGGCTGACCCTGTGATGGGAGAGAGTGGTCTGGCCACTCTGAATGAGTGGCGCTCAGGGACATGGTTTAGTGGTGGACTTGGCAGTGTTAGGTTAACGGTTGGACTCGATGATCTTAAAGGTCCTTTCCAACATAAATGATTCTATGATTCCAGAGAGCTGGGCCAAAACATCCTGGCAATTCACTGGCTCTGGGTGGCTGAGAGCCTCCATCACACTGGGATGTGCATGCCTTCATTCTTCATCCTGAATTTTCCTCCAGAGCTCCCTGTGTTTTGACTATCCCAATCTGCCATGGTGAAACCAGCAGGGAAGGCTGGGATTGTTCTGCCTGGACCCAGGACACCCGGGTTCAGACCTGCTGGTGGATTCCCAGGTTGTGCTAAGAAATCTCCCAAGACTGTGCACACAGAGTAGGGGTCTGAAGTCTCTGTGGATCTATGCTGATTTACACCAGCAGAAAACCTGACACACTATCTCTGGGCTCCAGAACTACAGAGGTGACCTTCTATTGCTGTCAGCAGAGAAGAGAAGGAGACAGCGAGATTACAATCCGAGGAGTTCAGGTCCCTCTGTGGAGCTGGTCACTTTGTGCTTTGGTATCTAAGTCATTCAAGCAGGGATAACACTGACCTGACAGATAAGATGTGAGCTAATTAGCAGTGCTCTCTTTGGGCTCCTTGAAAGCTCAAGTGCTGCAGAAATGCTGAATACCAGGTCTGGTTACTGTTCAGGGCAATTTTTAGTTGGAAAGAGGTAATGGAAACTGGATTATCCAGGAAGATGGCTTGGGTTTGAGACTGGGGTGCTGTGTTGAGGTATTTGGGGGCCTGTGAGGGCGAGATGCAGTGAGGTGCTGGACATGCCGGTACCAGGGGTACTGATAGAGCAGAGAGGAGTCCCAGATGAGTCCTGAAGGAGAGTCCCTGAGAAGAAACTTCCTCCCACATGTCATGGGTAGGCAGCTGAGCCCTGCGAGCACTTCCATCAGGAACTACCTTTTGTAAATATTACAAAACAGTGACAACAACAAAAAAAAAAAAAACATATGCAGGGGAAGGAGTTTGTTTTTAAAGGACCAAACAAAGGTGTCCTGCAGCCTCAGCAAGTGGAACAGTGCTGTGTCCTGCACTGGAAGAAGACATTGAAATTGCTTAGACATGCAGTCCATCAAAAGACTTCAGCATGGGACTAAAACATAGTGTAGCCACTCTCACTGGGATTGCTTGTGGTCTTCAAATGCCATGCATGGCAGCTCTCTGCCAGGGAGGGAGCTATGAGTGAATATCATTCTTCCCTGGCCTTGGTTAAAGTAATGTAAAAAGTAAACTGATAGCATCCTAGATGGAGCAAAAACTTTACTTTCCCTCAGCTTTTCATTAAACACTGCTGAAACCACTGCCCTCTCTCCCCCTCTGACAGTCATCTAAATGTCGAGCCATAGACAATGCGGAGCCAGCCTCTGCTCCTATTAACCCAAAGTGCTGGAAGAATCGCAGGCCAGAAAAACTTTGTCTGGTAAAAACATAAATGTCACTTTACAGAGGACAACTCCAGCTTGACAGAAAATCCAGTGCCTCTTCCAAACAGTTTGTGAGCTTTTCTGGATACCATACTGTGGCTTGTTGAGCAAGCAAGGTGGAACACAACTGCTGTTTTTCTAGACCCACCTACACAATCCCCAACCGCTGCAGTCCTTTTACTTGTGGATGGGCCTGTCACTGCCACAAGAGCTCCCATTTTAAAAGGCACCAAAAAAAAGTGAAAGGCAGCCAAGACCTCCTTCCTTTCTCCTCACTGCTCAAATCCAGATGCATAAGGTGTTGGCATGGATCTCATTCTCCATGGTCCCCTGGCTAAATCCCAACCAAAGTGGTGTCAGACGGGGAGTTCCCTGGGCTCCTGTAAATGAAAATTATTTTCTGCAACTGAAACTGAGATCCCATTATCCCAAGCGGGATCACTTCCAAGTAGCACCAAAGCCCTCAGCCTGTTTTCTTGCCCACTAGGTACCAGCTTCTACCAAATATGGCAATGCACATTACTGGTGTCCCGCAGCAGTGTTGGAGACCTGCTTCAGGGACCTCTCAGGGTTTGCAAAGCTCCCAGGGGGAAGCCAGGAATGATTCCTGTGCCACCCAGGCTGGACTCTGAGGAGAATAGCGGAGAGAGAGAAATCCTCATTGGATTCCTGGAACGAGCCTTGACTACAACTCTTCTTCTTTCCCTCCAGGTCTCTATGGCCTTCTGCCCCATTTCTAGGCTGGTTGTTCTGTGTGGGCACAGACCGTGAGGGAAACAAAGACCAGAGTTCTTCTGAGATATGGGAAATGTTTTTTATCAGAGCCCTACCCAATCCACCCATCCATCAGCTAGTGACTCCAACTCTCCTCCAGACTGTCTGTAGCTTTAATTCCTTCTCTGTGATTGCTTTCTGCCTCCACCACCCTGGAAGGTCCTCCTCAGGTCAGCTGGAAGGCAAGGGGCAGTGTGTGAAATAGTTAAGTCCCCTGCAGAGGATGCCAAACTCCATCAGCTGTAGCAGGGTCCCAAAAAAAAAAAGCATCTACTAGGTATTTTGCACCTGCTGTCAACATGCAGGACTCCAGGGCAGAGAGGGCTCTCTGATAAACTCACAGCACTGTGGAAATGACCACAGAGGAACAACTGGTAGAGGGAGTGAAAAAAAGAGATACAGAAAGGAAAGCAGTAAAATACATACATTTGGGGGCAGCGGAGACACGAAGAGTAATGTGGAGATGCAGAGCCGCAGAAAGTGAGCAGATGAAATTATATTCACAGAGAGCTGGCTATAGGGGAAAGAACAGGGGAGGAAGGCATATAGAGGGAAGGGCACAGATGCAAGGAAAGAGAACTCAGGGCAGGAACGAGAAGGGGGAAGTCAGACAGGGAGAAAGGGAGGGATCTGGAGGGATTGCCTGATGTCAAATCTGATAGAAAAGAGGATTTATCTGCAAAAAATAACCCAGATCTAAGCCACAGCTTCAGAGCAGCTGCGTACAGAGCCACAGCACTGTGTATTTGTTCTTAAGCAAGAGCAAAAAAGGGCTGATGCAGGTTGTAAGCCAAAGCAGGGTCATGCCATACCAGAAGGCTGCCCGCCAACCTGGACCAAGACAAAAGGAAGGAACGGGAAGGAAAGACAAGGCAAGGCGGAGGAAAGTAAGACGAGGCAAGGCAGGGTAGAGGATGGCAAAGAAAGGCAGGGGAAGGCAAAGCAAGGCAAGGCAGGGCCAGGCGAGGCCCGGCAGGGCCAGGCAAGGCCAGGCAGGGGCGCGGCGGGCCCGTCCCTGTCCAGGGTGCTGACCGGAGCCTGCCGCCTCCCAGCCCCACGACCCCTCTCCTCCTCCCGCCCCCCTCCCGGCACAGAGGGCAGGGGCCATTCCGGGGGCTTCAGACAGTTACAAAAGCAGTGTGCTTCCTGGGTTGAGCTGAGCAAGGGAAAAAGAAACACACGGGTGACTAGGTGTAAAAGATTTTTTTCCCCTTCCTCTCTCCTGCCCATAATTTCAGCAGCGTGGCTGGACTCCCTAAGGGCAGGACTGGATGACTGTTCGTGAAGTGTGTGCCCATGGCTGGGGAGCTGAATGAACACGACTCATCTCCAGAGCTGCATTTCTGACCTGTTTGGATAGGTCATTGTAAGGATCAGCCATCCTCTTAGCCTCTCTGTGCGGGACAGACCTCATTCCTCCTCAGGCTAGGCTCTCAGTACTCCTAGCCTGTGTTGCCCTGGATGTGTCTGGGTGCTCTCTGTCCCCATTGCTGCTGGATCCCAGGCTCTCAGCATCCACACTGGAAGAGCAGAGATTGAGGTGGGAGGATGGACTCGGCTGTCCCACCCGCACTTGATCTGTCCAGATTGTGTGACCAGGAATTGCCAGTCACAGAAGTGCCGTGTGAGTTGGGCCACATTTGCCACCAGGGAGCTTTTCATGAGGAGATTTCTCTCCACGGCCTTGAGGCTTACAAAAGGCTTAGTCTGAAAAGCAGTCTTAAAACCATGGTCCACCCACAGGGTGGACAGGTGCTCTGTCTCCACAGCAGCTCAAGCCCCTACTGTGGACTGCCAGGTCATTTTGCAAGATGAAAGGGCTGAAAAGGAGCTGGCCTCCTTTGTCCTCAGCTCCAGTATGTGTCTCTGCCTCTTTCCAAACATGTCCTGGCCTCACCAGACCATTTTTGTTCCACAGAATTGCAAATCATCTGCCCCGCAGAGGAGAAAGCAGTACCCAAGAGCCTGACAGAATTGCTCCATGCGCAGCTACAAATCGGTGTTAGCACAGAGTTGCAGAACAAACCTGTCTTTCAACGATCAACCTGGCACCAGTGCTTTGTTAGCAGCAACCTGGTTTTCCAATCTGATGCCAATAGTCAGTTGGAAAAACATCTGACAGAAGGGGTGTGAGGTGGCTGGCCCTGCTGCAGGACTAGATAACATCCCGATGGCTCAATAACACCATGTCCTTCACTCTCTGTGATTCTAATATGTGACCAAGTCAGAGGGCAAAGTCTCCAATCACACAGACCCTTGTGTTACCAGACTAGTAACCACACAAACATTTCTTTCCAACACTGAAATCTTGCTCACACTTGACATGTAGCAGGAACCCGTAGTGATTCCTGCCACGACCATATAACAGCAAACACGACTTCATAATCACCATTCTCCAGATCACCATAGAAGGCAGAATGCCCTTCAGGGATGCAGATGCGGGGCAGCAGCTGGGCCCCAACTCTCCTGTCAACAGAGCAAATCAGGGAGCCTTTGATCAACTGGGCGCACATTTCATAGGGATGTGCTGCCTGCCAGCACACCAGCCCCATCCTTTGGGATGACTGAAGCAAGGAAAATGCATGAGGAAGAGTCAGAAGAGAACAGCACAGTCCCAGGCCAGCCAGGATGAACTACCTGCCTTATGGCATCTCCCCCAGTTCTGCTTTCCTTGGCTGTGCTGTGCCCAGCAGCTGGCTGGCTGAGTAGCTGTCCCTCTCCTGTGGGCCAGCGCCACGTGTCTAAGTTGGAACATTATTCTCCAGTTCTAGGAAATTGGATTAAGGGTCAGAGAATACCGACTGTTATTTACCTTTGATTAAAACCAGCCCTCCTCCCTCCCGAGCTGGAGAGGCCAATGTTGCTGTTATTTATTCTTCTGCCAAACCTGGAGTTCAATCCCTGCCCTGCGGCACTCAATAAAAGCCAACGCGGGGGGGGCGGGCACGGCAGGCAAGCAGGCAGGGCTGTGTGGGTGGAAGGGGAGTGATTATCCAGGCCACTAAGTCCAGTTTGTTTCTTTTGCAGTCAGGCTCCGGCTCAGCAAGGACAGGGGTGCTGGAAGTGCCTGCCCCTGTGGCTCGCAGCACTGACGGGGATCCAGCCAGGGTGATCCCAAGCAAGCCCTGCTTGCCCCCATGCCTGTCTTCTGGTCTTCTCCCCTCACCACAGCCCCGCTTTCACACAGCTCCCCTTTTTCTTTACCTCCTTCTCTCTATCTCTCCCCTCAGCCTCCACCTTCACCCTCCTCCCCCCGCCGATGACCTCCCTGCGTCGCCCTTCTGCCTTTTCCTCTCTTCTGCTCCCCCTCCTTCCCACCCTCTCCCTCTACCTCCATTTCTCATTCCCCTCATTCTCCTCCTTCCCTCTCCCCCCCTCTCCAAGCCGCTATTCCAGGACAATAGAGCAGATGGCAGGCTGTTTGTTTTATATGTCCCTTTGGAAAATCAGCTCAGCTGTTGATTCTGTGATTTTTTTTTCTAAAAACAGACACCGTCCAACACTAGCTGAATGCTGGGGGAAAGGGGCGGGGGGGGTATGGAGGGGCCCTGCTCCCCCTACCAGCTGCACAGAGACCTTGTTTCTCTGCACCCCACACCATGCCTTTGGGAAACAGGCCTGTCTGAGAGCCCAGAGAGGAGTGCAGGAGCACTCTAGAAGAAACACCATCACAAGCAGAGAGAGCTTGGCCAGCTTCTGCAGTCAGCCTTGCTCCAGCCAAAGCTGATGGCAACGTGGGGAAGGTGGGGCAGAGAGGAAGGGGCAGAGCCTTTTCAGCACATCCATCAGGCACATTGCCCCAGTCTGCTGCTTCTCTGAGTGTTCATGAAAGCCGAGTTACGTGTGGTGTCCCCAGGCAGAAGACAGACAGCACAGAGTAGAGGTTGATGCTCTTTCCAAGCCCCACACCTCCTGCTATGCTACTGGGGTAGCCATGAGTGAGAAGCCACAGGCCAGCGTTGAGTATGTGGGTAGGGGAAGACAGTCTTTGCCTTTTTCTTTACAGTTTTCCCCTCTTTTTGTTGAACCCCTAAGCCCCAAGGTACCAGTCCTCAGGCCAGCATTCATCAGTTGCTAACACAGCCATGAAGAGGATGTAGATTTTGTTCTGGTTCTTTCGCTTATCCAAACCACTTTCTTCATCCCTCACCTCTCCCTTTCCCATGTTCTGATATCAGCCATCCTTCAGATCTGCTGCTTCATGGTATTTCTGGGTGGAGAGGGATCTTTGCTTCTGAACTCTTCCCCTCACTGTCCCAAAGACCATCTTGTTCCCCCTCCTTAGATGTGACAATACTGTCCCACTGATCCTGTAAGCTCTTCCCTCCTTCCCCACCCTGTCTCTGCTTGTAAGTGCTTCGGGGTAGGCACCATTTTTCTCTCTGACCAGCACCAAGCACAAGCTGGCCTTGGCTCACAACCGGGGCTGCTGGATTCTCTGCCAGCGCAAATGCTGGATATTTCATGGCATATCCTTCACCTGATACACTGTGGCCAAAGGCACCAGCTGCAGATTCTCTCTGTGTCCCACTTCTAGGGGTGGGATGGGGAAAGCAAAGGTTCAGAATAGCAGCATCTCTCCCCATCCAATTGCCCTGTTTAGTTGCACATTTTCTTATGTTCCTAAAATCAACACTGTCTTCTTCTCAAGCAGTGGCAGAAGGGTCAGGGCCAGCAATCCATGTACAAAGCACTCAGTTTAATTTGTTGTCAAACTTCACTATGAATCAGATGCAGCTCCCAGCAAAACCAAGGGAGGCTTGACCAAGGCACAGTCAGATGTAACATCTGAAGAGGCTCCTTAGCCTTGCAAAATTCTGGAAGACAATTTAAACATGAGAGAGAGGCAAGGAGCCCATTCTAGGGGTCTGTAATTAATCACATACAGTTCAAACAGAGAGAGAGATGAGTTCCCAGCTTTCTTGGTGTCCAAGCTGGATCAAACAGAGCGCGACAAAAATCTCAGGCTGCAAGGAACAGCCTTAAAGAGGCAAAGCCAGCTGAGCAACAGCAGCTCACCCCTGCACTCCTTTAACCTCCCAGGTAATTGGGCAAAAAGTCTAGAGGAAAAATTCCTGCATCATCTGGTGAAAACAGTTATTTGTACAGTTGTGATGCTGCTCTTCTTCCTGGCCTTGCTTATGCTTATGGTAATGCATCCTCTTCAGTGTAGCCATAAGCCCAGCGGTATTTGGGACAGAAGGAAGTCCCAGTTAGTATGAGATCCCATCTCTGCCACCAGCTGCTAGCAGGTGCCTTGAGGAAGAACATAAGGATGGTCCATGTCTCGATCTGCCTATGCAGTTACCAAATGGAGGAGTCAGTCACTCTCCTTTGCCTTTGCATCCACCCCAGAAATGTGCTCAGGTGTGTACAGCCCTGGTAGCCAGTGGTGCAAAAGGGCAAGCTAGCCGTCTTGTAGGGTTTTTCAGGGATTGAAGGCAAAAGAAATTAAATAAATGAATGACAAGAGCTGCTGATCCCACCCCTGGACTGTCTGAAGAGCCTGCATTGCAAGCAAGGGCAGAGGAAGCCTTGAAATTAAGAGGCCAAATCTGCTGTAAGGAATGAAGTATAACTGTCAGATTGACTTCTCTGGAGTGTTATTAAAAAAAAAAAGAAAAAAAAAAAAAAAAAGAAGGTGGGATACCAACCAGCCTGATCTCACCTCTTCCAAGGTGAACTCTGACTCACAGGCTGGCATCTTCTCTGGCACTGGTGGGCTACAATTGTCCTGATCACAAAAACATCCAGAGCTGGGGGTGCAGGCAACACCGCCTTTCCCACTGTTGCTGGGCAGCTCCCAGCACTTCCTATGCACAGCTTGAATAACCCTGCTGTCCTCCAAGGCCCCACTTGGTGGTTTCTTTCCTTCCAATCTCCTTTCTTCTTGTTCCTATTTCTCACCTTTTGGCTTCTGTTTAATAAACTGCTCATCTTTTGAAGGCTGCATCTTTAGCAAGAGGCCTGGGGAGAGAGCTGAAGGCTGCGATCTGAGTACGAGTCGGGTAAATCCCACAGTGGCTTAGAAATCTGTTTTTCTTCGGCAGCAGAGTTGCTGAGAGGAGTTGGCACCAGGGACAGAAGCATTGTCTAGCGTTGCTATTCTTCTCTCTCCCCTTCAAGCCTTTAGCAACAACTGCAGTTTCCCACCTATTTCAACTAACTTCTCTTTTCCCCCTAAAGAAAGGATAGTCATTAGCATTTTTTTGCACTGTCAAATAGGGGTTTCCTTAGAAAAATTCTTCACAGCTAAGGAGAAAGTGAAGAAAGGATATTGTTAACATGAAAGCCTCACTTAATACTTTACATTTCAAATACTGTAACTGCTTTTTTTCCCCTCCTCCTTTTTCTGAATCTTCAGTATACAGCTTAAACATCATTAATAGTGTTGGTCGCTATGGTGTTGGGCAGGCGAAGGCCTCTGCACTTGAAACCTTGAACTACACTTAATGTTGTACAACAGCAGGGTCACACCAACACCTTTTGACTTTGACCCCATTTTTCCCAGTAAAATAAAAAGATCGCTTCTCCATCCCTTTTCGTTCTTGGGATAGGGTTTTTTTCCTGCAATGAGAAAAGGGAGTGTGAGAGAGAGAAGGAGAGAGAGCGATATAAAAAAAGAAAAAGAGGAAAAAGAAAATTTAATAGACCCAGTGGAACCTTTCCAAAAACTTTAACAGTTACATCAGAAAATCCTGAAGGAGAATAAAAAAAGGCAGTCCCCTGAAAAGTTTCACGTGAGGTTGTTTCTCATTTTCCCCAGCAGCTAAACATTTTAATAAACTAGGAAAATGAGACTGTAAAACCACAACATCTGACAGCAAGCCCCAGGGGCAGGAACCATTCCTGAAACTAATTTTAACTCAGGTTTTAACGTTGATCAGATTTCATGTGGTGAATGTCCCCTTAAGCTGTCTCTCTGTTCTTAGAGAAAACCTGGTTTCTTTTGTCGACTCCGAGAAGCTATTTTCTTTCCAGCGCATTGTCGTCACAGGCATAACAGGACTTTTCTGTCATTCGTTTCTCTACAGCCCAAGAGATGCCCTGCCCCGGACATCTTCTCATCTGTTCTCAGTTTCCTTATGAGACAAGACATTTTCCACAGAAGTGGCACTTAACTGCTCCAGCAATGAAGCCCAGTCTTAAACCGGTCCCCATGCAGCCACTCAAGGACTCAACCCATTTAACATCTGGTCTTCAGCCATGCAAAAGGCACCAGGCCAGTTCAGACCAGTTGAGGCCAGGATCCGAAGCAGGCTTCCAGTTTCTGTGCCTTGCTTTTCCCCAGGGAAGGGAGTCCGCTCTGCCAGTTTCTTCTCCTCCTCCAGGCACATGAATCACATTTTGCTTTGACTGCCACCAGGCCGTCTACAGATAGGACTGGCTTTTTAACTCAAAGACTCAATAAACAACAACAGCTGAGAGTTTGAATGGGAAAAAAAGAAGATATCCAGGTAGTGTAGATTTCTCTTGAAGACTCTCACTTCTCATGGAAGCATTTTTCATCTTCTGGTTAAGTTCAAACCAAATCATTTGCCCTGTGGGGCAGGACTTCTTTATGCTGCACCTGCCTTCCAATAGTTGGGTGTCTCTGTTTTGAGCCGCATGGTTCCTAGGTTCGCATAGCTGTGTGAGCCAAGTGATTTGCATGACCCAAGGGATGGTCATTGGCATTAGCTAGCCCCTGTCCCTGCTCAGGAATGAATTTCCTGTACAAAGTACAGGAAATTCTTCCTGTGCAAGAGAAGAAAGCAGGGCTCGCTGCTGCTTCACAAGCTGGTTAAATGCCGGTAAGAATGACCAGGCTGGAAAACAGCTCTACAGGCTCCTGCTTTCTGCTTCTCCAGAAATTAAAGTGCTCATTCATTTCTAGATCCCGCTTTGCAGATGTGGAAGGTCATTCTGATGCCTTTCCTTTAAACCTCGTGTGTGCTATGCTTGGGGGTCGGGGAGGAGGAGGCGACAGGGTGGCCAGTTTTCAAAACGGTAGAGGCACAGTGATAGTTGCCCTTGGCTCTTCCAGCCCACCAGCAGCAGGCTTAGTCACATCAGCAGCATCAAAGCTAAGCAGCTCTTTGGAGAAAGGGCATTTGTCCTTTCATCTGGAGATTACAGGAATCTTTCACAGATCCCAGCAGTGTGTTTTGAAAGGCTTTTTGAAAGGAAATACCTGTTTGTGGCACCACCTGCCATTTAAAAAAGCCTCTTTGCCTTCCAGCTTTCCCTGCAACGCTCTCCCCCAGCCATTTAACCATGTGTACAAGGATAAAATGGTGCCCAGATTCATTACCCAGCAATCGGAACTGCCCAGCATTCATGCCAGGCTCTGTACTGAGAAAAGGACTCTCCACAAATGTGCCAGAAAGCTTATAACCTATTTGGGCCTGCTCCTTCCCCCTGTTGTGCTCAGCAGGGACAGCAGGAAGGCAGAAAGCTGCTCTTAGCATCTGGAGGAAAGAAACACAGAGATAAAAAGCTCTTTGCCTTGCTGTTTCCATTCCTTCATGACTTAATTTTTTGGTTGGGGCACAGAGAAGATTATAAAGCTGTAACCTCTAATCTGCTCCTGAGCGCTCCTTCTCCATCTCTTCTTTTCTCCTCTCTTTCAGCCAGTCCTAATCCTTTATGTCTCCTTTCTCACAGGTAGGAGTTGGAGTCTAATCTCAGATGACAGGTTGGTAATTAGAGCAAGAGATTATCCTGCGCCCGTATTAAGAAGGTAAAAAGAGAGGAATAATGCAGGGCCATATGAGATCAAGCCTTCAGTGTTCAGTGCAGGAACCATCCTCATCTCGGTCTGTCTTCTCCTGACTCCTCTACCCCACACCCTCTCCTTTGTCCCAGCAGATGGGGGGATTCCTGATTCTTTGTACTTCCTGCCCATCTCCCCTCTGCCAGGCAAGGACTACGCTTTTCCAGCACTCATTCACCACAGAAATGGTCACATTTTCCATTTCTATAGACCTTGACTAAGCAGAGACTCAGCCAAAGGGCTGTGGCTGGGAAGAGTGGGCGGGGGGGGAAGCACAGGCAGACACGGAGGAAGAGGGCCTGCTCAGAGAGGCTGGAGCCACGACATGCTATCAGCCATCCTCAGTTGGGCACTGGTTACCCATATCCAGGGCCTTTCTAGTCCAGCAAGATGAATCCACAGCAAGGAGCAGCAGCAGGTCCCCATCTCTACCCAGATGCCCAGCAGACACCACCCACTCCTTGATCTGCTCAGGAAGGCATACTGTTCCCATCCCTTGCATGTATCCCAGCACAGATGGGAAGCCCATCCATGTGTCCAGCCCATGTTATCCATCTTTGGCAAAGATCTTGTCTCTTGTCCTGTGTCACCGGTATTCAGCAAGGACCAAAAAAGCCATCACACAGCCCCAAGACCACCATGGAAAATGGAAAGTTGGGAGCACCCAGCTTCTTCAGTGTCCCAACCCCTACATGTACAAGGTGAATGAACGTCACCAGGACCCACTGTAGCTGAGGCTCAGGCATCACCAGCCGACAGCCTGCAAGCACCAGGAGGTGTTGGGATAGAGATGGCAGTGGAGCGATCGAAACCTGCTGGGGAGAGAGCAAAGGAAGGTCAGGTGACAGTTTTTACACCAGCGCACAGCTGGAGAATGGAAGACCTCTCCCTCATGTCGCATCCCACACCAGGCACCCACCCTGCACTACAGAGCTCCAGGACTGGTTGTTCATCTCAAGATGTCTTTTCTCAGCAAAGCTAAGCAGCCAAGCCTCCCTCTGACACCTGAATCCAGCTCTGCCCATGTAGCCCAAGCCCATGGCTCACCCTGATCACAGGCAGGGAGATGGGCGCTACACCAGCCCCCGCTACATGGTTCTGTTGATGCTCTTTTCGTCACCTAGCTGCTTCCCACCCCTGCTATCTCGAGCCAGGAGCTTCCTACCCATGCTCTGCAAGTAACAACTTTAGGTTTTTTCACTCAAAGCGGAGAAGGTAAATCAAAGAACGCTTTTGTTTGCAGTCAGCCTGAAGTGAACCTTTTTCTTTTTTCCCTTCAGTTTTCTCAGCAAAACAAAAAATGAAAAAGCAAGCAGAATTTCCTTTCCTGAATTTCCTGAACATTTCTGTTCCTCTCAGAGGTAAAAGGTTAGCTTGTTCAGTCTCAAAATGTGAAATAAATGGCAATACTTTCGGCTCAGGAATTGTCCAAATAAAATGTTTTGATACTCCTTTTCTTCCCACTCATCCAAAAAGGTTTGCAAAGTTTGTAAGCGTTCACAAGCAGCTTAATGCTGGTGTGCTCCTCACCCAATAAGTCATGTGACTGCAAGGTTTCTGTCCCTCATTCTAGACCTCCTGCACCCCATTCGGCTGCCTCCCCCTCCCAGCCGATTGTCTGAGAGCTCACACCACAGCAACACTGAGAGCACTCATGCCCCGTACCTTGAGGGATCCTCTTGCGGTGAGAAGGGGCCACTGAGTTCAATAACGTTGAGCTTGTTCTCAAAGACACCATAGCTGAGAGTGACCTGCAAAGAGGGGTGGTGAGAAAGGAGCAGTGAGGGTGAACTGAGTTCAGGAGTAAGGAACTTGCTTTGGGCAACAGAAGGTGCCATTCTGGTTCCTTCTCTGCTGGCTTGGCCTCTGCCTTCCACCTCTCCTCTCTTCTTTCCCATGGTGGTCCACCATGCTAGTCCTTTGCCTCTCCAAGCCCCCTACACCCCTTGTTATCTCCCCCCGCAAGGCAGACATGGTGCCATGTCAAAGCCCCTTCCCCAGTCAATCATAATTTCTGCTCGTCCTTGTGCCATGTTCCCCCAAGGATGCTCTCAACCCTCGCATCACTCCCCACACATGTGCTCCCCACCGCTGACCCCAGGGGCATTGTGACAGGCATCCATGCTGCTGGCAACATCTGCTCCTTATTTCAAAGAAGCATTTGTCGGGAAAGCCTCCCCAAAAAAGCAGATGATTGATTCAATCCACGTCAGTGTCACCAACGGGGCAATGTGCCTGCCAGCTCCCCTCCTCCACCTCTCCTCACACACCTCTCTCTTGCTCCATTTCCCCTCCTCACCTGCTGTGTGAGCCGAGATGGGGGGACGAGCTGCAGGTTCTCCAGGTGGGAGTGGAAGAGCGCGTTGGGCAGCAGCCGCCCGCCGACTTTGCACTCAATGATGTAACCTATGGTGCAGTCGTCTGGCAGGCGGATGAGCTCTGAAGTGCTCAGGAAGTTCCTGCCACTGGAAGAGAATAGGGCTGCATGGGTTAGGACAAGGGTAGGGGGGAATATAGGCATCCACTTGGGTGGGAGATAAATGAAGGACTTAACTGAAAACCAGAGTAAATCTTGGAACTAGGCAAGAAAT
Source organism: Pygoscelis adeliae (assembly GCF_000699105.1). Classification (NCBI taxonomy): domain Eukaryota; kingdom Metazoa; phylum Chordata; class Aves; order Sphenisciformes; family Spheniscidae; genus Pygoscelis; species Pygoscelis adeliae. The sequence continues at coordinate 1,284,129 of NW_008825609.1, forward strand.
CCCCAAGTTCCACCTGCAAAGATTTGGGCACATGTTTGCTCTTTGATCACTCCCAGCCATGCTGTCCCACCAATTGTCCGCTGCTGATACATATCCAGCTCCTTGGTGAGCTAATGCAGAGAGCTGGCAGACTTTGCCAAGTAACTTTTCCAACTGTTAACTGAGCTGCACTGAGCCCCTGAGGGGTCAGACAAGCCAGCACAAGAGAAACAGTGGGACCACATGGCCAGGACCGGGAGGAAGAAGAAACAGGACAGTCTCTTGCAGCTTGAATAAGCCATCCATGGCTCCACTGTAATGTAACACTACACGCTTGGCCATCCTTTGATGACAGGCTAAACGCGATTTTAAGGCTCCTGTAACTGGAAGCAGCCACACAGCATGAAGCACCGTCTACTGTAACTCATCTAGTTCAAATGTGTTTCAAGCATTTTAACAGTAGTGGCAGACTTTATGCTAGGTTAGGTGTTATCTATCCATGCCCCTTTCATTTCACCCTAGATCACAGATCATCCTCCTGTCTGGGTCTACCATAAAGTACATATCATGGGCTTCAGCTAAACCAGCCACCTGGAGTGGATCAGATCTGTCTTTCTGGGTATGCACAAATCTGGTTAAGGCTGGCACAGCCATTGCCTGTCAGAGTCTGTGCATATAGCCTGTGATATAACCTCGGACATCCTGGAAAACATCATCATCTTGTAGGCTGGGCTAACACAACACCCCAGGGCCTACCTCTGTTCTCCATGCACCAAGCTGAGGAAATGACAGTGGCCACTGTAAGAAGCTGAAGAGGGTTTGGCGTGGGGGAATGGGAAATTAACTCAGGAGGGAGGTACAGGAGGTTGGAAAGAGGCAGATTAAGGGGAGAGGAGATAGGCAGGCAGGGAAAGCACTTAGGAAAAGAGTCAGAGGAAGCTGAAAAGGATGGGAAGGAGTGGGGGGGGATAACCAAGAGCTGAAGGGAGTTGGGGAGGGGGGATTGTGTCATCCTATGATCATGTTTGCTGAGGTGCCTGCTCTTGCCTCTTTTCAATCAGGTGGCAGACCCACCCACTACATCCTTCCTCCAGTCCCACATGCTTGCAGATGTGGAGTACATGGCACGCTGCACCCTTGCAAACATCCTTGCAACAACCACATACACAAATCCAGATCTGACGCTGCCAAGAATTAATGTGCGTCCGTGTTCCTCATCCCCAAAGGCTCCCGTACCCACCAGCTGCACAGCTCACCTGGCCCAAGGCACCATCTTGCTTGCCAGCTTGCGGCTGATGCAGAACCCAGCTCCTCCCGTGGCAAACCAGAACCGCACAGATTTCTGGAGAGAAACAGCAGACAAAATCAATGGCAGAGGCTCAGACGATACCATACTTCCTGAGATGGGAATGCTGGAAACCCAGCTTTGATGCCAGGATAAACACAGCCCTATTGTCACCCCAGACCCCTGACTGCTGCCCAGAAGGAGTTTCCAGTAGTACAGCATGGATTTTGACCTCCTCATATTTGGAACCGCCAAGCTCCTGCTGGCAGCAGCAGGTGGGCTGCCCAAGGCAGGCTTATCTCCTGGCAGACAGGTACCCAAAGGCGCAGCAGCAACGTGGGACCCTCCCTAGGTAGACTGGATTGAGTCAACACCTACAACCATATTCAGACAAGACTGGTGAGTTTTCAGCTGTTGCCTGTTGCTCTTTGGACCTGTCTCTCCTTGGGGTACATCTACAGCCAATGAGCCAGAGCACTAAAAACAACCCATTGGCCCCACCACCACCACTACAGGCTGTACCGTCTTGTTGTTTGGCAGTGTTTCAGAGGCCCAGATGGGTCGGTTCAGGCTGGGTTTCCCCAGGTAAACATCCCACGTCGCAGAGTAGGAGGACAAGAGCTTCAGGAGGGCCCGAGGGTTCAGGTAGTTGTCGTCATCCAAATGGCAAAACCAGCTGGGAGGAGAAGGGAATGAAGACACAAGAGGTTTGCAGTAAGGAGGGTTCCTCTTGCTTTTAGGGGTCCCCCCACGGCAGCCCTGCCTCACCTTCGGCCGCTGGCCAGGAAGGCGTCGAACTCAGCAGCCATCTTGCAGGAGAGGGCCAGGTGGCTGTGCTCGGCAGAGCAGTTGGTGAAGACCGCGTGGTCGCCTGCCGGGAAAGAGAAGGCTGTGGCTTGGGGCTGACCTGCTTCACACAGTCACGGGGAGGACCTCTAGGTGGGAGGGAAGGGGTTTGCTCACAGCCAGCCTCCTTGCAGCCCCCCGAACAGGCATCCAAGCCCACGGTGATGTGGGCTCCATCCTTCCCCCTACCAGGGCATGAAACCTGGAGAAAGCCAAACACCTTGGCCAAGACTAGGACACCTGCCAACCATACTTTCACCCTGCCCACGGCCAGCCAGGGTGCAGGGGCTGAAGGGCTCTCTCTCGGGCTGCTTCCACCCATGGATGCTTTAAGGCAGACAGCACCCTGCCTCCAGTCAGCTGCATGCCCTGGGTTAAGCCAACTAAAACTAATCATCACTTGGGGGCTTCGTGGGTGCCAAACCCCCTCCCAAGGCCATGACAGTTCAGAGGCTGAAAGCAGGGAGGGGAAGGTGGTGTTATAGGACAGGTCATTACCCATTGTCCTCTTCAGGGCATCGTCTTCTTCATCAGTGAAGACATAGGTCTGGAGAAAGGAGGAAAGGAGGTTACTCTCAGGGCTGGAGCTGGTGCTGCTCCTGGCCGCCCACCCCTTCCTCCCCGCAGCCAGACTCGCTCGCTGGGCTCACCCCACTCCATCCCCTGCTGCTGTGCCCCCTCCCAGGTGCCAGATGAGCAGAGGGACAGACACGCTCCCCCTTCCCGCAAGGCACCATCATCAGCTCTTGTGTGGCTTCATTTCCCCTGCCCCACCGCCTTGGGAACAGGGAGAAGGGGACCTGTGGCACTGAGTGAGGGGGTGAGGGAGCCCTGGCTTAGATGTCAGCTGTAGAAAAATGAAAGCACCGTGGGTGAATGATGCTCTGGTTAAAAGGAGGACATCTGTTTGTGTATTAAGTGTGCACAGCCCCCTGCCACTTCCCGCCTCCTCCTCCTCTTCCTCCACCCCCATGCCTCTCTAATCCCCCTTGCTGCCATTATGTAGCACATCTCCCCCTCTTCAGGGCCAGGCGGGGAACAGGGCTGGTGGAGAAAAGCTTTCCTCAGCCAGAAAATGAGCTTTCATGAAATCAAAAAGGAGTCACGAGCCGTAAACAGTCTCTCCACCAGCTGCCCACAGGCTGGTTAAACACAGCACCTGGCCAGGGACAAAGGGGACGAGGCAGGCAGACAACAGCTCCAGGAGCCGTCACTGGTCCCAAAGGCTCTGATGAGGAGATGAAAGTCTCTACTTCTCCCCACACCCACCCAGCATTTGGGAGATATGCCCCCATCAGGACGATGTGGCACATGAAAGGAAGGCAATGAAGGACCCTCAGAGACCACCTGGCTTGAGCAGAGGCGGCAGGATGGTTTCATGATCTCAAATGTACGTGCTACAGCAACTTGGCGAATTACCCTCCAACAGCTGAGCTGCAGCAACGGGCCATGCACACATTCCTACCCCACCCCCCTGGTGAAGTCTCTTAGTTAAAACCACTTTCAAGGTGATCACGGGACAAGAAGCAATTAGCTAAGTCTCAGGTAAAGGAGTCACTCTGGGTCAGGGGACCGTATCACAACCTTCAGGCAAGGCAGGGATTGTCAGTGGCACAGGATTTCCCTCGCTAGCGTGTCAGAGCCAGAAATTTCCACTATGACAAATATTTCATCTTAAGAAAAATGTTCTGAAACCATTGAAACTTTCTGACATTTTCGAAAAAACAGAAACGTTGTTGCGGGAAATGACTTGCTTACAGATATAAAATCAGCTAATAAACATCATATCTGATTGACTTAAAACGAGAATCTGTATCTTTTCCCAAATTTTCTACCTGTGAAAATATTCCAAGGTTCCCACTTTCCTCTTGATGCAAAGTGGGAAATGCTTTTTTGCAGACATCCAACATGTTTCTGTGGGAACCCAGGGGTGAAGGAGCATTGTCACCATGGGGAACACCAGACTTTCCAAAAGAACTGGAAAAAGGGGCTATGAGTGTGGGGGCCAGGCAAATCTCATTTCTCTGGCTCTCCCAAACTCTGATCTCGGTCGTACACCTGGCTGCAGTACTCCAGAGATGCTGGTGTGTGTGTGTGCCCTGGCTCTGTCCTGAGGGAGACCACAACAGCACAGGAAGCTGCCTGCATCCTCATCCCTGCATCCCTCATGCCCCCGAGAGCGGGAAATCTGAAACAGCAGCTGCTGGAATCCGAGCGACTGCTGCCGTGTGTCCCTCAGCAAAGCCGCACATGATGGCTGGGATGGGAGAGAGAGAGGAGGGCCCCGGCTAAAAACCTGCCTGGAAAGCATTTGGCCCCATTACACAAGTCTTTGTCAAGGAGACACCAGCTGCTGTTGTTCATACTAATGGAGCCTGGAAGAGATTCAGAAGGTCTCTCTGGCCACGCCAGACCTACTCTCCCCATTGGGGATGTGCAAGTAGGGAACACCCAGTGTCACTTGTGTCCCTGCAGGCAAATGGAGTGGACAGAAGCAGCCTCCCCACTATATCCACCCCCCTGTTCTCCACCAGACCACCTATGGGGCCATGCAGGATCTCCTGTCATGGTGCCTCAGTGCTCACGGGCTGCCCACTCTGGCAGGCAGCCTGTGGGCTCACGGAGCAGCCGTTCAGCCACAGCTTCCCACTCGCCTCCTCTACCACATCACGCCCAGCACGGTTCCTCCTGCCAGGGGTGGGGAGAAATCACAGAGCCCAGCTCCCATCCGCACTGAGAGCAGCCTGGGGTGGCTGTCACTGCTGCTGCAGGGCAGCTGATCTGGGCTTGAGGAGGGATGCAGCACGGAAGGCATCCCTCCATTCTAGAGCGAAGATGGCTGGATAGGAAAGGATGTCTGCTGGACAGCAGTGCCAGCAGTGATATGGAGCCACTGGTGTCCAACGGCTTTGCCTGGCAGTTCTGCACAAACATAAGTGCCCATGCAATTGATAAACACTAGACGTTGAGGCCCCCTCACCCCAAACTGGGAAAGTAGCCTAGCAAGGCAAAACTAGGAAAAGGGAATAAAGATGTGGAATCTGACAAGCCATGACCACATTCATCTCCCAGGTTCCCAGGGTATCCCTCCTCCAGGAAGAAACAGCCTCCAAAATTGGTTATGGGTTATTGGTGCGGCTGGGCAGGAAGCTGCTCCCCTGCCCAGCGAAGAGATTCAAAATCTATGGAGTGTTCGGAACACTGAAAAATGTGAAAGCCAGTTCAGGATGGGTGATTTAAAGGTTTCATTTCAATCAGTTGGATGTTTGAGTTTCTGAAAGGAGGGGAGGTGCTAGCATTAGTTTACGTTACCAAACAAAATTTCAGACCAGAAACCTAGACTTACCTCCATCAAAACTACTGAGGCCAAGAATGTAAGCCACTCTAAGACGCTGTCCAGCCTAAACAGTCATCGAAACCGACACTCCGGTTTAGATGAAGTCTTTTCTGAGGAAAAGGCCTTTCGCTGAAATGACTTCCACATCAAGCTCCAGTAGAAAGTTTGTCATGGATCAGTTCTCAAGAGGCAGAGCATGGTCCAACTTCCAGCGAAGAGCACCCACCCCACACTTCCCCTTCCCCGTCTCCCACCAGCTGCATATCTTCTGTTTAAACAGTGCAGTTTCAGGGAAAATGTCTCCTATTGTCTATCCCAACAGAGTCCAACATAGAGGATTTTTAATTTGGCTCCCATACAGTCTGTCCTAGCCATAAAAACCACAGCTGTTCCTGCCTCCTGTTACAGTCACCTAAGCCTGACCTGTGAGGTCTGGGTTGCTTCCTCCGGGAGGACACCATGCAGGTAATCAGCTCTGAAACCAGGCTTGGCATCAGCAGCACGGCCAGCTGCTACGATTTCCCCGCTGGCCACCTGCAGAGAAGGACCCACTGAATCCGCCTCCAGCCATGAGTAAGGGCGAGTGAGACAGCAAGACGGTGGGTCAGCCCTAGGAGGAGGCAACCTCTGAGACCTGGATCTCTCTGAGACTGGCTCATAAAGCCTATGCCTCTCCATAAAGACTCAATAATAGGAGGTCTAGTGCCCTATCTCTGCCCCCACAACAATTAAATGTCCTTTGCAAATTGACAGCGCTCTTTTTTTTGCTAAGCAAGGTTTCTATCTTGTCAATTTTTCAAAACTAACCCTTTCCCCTACCTCCAAAAAACCCCTCCAGCAGCAGCATATTTAAAAAAAAAAAAAAAAGGCTTTTGACTTTCATGTACTTCTCTTTACCTCCCTCCCCACCCCCGCTCCCCTGCCCTCAAGGCCATTTAGTAAATAAAAGAGAAGAAAAACATGGGAAATTGAGGCAGTGGGGAAAACACTGAGCTTGCAACAAAAATTGAGAACAATGAAAAAACAGTTTAAAAATTACTGATGCTCCTGCTCTACCCTTCTTTCCTATTCTCCTGCTCAGTCTCTGAAGCTTTCCTACAGGCTGGCAGCAGCATAGAAAATTCAACACCTCTTCCCAGCTTTGGACATCATTTGCCTGCCAAACAGAGAGGGTCAGATGAATCTGGGGAGCTGGTATCTAATTCCTGTCATCAGCAGAATGGCCGGGCACCTATTTCTCAAACACACGAGGAGGGAAAGGTGAGCTGCTCCTTAAAAACCCACTCCAAAAGCCCCAGTCACAATATCTTAATGCCAGTGCAGCCATGCGGTTGGGTTTGTTTTCTCCAAAGAGCTGCTGGGCTGAGGTCGGGCGGAGAGGAGAAGTGCATCTGGAGGAGGAAGCAGGGCATCTCAGATGCTGAGAGGGATGCACAGACAGGAGAGGAAGCGTGCTCAAAATAGGACACGGCTTCCTGTGACGACCGCAGCAGACCAGACACTTGCAGCACCATGAAGTGGAAAACCACCCTTACCCAGAAAACCCTGCATCACTTCAAGCGCTCTCCTACTCAATACCTCCGCCCCCGTCCCCCTCCCTCGCTGAGGCCTGAATTTGTCTTCTAGGTGCCCATCACACACGGGCACAGAGGCAAAAAAAACCCCAACTCTTTGGGGGCAGCCACAGGATTTCTTCTTTCTTGAGGAGCAGCTCTGCAAGGGAGGGAGAGAAGTACCCAGGCTCTCGGGAGTACTTCTGCCCACCAGTAAGCCAGTCTGCACAGCACCATCAACGTGGTGCCCCACATCAGTTCCTCTAACAGGAAGGAAACTCTCCAAACTCTGCTTTAGCAAAGGTTGAAAACATCAGACCCCCAGTTAAAAAAAAAAAAATTAAAAAGTCAAATATAGACCCACATCACTTCCAGATCGTGCACGTGAGGGGATCTGCCCAAGAAAGCAAGGCATGGATTGTACTGATGTGCTGGGGAGTGAACAGGGCTGCAAACACCCCCTCCTGCACCCACGTCCTGCAGCCTCGCTCTCCTGCTCGCTGCACCACACCGTCCCAGGGCGAAGGGTGCCCAGGCGCAACGCGGGCATCCTGATAGAGGGCCAGAGGGAGCCATTCAGCTCGAAACCTAGCTAACTCATAGGACTAGGAGGTAGAAACCCATCATTTCATACAGACCCAGGACAGTCTGTGCTCTCAGTCTGGTGTGGCCCAGGCAGTCTGTGGCCCCCAGTGTTACTGGATAAAAAAGGGAAATTAAATCCCCTCCACCTCAAGCTGAGTCAGGCTTAGGTTAGGGGCAGGTGATGCCTGCTAAGAGCACTGTCCTCCCAGCCTTCATGGGAACGGCCCACACAAGCACTTCATCCTCTCCGCCAGCCTTTCCCATGAACCAGCTACCGGTGAAACGTTTTGCTGGGTAGCATCCCCCTTTCAGCATGAACAGAAGCGAGAATTAGGGAAAACGAGGCAAAGTTCTGGGTGGGACTGCAGTGCCCAGCCTCCCCTTCCTTTGGCCTTTATCCCCCCCCCCAACACCCCGTTTCTGCCCCGTTACCAAACACCCCCTCTCTAGCCCAAATCCATGTGCTCACCTGCTCTCTTGCTTGGGATATCCACGTGTCCAGGAGCAGCTCCATCCTGCTCTGGTGAAATCTCTTGGTTGTCTTCACGGCTATGAAAATGTCGCCAAGAGTCAGGCTTCCCTCAGTCCTGTATCCCTCCGGAGGGTGGACTTGCAGGTCCTTCTGCCCCCTGCCACCTCCTCCCGTGGCATCTTCTGGGCTCACTTTGCTCCGTCGCTCCGGCTTCTCCCACATCCCCTCCCTGAGCCCTGGGTACTGAGCTGTTTCCTGAGCCCCACGGTGCCGCACGGAGAGGAGAGCCACGCTGACAAGGAAGATTGCAGCTCCAGAAAGACCATGGATGAGCCGACGGCCCATGGCTCCCAAATCGTTCCTGCTGCAGCCCGTATCCTATTAAACAAGGACAACCTCTGCCCCTACCTCCACGTGAAGCGGGCTGCTCTCCTCAAAGCCTCCGAAGCAGCAGGACAAGCCAAGGGCGAGGTCTGAATAGGATGTGACCAAGGAATAGGGTGGGTGAAGACCAGAAAGCCAAAGAGACAGCAGCCCCAGAGGATACTGGTGAAGCCAGGGGAATTTTCACAGACTAAGAGGGCTCGATAACCCAGCAAGGCAGGGACACGTGATGGAAAGATACTCCGAGGCGACTGGCAGGTGGCTGGCACAGCCTGCCAGGAGGAAAGCGAGCATCCCCACTCCCGACGGAGAGGCCGAGGGTCCCAGGCTGGGAGTCGAGGGGGCAGCAAAGGAGATCAGAGCCATCGGTGGGGAGTCTGGACCGAAAGCATCAGTTACTCAGAAGACACCAGACCGCACATCCAAGCCAGGGGCTGCGGGGCGAAGGC
>NW_008825609.1:1293168-1313789 GCF_000699105.1 Pygoscelis adeliae
GGAGGAAGAGGATGGAGGGTGATGGAGATGGAGAGGGGGGAGCCCTGGGTCTGACGGTGGGCCTGCCTCCGCCGGGCATGGCCGGGCTGGGACATCCCCGAGGTGACAAGCAGCTGATCTGGGAGGACAAACCTGTTGCTTGACAGTTTTTCCCGCTCCTCTGTGACAGTCCAGCCCCATCTCTGCAGCCCTGCTCAGCCCTGCGCTCTTGCAGGAGGGGAAGGTGGCACGGATGTGGGCTCAGGTGAAGTTAAGGTGCGGAGTCCTATATTGTTCTTGGGAAGAACAATGTTTCCCCAGGAATTCCCTCAGCCCGACTTTTCCTGTGGGCAGTGCTCTGAATTGCTGCCCCTGCCCTTTAACCCCACCCTGCCTCCCCAAAGCAGGACTGTGTGTCCCCTGCTGCCCCCCCCCGATATGCTCCAGAGTCTCCCATCTCCCCAAACCATGACTGCGACCCTCTCACTCTTGAAGGTCCCTTTCTCTCTGCCTCCAGCCACCATCCCTCCACCCCCCATCTCATATCCCCAGCAGGGATGCCCAAGGACAGTCTGCTGCCCAGGTGGCTGCAGAGCCAGTGACACTCACAGGAACAGGTACACGGGCACCAGAGAGTGCGAGGGAGGGCCTGCCACCTCCCTTTCAGTGCCCATGGCTCAGCATCACCATTGGGTTTATATCCCACGCAGGTCCTTGCCCCCTGCAGCAGGGCTGAGCTCAGCAACTTGTCCCTCGTGGCTCTTGTGCTGTCCAAGATGATGCTTCCTTTTCCCCTTCCCCAGGCAAGGAAGGGGGTGTCCTCTCCCTCTGTGGAGAACCCCAGAGAGTCCCACAGGCACAGCAGCGAACTGGCATCTCCAGCTCCTTCCCCACCACCACCACCTCCCACCGTTGGGCATGGCTGTATATCTTCCCTGTGCCACCTTCACTCCAGCCCCCCGTCTCCCAACAAGGCCGAGGCCAGGAGAGCAGTCTGGGGCCATGACACAGAACAAGCTGAGCATAGCTGAGCAAGTCCTGCACAGAGAAGGCCTTCCCTGGGTAGGGGGATGTCAGAGACCCTGAAAGGCATGAAAGATCCCCCTAGGGCAAAGACCACTGCAGATGCGAAATTTTGGGGTCAGCATCGCAGATTGCAGTGTGCTGTTGCTGGTTCAGTCAGATACAGGGTGGATGACCATGAAGGTCCCCCTCACACTACCTCTAGGCCACTTTACAGAGCAGCCGGGGAGTACAGAGAGGCAACCAGCCCAGGAGGGGGATGACACCCGCACCCCCACCCCAGCTTCCCTGTGGCAGCGAGCGTGGGGACAGCAGGGTGGTAGTGCTCTACATAAGCTGCTGAAATCAGAGCGCCTCCTCAGGGAGCTGCAAGCTGTGGGCATCCAATCTCAGCATACCAAAAAAATAAAAAGTAATAAGATGGGGACCTGGGGGAAATGGGGGGGGGACATGGCTCCATGTGGCAAAGGGCCCCCCCCATGTACATGTCAGATCATGGGACCTTAGAAAAGGGGGTCAGGGAAGGGATCAGGGTCCCTCTGTTCCATACTCCCACCGTGTGTCCAGACACAGACACTTTCCAGGCACACAGGGAAGACCTCCCTGCAGGGCTAAAACTGTGTGCTCATGCACACACGTTCACGCCACCCCAGCCCTGTCCCTTTCTTTTGTAAGGAAGAAACCACTGAATCCACTTCTCCTCCCTCCTCCCATGTATTTCTCCCAGTCTCCAAGACTCCTAGCCTTCCCCTGAAGCAAGAACACCTCCAGAGCGTCTCCCATATCCCTTTGGAGGGTCCCTGCAGGTTTTATATTTAGATGCCTTTGAAAAGCAATGCTTTCTTACACTGATTTGGGGCAGGGCGGGGGGAGTCATTCACCTTCAGGCCTTACATTACTGCAGGGATGTGAAGCTGGTATGACTGATCAGCTGCCTTTGTGCTAAATACTGGGATTGTTCCCATGGCTAGCCACTGCTCCTGAACCAGAAATCAACCTCTCCGAGTGCCTCAGCCACACGCCGGCAGCCCCAGGCAGCTGTAAAGGCAGCTTCCATGGCTCCCAGGCATCCTGCAGCACCTCCTAGCCCTGGCCTAGAAGATCAGCTGGGAGGGAAAGGGGGACACAGGCAGAGGATCCTTAGCGATGTCCCCAAAAGACATACAAATACGATTCAAAGCTGCCTTGTACAGAGCATGGCGCCGGGCAGCAGAACAGGTCAGACCCAACCACGTACAAACCAGAACATGCCCGATGCTAGAGGTGAGCACAGCCTGCTTCTTGTGCTGTGAGACACCTTTTTCTGCTGGGGTGCCAGGGATGGGGGGGCCATTCAGTGCCCAGTCCTGCCCCGGGGCGAGCTGGCTGACCCATCCTCGGGGGGGGGGGCGGTGCATGGGACAGAGACCCCAGACTGCTGCAGCTCTGCCGGGCCAGGGGGGCAGCGTGGAAAGGGCTGGCGACTTCCCAGGGCGACACACACGCCGCCTTGCCGATCCCGTCCCTGGAGGGAGAAATCTTGCTCTCGGTGACTCATTACAGGGGCTTGCACAAGGCTGTTACAGCTGGTAATTGGTGCCCAGGGCTGCTAATTGCATTCTGCCTGTTACCTAACCCGTGACTCATTCCTCCGAGCAGGCAGCCACCCCCCCAGAGGTACAAAAGAGGTGGGCTGGGGGGTGTGTAGGGCAGTGGGAGGGTCATTAATGTTTGCCTTGGAGCCCTCTGCCCCGCTTCTCACCCGTGTCCAGAACGATTTGAAGCTGGATTTTGAAAGCCTCAGAGGAGACAAGATGGATAAAGAGAGGACCTGTAAGAAGCCTGGGAGCAGGCGAGGCAGTGCTGCCTGCTGCTTGGAGAGCTGGGCACTGCCAATCTGCCTCCCAGCAACCTTCCTCCGCGTCCCTTTCCCTCCTGGCAACACTGATGGCCTAAGGAGGTGCTGAGGGACGTCTGTTTATTTGGGGTGGGGGTTAGCAGGCACCAAGCTGGGAGCGCAGCCTGACTACCCAAAATGGGGGGGCTTGCTCTTAACCACCCTCAGCCTAGGTCATAAGGCTGGGGATGGTTCCCAGTGCCAGCAGGAGCAGGAGGAGTTGTCAAGCCCCGAATCAGAGTGCCTCACGTGGAATATTTTCCCTGGGTTCTCAAGCGCTACTTTTTTCCCCACAAAGATGTGGGTTCTAATCTCCAAATCCAGTCCGGGGTGGATGGGAGCTTGCTTTGGGACTTGTCTTCTCATCAGCTCAACAAGAGTCCCACTTTGTTTGCCTGCAGGGCAAGCACCCTCCCAGGGCACTGGCTGTGCCGGGATGCTCGGGCTGCATCCCCTGGAGTGGATGTCATTTGGGAGCTTTCATCTGGAGCCATGTGTTACACCAGTTCCCCCATCCCGGGAGCAGAGCCGCATTGCTCCAGGGCAGAGCTGGGACTTTGCTCTACATTTGAGTGACTGCAGGTTAAAATCTTTTCATTTTCTTTCCTCCCCCCATTCACTCTCGTCCTCATAAAAGACACAGGCAACTGGTTTAGAGCCTGAAATAACACCTCACAGGGGACCCGTGAAGATAACAAGTTAATCTTTGCTCAGAGCTTCGAACGTGCATGGCACTAGCAGTGCCCTAAGCGCAGGGGCAAGGAAGATACAGAGAGGACTTGACTCTCTGGGGCTGGTTGCCCATCTTCTCCCATTGACCCCAGGAGCAGTGGGCTCAGCCGTCTGCCAGGGCTCGTGCCCCACGAAGCCTCCCAGAGCCATAGACTCCATTTTCCTCTTGCATGCCCCAGGAAAGACCATCTACCACCACAACCACCACCTCTCCATGGCGTGGGTATCCTGGCCCCCCTTTCCCACAGCAGGGCTAATAACAGCAGTTGGTTAGGAGTCAGGACCGTGCCAGGGTGGGTGAGCACGGCTGCTGATACCCAAACCCTCCATCTTCCCTCTGCCAGAATCTGAACCTGCACTCAGCCCCATGTCAGGGTGAGAACAGCCCCCATTGGAGGGGCAAGAGGATCTCCACTTTCCTGGCAGTGTGGCTGGGCTCAGTCTCACTACTGTCCCCCAGGAGGACAAGGCAGCTGGCTTGTCACTTCATGATAACCAGGGCATGGAGGGATGCGAAGCTCTAGGGCCCTCAGCCAGACACATCAAGTGAGCTCTTCCCTGGCTTTCCCAGAGCAACCTTGCCAACATCAGCACTAGGGAGAGGCAAGGGACTGAAAAACAGGGGGCAAGTAGAAATGGGAGGGAGCTAGGTCTGTGGCACACCCCGCCTGCCCTCTCCCCACACCACTTGCTGCCCTACAACAGCAAGAGCAGTGCTCCCTCCTTCCCCTGGAGGCCTGGGCAGTTGGGCCTCAGCTAGACGAGGAGAAAAACACACTGTTGTGCATCACCCGAATCCTCCCAGTAACACACAAGCCCATAGCCTGCCACCCATTCCCATGATGAATGGTATTTAATTCTCCTTTATATGTGGTTTGCCAATAAAAGGCTCCATTAATAATTTACAAGCAATAAAGAGTACAGCTCCAATAAAACGAGGGTTTGTTGCAAGCTTAGTGTCACTTCAGCCGCGGCAGGGCGTTGGCACATGAGCTGTGCTCCCTGCACTGTGGGGCCGGAGGCGAGGTAGACAGGGGAAGAGGGGACACAGAGCACACAGTGCCGCAGGGCAGGAGAGACGGAGGTGATGGGGGAAGGGCTTAAAATGTTTGTGAGATATGCTCCTACACAGCCTGATCCTACACGGTTCCCTCACATTCCCCATCTGGCGATCTGACCACGTACCAGACAATGGCAGCCCAAGGTGATGGGGAACAGCTCACAAGGGTGCTTTCCACCATGATGGTGGAAGATATCTCTCCAATAAAATATGGAAAGCTCAGACTGGGGAGGCAGCATGTGTTATGCCCTGGCTCTTGGTGGCCTCAAAGGGACCAGAAAGGCTACCCCTGTGGGCCTTTGCTGCCGGCATCCCCTCGGGGAGGAAGGACACGCTACCTGGAGGAGCTTGGGGAGGCAGGGACCTCCGAGAATATCTCTTGGGGATGGTAGCTGGCAGTGCCCGCTCTGCTACCCCCAGCTCAGTCGTCGCCCTCCTCGATCCACAGTGGGCGGGTTTGCTCCTGGAAGATGCATCCCCGAACCACCTTGGGCAGCTCCTCAGCGTGGCTCCAGGCGTGGGGCTCCACGCGGGCCCAGGAGCATGGCAGAGTGTGGAGAGCCTGCTCCGCACCGCGGCACACCTTCAGCACCTCTGAGTCCCGCTGTCCCACCTTCCCCAGCAAGCTCCTGGGGAAAACACAGGGACAAGTGTTACCCTTGGCATAGACAGACAGCGTGGCAAAAACACCCAGGAACTCCCTCACATGCACACAAAGCCAATTTTTCTGCCCTTTTTTCCCCTCACAGCAGCCCACCCCAACACACAGAGCTAGTGCTCCCACCCCAGTCCTTGCTTCTCCCTTCTCTCTCCTCCTGCAATACCCTTCATCCATGCCACTCTGTCTTTTCTTACCTGAGTCCTCTAACGTTCTTCTCTGTGACCTCGACATGGATAACGACGGGGTATATTTCACTTTTAATTAGATCCCTCACACTCTGAACTCCCAGCTCTAGCAGGCAGTGTTTATTCTGGAAGGGAAATTGAACAGATTTACTGATTTAAATGGAGAAAAAATAACCCCAGCCCCTGACAGTTACATTAAATCAAACCCCATACTGTGAAATATCATTGCTTTTCCAATAGTAATTCCATTAAATGTGGGATTTACAGACAGGGCCAAGAGGGAAGGGGAGAATGAAAGAGCAGGGTCACCCACTCCATCACCACCAACCCAAGAGCCCACCAGACCCCTTGCTCAGCCACAGCCCATCTTCACATCCCCTTTGTCACCGTTGTCACCCACAGCCCCATATTTCTCCATCTGCCCCGAGCAGAGCTGTTGCCGCTTTGGTGAAGAAGAGGAATGTGAGAGCAGGGAAGTCAATTCCGTGTATGGCATTTCCCACCACCTCCCCCACAAATCCCCAGTTGCCATTTCTTTCACCTGAGCTCAACAGAGACTCAGGGAGAAGTCCGTATCTGCTGCTCCGCAACCCCACAGCACCTGGACCTGAAACACCCTCCAAATTACACAGTCCCCAAGCAAGCAGCTCCTTCTCTATCACCACACCGCCCTCCCTCTTCCCCTGCTCCGCTGTCCCCTCCTCTCCTCCAATCTGAATGGGATGCCCCACCCTGGCCCTCTCTCCCCACACCAAACAGCTCAGCACCTTCTCCATCGCCTCTCGGATCATGCGGATTTGCCTGCTCTCCCTCCAGTCCTGGGGGGCACTTCTAGACACAGGGTGCTCCTCTCCGTGGGTAGTGCTGGGATCCCCTTCTGTCAGCTTCTCTGCGAGCCAAGAGGAGATATGAAAAGGGAAACGTCAGCCCCTTCTCCCTTTCGCATGCACTTTCTACCTCAGATCCCGCACGTTTGCTGCCGCGCTGATGCTTATTGAGTTCACTGTTTATGGATTCTGGAGACTGAGTCTAATTATACAACATTACACATTGGCATGGATCTCCTGCACCTTTCTGTGTACAGAACAAGCAAGATATCACAGCTGAAGACACCTTGCAGGGCAAGAGCAGCGCTTGTGTTGCGGTACCGCAGCAGCCTAAGCCAGCTCCCAGCCAGTATTCCCCCTTCCCCACTGCCACACTGTCCCACCCTCTCCGTAAGAGAGATGGCAGAAAAATAATCACTTTAATTTGCCAGGTAGGTTTTCTGCAGGGTTTGTGAGCTGCATGGGCTTGTAGATGGCTCCAGTGAGTGGCAGGGCTGGGGAAGCAAGGGGAGCACGTGTCTTGGCGCAGGAGAGTGAGAGGAAGATTCGGGCAAGCTGAACCTCCTTTTGTCGGTGGTAGCCTGAGCCAGCTCCCCCCGCTCAGAGGCAGAACGACAGCACCCAGCAGCCAAGGCAACACCAGGCAGGAGAGGAGCAGAGAGGTGATGCTGAGGGAGAGAACTGGGGGCAGAGCTGGCAGGACAGCGAGGTCCGGCGTGGTCAAAGCAATGACTGCCAGGTGCCTCTGGTAACTCCCACCAGAAGACGAGACAATGCACACACAGAGACCTCACTTGGCAGCCACAGGCTCTGCAGCCTGGCGTGGCTGAAGCAGGCGCCGGGCTCTACCTGCTGACCATGCTGCTCTAGGCAGCTGCCCACACTGCCACTGAAACACAAGCAGGGAACCTAACAAGGCTTTTAGGAGCTGCTCACCCCTAAGACAGAAATAAAGTAAAGTATTTAGGAAAAGGCATGCCTGGAATTGGGTCCAGAGCATGTTCCAGCTCTCCCAAGCCCCAGGCTGACTGGGCGTCCTCTGCTACCTCTGCCTGGTGACACAGGGTACTTCTCAGGTAGAGCTGGATACCACAAAGCCATCTGTCCTTTGGGAGCAGCAGGCTCTGCACTGGCTGGGGAGTTCTCCAAGGGAAAATACAGGCAGCGAAGAAAAGAGAAACAGCTCGGGGCTCCCAGATCACCTTCCTTCCCTCGCAACAGGCAAAACTGGCAGAGGAGAACAGAGTTTTTGCCCTAGGTGTAAAGTCCCCAGCTGCAGTAATGGCTTCAAAGCATGTCCCCATGCAATGTGAGGAGGACCCTGCAGAGGGCTCAGTAGGACAGGATATATGGCCAAGTCACTCAGATAAGGAGCCCAGTGGCCAAAATCTGCAGAGCCGTCCTTCTTCAGCAAACCAGAGATTTTTCACTACGTCCATCACCACCACCCCAAAAAAATATACCGACTCATTTTTCAGTCCTGCAGTTAGCAAAGGGAGAACTCTAAACACGGGGAAAGGAGACAGATGGAGAAGGGAGGAAGAAGGGGGAAAGAAGGAGTTGTCCTCTGTGAAAATTCCCTATGGGAAAAAAGCCCTTTCCCCAGCAGCCTCTGCAGCGGTGTGTCAGCCTCACACTGCTGGCAGAAGGAAGGGGACAGCAGCACTAAGGCTGGGTCCTCTCATTCCTGGGAAGGAAGAACTGGTATGAAGTCAACCTGCAGATCCCACCTCAGCCAGGGGTTTCATCTCTGGGAAGAGCCACCCAGAGTAGCAAGGCAATGCCACCGCCACCCACTCAAGGGAAGAGAGAGGATCCCCATGCCCCAGGAGACCAGAAGGGAGGGGTGGCTTCCCTGTGGGCCAAAGGGATAGGACACAGTTAAAAATAGGAGGGAACATCTTGAAGATACTCAGCCCAAAAAGTTGACCTGTCAACGGGTATTGTCTGGGAAGACTGAGAGACCCCCACACTTAGCCACTGAAGAGATGCCTCATGTCCTCTCCAAGAGTCCCACGTCTCATACTTCCAGGACTAAGAGCACCTCTTCCCTGAATTGGACTCACCAAGGCCTCTGCAGAAGTGACATACTTGAGCAACATCTTGGCTTTCCACCGTATGGCTAAGAAGTGGCAGGAGGTAAAATGGGAAAGCAGCCCTGGGAAGTAGGAGGCTTGTGTACTCTACCTCACAGGTAGCCACAGGCTCCTAAAACAGCCTTGGACATGTCAACCACTCATTGCTGCCTACCTGCTGGGCACATGTGGAAGTCCAGGCGAGAGGTGGGCAAGTCCAGCAGGTTCCTGATGAGCCGTGGTGCGATGCAGTTAGGCGACAGCACCACAGGACGGGGTGTCTTGACCACCACAGGGCGCACCAGGCTGTAAGGTTTCAGGCTCATGTCCGGGTCTGGAAGACAGGAATGAAGAAGAGAAAGCCAAAGGTGAGAACATGGGAGATGAGGCTGCCACTAGCCCACAGACCATCCTGTTCTTCCGGTACCACCACCTCATCCTGACTCATGGAGGCACCTATCAACCATCTTATGTCCCAGGAGAGATCCTACCCTGGTTACAACACTCACCCACAGGCAGATAGCCTGGCTGTAGCCCCCCTTGCCCATTTCCTGGGACTCCCTTGAGTAACACACTGGTTTATTCTCCACAAAAAGTTAGATGACCCCAAGAACCACAGAAGCAATGGAAAGCCCCATAAAGCCTAGGAAAAGGAGCATGGGCTTCCCAAAATCCCATTAGTAGGGTTATTAGAGGGATCCTGGGCAAAGAGACTGAGGCATCCCAGACGCCAGTGTCCCTTCAGTGCTCACAGGGGACGACTGGGTCTCCACAGGTGAAGGGCAGGTGCAGGGTAACAGCTCACCTGAGCAGGGGTCCAGCCACAGCTGCTGAGGGGGCTGTTCTGGGCTCCTCTGTGGTTTGGGTTTCACCAGGCGCAGTTGGTCCAAGGCTCGTTTCTTTAGCTGAGGAGAAAGTGAGGGCAATAAAGCTGAGATCATAGACAATTTCAAACACACACACACACAGAGCTGGCTGCAGAACACCCGCTGTCAAAGGGGATGGAGCACACATACAAAAAGCACAGGACCGGGTCTGCCGCCCATCAGGTTCAGTCTGGGAAGTGGGGAGGGGGTAGGAAAGCAGCCACAGAGCAGTAACACTGCCTGGGCTATAAGCCCCTGCTCTGCTTGCTAACCCAGCTGCCACCTCTATACGAGTTGGTTTACCAACAGAGTGGGACAGATTGCGTGCTGAGGTGGTGGGGTGGCCATAGGCACACACACATGGTGCTCACTGCTGGCCTCTTTGGCTTACGTTATTTCTGTGGCCCCTCTGCTGCCCAGGCATCTGGCCCTTATCCTGGATCTTCAAAAGCTGATGAGCCCTGAAAAGACAGAGGGGTTGCACTCAAGCAACTCTAGAGCCCCCAGGGATCGTAAGCCTGCTGTGACCCTCTTCGCCAAACCCGACAGAGACCTGCTGAAACACAGGCGTATCAAAGCCCTCACTCAACCTCCCATTCTCTCAAAGGCACCCAAACACTACCACACTGGTCCCCCACACAAGGCTTGGGCAGCCCACACTATGAAGAGGCGAGTCTGCACCCCTCAGGACTCCTAGGGGATTCTCACCACAGATAAATGGGGCAGGTGCCCCAGGTACCCCTCCTGCCTTCCTCCTCGCCCTGGTTACCTGCTGTAGTTGGGCACTGTCCCCTTGTCCAGGTCACGCATGGTCAAGGGATCGACGCGGGAACAGTACCACTCCAGCCGCCCTTTGTGCATGGTGTCTGTGACATGGAGGATCTCCCGACACTTGACGCACAGCGCGTAAGGGTCTGATGGCTCCAGGAGGGACAGGTTGGTGCGTACATAGAACGAGTCTCCAGAAAACTTCTTCCCTTCTTCTAGGGCTTCCCGCAGAGGCTGGTATCCTGAAGCAGGAGATATAAGTCATCAGTGGGGACACAGGAGACAACCGTCACCAACAAGATAGGCAAGTCCCCAGCACAGCTGTGATGCTACAGATTGGGATGGGGGGTGCAGAGGAGGCAAACAGACAGAAGGTCTGTACCTCCATCCTTTAACTCAGAGGATGCACATGTCACACCAGACAGGGAAAGCTACCGGAGCTACGGCCAACCCGTGTCACACATGGTGGCCTAGGACCAAACAGGAGAGGAGAGAGAATAACTGAGATTTACCTCCAGGGCTGGGTGGAGGGTCTGGAAAGGGAGGCAGAGAGCTCAGACTCAAAGGAGACCCAGCTGCCAGGGCCTTACCTTCCAGGTCCAGCTGGAAGACAAGACTGGAGGGCTCATCCCAATGCAGCAGGCTCAGGTAGGCGACCTCCCGCGTGCAGTTCTCCAGAGAAAGCACCTCTTCCTTCAGCGACGGCACCCTCAGCTAGCAAGGACCTGATGCTGTTAGACCTAGAGGCTGGAAGAGCAGGCTCTGCCCCCAGCTACCTCACCCATCAGGGTTACCCAAGAGATGTTACAGAGCGAGGCAGGCCCAGGGAAAGCTCTACCTGAGGACAAGGCATCCTCAATCTGCCTCTGGTTCCCTCCTCTGCCTCTGAAATACCTGCTGCCAACCACTACCCAGTCCAGACGCCGGGCTGCTGTGAAAGCAAACGTGTGTGCATGAACACGTGTGGGAGTGGGGGCGGGAGAGCTGGTTTATTTTCAGTTACAGGTGGGATATTAATTCAAGTAGCGTAGCTGAATTTCAAGTGGTGTCATTCTTCCCTCCCTCCAGGAGCTTACTTCAGAGCAATTATTCTCTATAGCTCAGAAAGGTCATGAAGGCCTGAGAAATCTCATTCTAGAATTGATCGCTTCGCAACGGACATGTGCAGGATGCAAACTGCTCTGAAATACTACAAGGTGACAGAAAACTCCAGGGACATATAGCCACATTGCCATCTTAATCTGTGTGACTCCTTTTTGTTTGTCCCCCCGCCCAGAGCTGAAAGAAGTGTTTCAGAAGGTCTCAGCATTTTTACATGCACAGGTACACTCGAGTGCCATGAGACCTGGATGGGTGTTTGTGCTGCATAAAGCTCTAGGCAGGGAGCAGTCCTGGGAAACAAGAGAAATGGAGCTGGACTTCAAGCTGGGTAGCTGCCAGCTTGCACTGGGGCTCGCTCCGCATTCCTTGCATCATCCCAGATGCCTTGCAAACCCACAAAGCGAGCCCGTTCCCAGACTCACCTCAATGAGCCGGCACCCCTCCCTGAGTCCTGCATCTTCGGCCCGTGAGCTTGGCTTGACCCACTGGACGTAAATCCCTGTCCTGTTCCCTCCAAGGATGGAGATGTCTGCTCCAAGCCTCTTCTCCTGGGGTGGGGGGTTGCTGGGGTGACCCACGCTAGTGAGCTGTACCACCAGTGACCTGGCAAGGAGAAACACCAAGTCCAGCAACTGAAGTTTGCTGCCTTTTCTAAGAGCCGGTCCCCCACACCTTGTGTCAAGCTACAGGGTGTTTATTGTACTGAGGGCCGTGAGGTACAGGGCTCACGATTCACAGCCATCACCAGGGCACACACACAGAGCTTATGAACCCCCATGACCCGTTCCACCTCACCAGCCCCAACACCAAAGCCAAGCTGGGCTCCCCTGGACCTCTCCCTACCTAGACAGATGTGTGTCCTGCCCAGGGCAACATCCCCACCTCAGCCATAACATATGGGACAGGACAAAAAAATGGGGTCCTGCTAGGAAGCAAGGACTATAGGATCGTCATTTCTCTCCTCTCCCACTAGCGATAAAGAGCCCGCAAAGGGGGAGGCAGTAAGGAAAGACCTCCCAAGCGTGGTCCCTCAGCACCACAAAACATCCCCCCAAGCAGCCGGTTCAGAGTGCCTAGCTCAGAGAGCAGCAGTCACCTCCTGGTGACCTCCTCACGGCTGGGAAGCGTGGACAAGCAGATCTCCGACTTCACCCTGGCGTAGGTGCTGCTGGAAGAAGAGGAGAAGGCCCCAAGGGAGGCGCTAGCAAAACCACTGCCTAGGAAAGAGAGCAAGAGGGAGAGAGGGGGCACATCACCTCTCCGAGCACTGCAGGGAGCTCACATTCTTGGGGTGGCAAGGGTCTGTCACCCCCCTCCTGGACATTTTGTAGCATCTGACTATTGGAAATTGAGGCTGCAGGGAGGCTTTGAATGGTCACCCTCCTGGAAAGGGTTTCCTGTGTCTCCTGAGAACAAGCAAATCTTTGCTCCCTTCATTAGCGTTTCGGTCAGAAGGCAGCAGCAGCCATGGCCACCTGGATGTGCCCGAAGGAGATCAGCCACCAGCACCCACCACAGGACCTGCCAGCACCAGGAGCTCTATTCCAGGAGATTTGCAACCCATCACCCAGGGTTGTACAACCCAATAACACCCCAGGGCGAAGGCATTTCTCTCTTCTGTTACCTACTCCCTCAACTCCACGTCAAGTTCTCCGTCAAATGCAGCTCTCCATGAATTAAATAGAGCTGATGTGAATAGCTACCTGTTCTGCAGAGGACAAGCCAGCTTTTCCAGCTGCTGTGCCTGGCATAGCAGCGGAGGGGACGTGTGGGTCCACAGCACCCTGCTACAGGTGCAGAGCCCTCGCAGTGAGCTGCACAAACCAAAGGCGTGAGGGAGGGTCAGTTGTCCAGCCCCTCTCCCCACAGCCACCACTTCTTTTTAGCTAAGCCCTTTGGGGAAAGCCCCCACCCTGGTACCTGTTGCATCTTCAATGCTGCTAAAGGAGCCACAGGACAAGCTACAAAGGAGACACAAAGGTGAGCTGTGACGCAGCAGCTTTTCCAAAGCCTGTTTGCATCCTGTTCTCAACCTTATCCCCATAGCCTTCCCTCACTCCCCAGAAGCACCCCCCCAGCCAGCACGCAGCTCCCAGCCAGCCTTCCCACCCTCAGTCCCCACTCCAGGCTCCCCCCTCCCCTGCCAGCCTGCTCTCCCTGGCCCCTACAACCCCCCCAGAGGAGACACAGCCTCAAGCAGCCCCCAGTAATCACCTTTTGTAGGGCATGCACCTGTCTTCCCGCTGCCGACGGAGGATGGAGCCGATACAAGGAGGAAAAGGGAAGGTGGAAAGGCGGTTGATATCCTTCTCACTGTCGGGAGTCACCTCCTTGGGCAGAGTGAGAGAGAGATGCCTGCTAACACCAACACCCAGCACCACCTCTCCCCTCCCTTTGGGAGAGGTTGCAAACAGCTCCTAGGGTACCACATGCCTCTTCAGGGATCATCCACCTCCCACCGAACAAGGGGCATCTTGTTTTCCCAAGGAGAGAGCACGGATGGAGATGCACAACACTGCATCCCCATCTCTTTGCAATGTACAAGCTATAGGAGTAGTAGCAGATGAAGGGAATAGCCAACCTTGTAACTGTATTTCACTTTTAGCCACCGCACACCCTGAGGTGTGAGTAACCTGTAGGACTACCCACTTGAGAATGCTCTAGGAGGAGGGCTCAAAGAGTCAAAGGGAAATTGCCAAGAACCTGACTCCATTAAAAACAATATGGTGCTGCTACAAGATTCAAAAGAGCTGGGATTTCTCCCCCAGCATGTGTAGACTAAACAGTTTTTTGGGGAGGATAACATCTTACACGGGGCTGTTGATCTCTAGGATGTCATATGGGATGAAGAGAGTTTCGCTTCCCCCTCTTTCCCACCCAGCTGAGTGTTACACGCTTTGGTGCAGCGTTGGCTGGTTTGTTAGAGACTGAGAAGAAAGCTTCGCACCTGCGACCTGCTCCCACCTTACACACCGCCCCATGCCCAGTCTTCTACCAAGTCACAGCCCCATGATGAGCCCACTCTGACGCCTCTGTGCCCTTCTTGAGCAGCGTGGGTCCCCACTGCCCTCAGCTGAGGGTCAGCCTCTCATGATCAAGTGCTCACCATGCTCTGAATGGCCGAATCCCCTGGGAACGGGATAGCAGAAACCCCCAGTGCATCCACAAGTCCAGTTGTAAAGCTGGTAGGGTTGTCTACGAGGCTCCAGGTGCTGCTAAGGTTGGAGCAGAGGGAGTAGGAAGAGCTGCACATCTGGGAGAGAAGGGACTCCATCATCCCATTGCAGCCCCCAGAAATCAGTGCTAACCCCTCTGCCTTCCCTGTTCTCCCTTCTTTCTAGCCACCCTCACCTTGCCCAGGCTGCGGCTGCCTTGGCACCGCTGCAGTTGTGCCTGCAGCGTGCTGTTCAGCCCTTCTGCCTGGCTCAGCTTGCTTAGGAGCTCGTCCCTCTCCTCCTCCAGGGCCCGCACCCGTTTGCGGTACTGGTCCTTCTCGATCAAGCTCTGGGAGTATTGTAGCTGCACCCCATCGCGGCTCTGGATTGCCTGCAAGGAGCCAGGCTGAGAGTGAGAAAAGGCAGAGAACTGCACTACTAATCCCCACCTCCCACTCTGGCATGGATGGGGAAGATCCACTGGGGAAGGAAGGGGGTATCCACAGCAGAGACAAAAGCCTTGGTCCTGCTGGGAAGTGGAGAACTGGCGGGGAGAGCAATTCACCTGGTCCCGCTCTTTTTCGATCTCCTCCAGCTGCAGCAGCACTGTGTTCATACGATGCTTGTAGAGATCACAGTCCTTCTGCAGCGTCCGGTACTTCAGCTGCAGATCTTCCACCTCCTGGAGGTACTGGCAACAGCGAGCAGCGAGCATTAGCCCTCCTGGAAGCAACTGCTGTGGCTTCCAGCCCCCTCCCTCCCCTCGCTTCCAGGCCCTGCTCAGTGTACAGGGATGGGGGCGGTGATGGTTGCTCTACCTTATCCCTCAGCTCTTCGGCCCAATGCAGCTCGTTCTGGAGGGAGTTGAGTTTCTGGCAGAGATCCTGCCGGTCATCTTGGGCTTCCTTCCAGTCATGCTCCAGGATGTCCAGCAGGATCTGCTCAGAGCCTGGCACTGGGACCTCACTGGGTGTCTAGGAGGTGAGAGGGTACCCTCACTGCACCACAAGCACCGAGGGAGCACCAGACCAGGGCAGTGACGACTGCCATCATCACTCCTGCATTAATCTACTGTGCACTCCAAGGCACAAAGTCACACTTGTGAGCACATCCAAGAGTGACAGAGCTGGAAACAAGGACCCATCACTGCCCAGACCCAGAAGCAATGGCAGCCACCACAGCCAAGCAATATGCTCAGAGGAAGGGACAGCAATGTCCCCCATCTTTCCAGTGCTCATGTCACCAGCACTGGGGGTTCACCAGGACAGGAGGTGACTTGGAGCCTGCCCTGCCCCGTCAGGTACCTGCAACATGCCCTGCAGCTCCTGCAGCGATGCCGTGAGCCGCTGGTTCTCAGCCCACAGCTCAGACACAGCGTCGGGGTGGCCCTGCTCCTCCGCCTCTCGCTGCGACGGCGGAGGCGCCTGTTTCCGCAGCAGACTGCACTCCTCCTCTAGGCTGGTCACTTTGCATTTCAGCTGGTCCACCTGCAACCCAGGGAAGAAACATAGTCTGACACACACAGCCCTGCACCTCTGCCTTAGTGGGAGAGTGAAGCAGAGAAGACGCTGGGCAGAAAAAGGGTCTGGAGGCAAGGAAAGCGAGGGCTGGGCAACCACGCGAAGCCATTGGACCAAGGTTAGCACAGCTGTGCACAAAAGCTTTTCCCTGCAGGGCAAAGGAGGAAGATGCACTTGCATAAGTGCATTCAGTCCCAGGATGCTCTCTTGGTGCAACAACTTTCTTGCTACCTTGGGGCATCCTCAGTGCCTTGACCCTGTCTCTCAAAGGCTTCCCGGCTCCTAGAACAGCTGAGAAACAAATCTGCAGCAGAAAAATACACTAGAGGCTATCCAGTGCGGAGAGGTCACCCCTGGCCTAGGAAGCGTTTGAGGCTCAAGACGCTAGAAGCGGCAGGGTACCACAGATGCATCATCACACCCTGGCCTGCTCTCACACTCCTCCACCAACATGTCACTGGAGACAGGAGAGGTCCGTTACTTTTAGGAGTAAGGGAGGTCCTCACAGACCTGTAACAACTGATGAGGTTCATCAAGTGATCAGGGACCGGTCACTTCTGGACCCTGGAGCCAGGAGGGGAAGGCAGGCTGGGACCTGGTGGCCCACCCTGCTTCCAGCAGGATTCCTGCACCCCATAGTCACCCACGAGAGATTCACCTCCCTGCTCAGAGGAGGCCCAGGGAAGCTGGCATTGGCAGGAATACCGCATAAAAGGTAGGAATACCACATAAAAAGTAGGAATACCGCATAAAAAGTAGGGGAGTATTCCGAGGCCGGCAGAGCAGGATGAGGAATGAAAGGTAACCGCGGGGCTGCATGAGAGGTCCAGGCCCAGACTGGTGGGGGGAATGCCAGGAGGCAGCAGAGCACTGAGGAAACTGGGTTATTAATAGGTTCAAGGTGGGGCTGTCCTTGCCCAGGCAGGAAATGGGCGCATGTTTGCTGGAGGTGAGAACTTGGCAGCTGGAGTGCAGTGTCAGGAATTCCTTCAGGTATGCAGTATGATTCTCCCAAACGTCATGAGAGAGATGAGGAGGCGGTGGGGAGCAGGGGGGGGGGGGAGATGAAGTCTAGGCCAAAACGCTTCTATGAGCGGCAAGGTGGACTGGGCAGCTCCAGGCAGCATGCACACACCCAGTGCCCCGTGCGTGGGTGGCTGCACAGCCACCATCCTCACTAGAAAGAGGAAAATGCAAGCCCTTTCCCAGGGAAGGAGTAAATACAAACCCACAGCTTGACAGAATCAGCTGCCTGCTGCGTGCCTGTGCTGCCCGGACACAGCGCAGGCACCCATCAGCAGAGCAGGCTGTGCAGGACAGCGAGAGCGTGCGGGAGCAGACAGGGCATCTCATGGTACCAACGGCCAGGCTGAGAGAGCTGAGAGATGCCAGGGAAGGCATCGCCCTGGCAGCTCCTCTGAGGATTTGGTTCTGTCTCCTCTAGGTGATGTATCTCCAGCTGCCCCAGGGCAGCAGCAAGTCTCCCATGCCATGCCCATGACTTGGATGCTCTGCCCTGCTCAGGGGGCACGCACCCCGACACCCATCCCGCCTGCCATCAGCTCCTTCACGCTCATGGGCCACCACGCATGGACATCTGCATGCATCTCCCTTGTCCGTCAGACCCCCACCACCTCCCACCACCAACCCCCGCACTCCCCGGGGCCGTACCACCAGCTGCAGGTCCCGGCTCCGCAGCACGGCCATGTTTTTCTCCTCGCAGAGCTGCGCGTAGCGCATGGCCATCATGTAGTTCTCGTCCTTCAGCCTCAGCAGCTCCATGCTGTTAGTGTCCCACTCCTCTCTCAGCCGCTGCCAACGTTCCTGCAACTTCAGGAGCTCCTGCAGCTCCTGCTTCAGCCGGGCCTGCTCTTGTTCCAATGCCTGGTTTTTCACCTGGAGCTGGTGCTCCTTCAGCAGGTGCTCCTTCCGTTGAGCCCTCACCTTCTTCACCTCCATCATCAGGAACTGAGTTAGTCCCTCAGGGCCTTCCTCATCTGGGGGAGACAAAGGAGAATCAGGTCCTGGCTGCTGAGACAGGTGTAACCCCCAAAAAAGCAACCCAATGCTCTGTTTTCCATCAAGGGATGCCAAGCTCTCCTGTGGGTTTGCAGCCCTTCTTGTCCCAGGCTTACAGCACCACGGTCCATCACATGTGTACATATGGTCCCCTCCCTTCCAGATCCAGTGCACAGAGCTGTCGGGGTTCCTCGCACACAGGTAGCATGAACCAGGGCTTTATACATGCACATGCACAGATTTCTGGCCCTTCTCATGTGAGCAGCGGCTGAAGGGAGGTCGGAGCACGTGCCCCTACCCAGGATCATAGAGCAGCGCTGGGCTGGCTCCCTCCCTGTTAGCCGGGTGTAGTGCTCTGGGTAGTAAAACTCTAAAGACTCCAGGAAGGCTTCATAGCCTCGCTTCCCTCGGCGCCGGAGGATGTCCATCAGGTAACCTGGAAGAAGGGATAAAGAGCTAGGATGAATTTCCTGCAAACCAGAGCAAAAACAGCATAGACCAGCTTCGTGATGTGAAATAGCATCTCCACCAGTTCTGCTTGGTGGAATGGCTGGAGGAGGGAATGGGGTGGGAGCATTGCCCTCGTCTGTGTGCACCCAGGGGGAGGCCCACAGAGGATGAGAGGGACATCTGGCTGCAGAGCATCTCAGAGAACAACAAAGCCGGGGTAGCACTGCAGTGGGAGGGACCAGGAGGCCACAACACCACATGCTGGGTAGCATCCACTGCATGTCAAAACCACGCTGTCCCCCACAAACCAGGCCCATCTAAGTTCAAGTTTGTGCTTTCTCCCACCTGTCTGGTTGCTTTTGCAAGGGAATCGGCATGAATTCAGCACCTCCTCCTCATCCTGCTCATCTATCACGCGGCACTGGCGCAGGTATGGGGTGAGCTTCGCAGGGTTCAGGGAGCGGGTCAGCTGGTGCCGTGCACTCTCAATCTTCTCCCAGATGGTGTCTTCTTCCTCCTCCTGCTCTGAGAGGCTGCAGGCCTGGAGAGGGGCATTCTCCAGGGCTGGGAGAATAAAAGGAAAGAGAAGGGAGAATATGAGTCGAGGTATGATCCTGCAAATGATTCGGTAGTCTTACAAATGGGACTCAGATACATCAGAAGCCATTTTACATACAAATCAGTCCAGCGGGATCTTGAGTGTCCACCCAGGGCCTTAGATATGCAAGGAGGCAGAAGGCAGTGGTACATAAACGAGTGAGGAGCATACACAGTAGGAAGTCTAGGGAAGATGTCATCTTCATCCCTGAAGCATTCTTCAATCCCCCTGACTATCACACATCTTCCCTTTTTCCCCATCCCTGACAACGGGAAACTCTGAGGACCAAGAGTTTTCACAGCCTAGGACATGCTCTCTGATCCTGGGGTCGGACAGGAGGGTTTCCCTGGGGATCCATTTGCCCTGTGCATGCCCCAAGCATCGGTGACCAAACTGAAGTTCTCAAGGGCACAATCCCATGGAGCACCTTGGCTACAGGTACTGGAGCCAAAGGGGAATCGCAGAAGCGTATCTTCCGTGTATCTTCCACACATCCATGTGGAGCCCTGAAAATACGTTAGCAACAAGGCAATCTCTCTGTCAACCAAATAAAGCAAGAGGGACCCCCTGAAGTCAATGGCCTGAAAACCCTTAGAGCAGTGGTGAACCTGCTCCATTAAGTCCTACAAGCTGTGATGGAGCAGGTATGTGCAAGGAGCTATCTTCCCAGCTGTGTATCAACTCAACCAGCCTTACCTATTTTCACTTGAGAAATAAAATCTGCTTCACAGGCCAGCACAAATCCTTTTAGCTGGCAAGGCAAAGCACAGCAAAAGATCCTCCGAGACCTAGAAGCCATCTCTCCTCCCCAGTGTGCACCGTTACCTGCCACTCTGGTGCTGGCATAAAGTCCAGCTTTCCTACCCCAGCCACACAAACATTCCCAGGGGCAGCGTAGAGGTTCATGTTGCATGAAGGCAGAGGGAAGGAAATCTCCCACTCTTTTTACCTTCCTTTGGGTTTTGGGTTTTTTTTTTCTTTCTTGTGGCGAGAATGATATCATGCGATTTCAGACAGCCAACTAGCACAGCAAGGAGGATGGCTGAGAGAGCTGTGCAGAAGTTAATCCTCCAAGCAGAAATATGGGAGGCTCAGGGTCTGCTGAATGAAGGATAACAGGAAAAGAGAATTGTTGAATCCACAAGAGATACTCAAGTGTCTGATTTCCAGCACCAAAGGGCTTAGGAGCCTAAATACCGATACAGATCTGGATCGTCCTAGGTTGAATAAAGAAAACAAACCACGTTTCTTGCAGAAACTGATCTCTCTCATTTGGGACTGGCTTGCTTGCCACAGGGACACAAGTATGCAGATGGAAGACGCAACAGCAGGTCACAGAAGTTGCGCTGTTTTGAGCTCTGCTCCTCGGCAGCAGATTTATGCCTTTAAATCAAAGTGTTTCCCCAAGAAACCCAAGCCGGCTGTGCAAGCTGCAACCAGCTTCTCGGCAGGCAGGCTCGACAGAGAGAGAAAGAGAGGGCGAAGGGGTCTGGGAGCCGGTACCCCTCCTCCCGCCCGCCTCGGCCCCTCCAGGCCAGAGGGCCAGGGGGGAGGCAGCGCTTCCCCTTTCGGCCAGCCCAAAGGCGCTCTTCGAGGAATGGCGAGCCGGAGCCCAGCCCCGAGGAGGTGGCTGGGAAAAGAGGAGGAGAAGAGGAGCAAACACCCCACCACCACCCCCAGAGCCCGTGCGAAACCCACGCCGCCGGCCGCCCCGGGGAGATGCCGA
>NW_008825609.1:1314356-1325010 GCF_000699105.1 Pygoscelis adeliae
CCCTGCCCCGGGAGGGGGGGTCCTCTCCTGGCAGGGCGCAGCCTCCCTAGCTTTGCCTGCAGAGAAGAGGTGCATAAGGAGGAGCTTTTTTGGTTTAAGGGCTCCAGAAGTTGTAGCCTGGCCACCCCCAGGTGTAGGGCTGGTTCTGGATGGAGGGGGGTTTAAGCAAGGGGAGAAAATGAGGGTGGTGGAAAGAAGCACTCTCCAGGCCAAGAAGAGGTCCCACAGGCTTAATTTTGGCCCCCAGTCCTCAGTAGTGTCTGTGGGTGGAGCTGGGTGTGGAGGCACCATTGGGGCAGCATGACTGAGCCGTACCCCAGGGCATGCAGGGGCTTGCACCAGCCGGCCTGACCAAGCGCTGAGTCCCCCGGCCCAAGGGCAGATGCTGGGAAGCCTTCCTCCTCCCCCCGTCCAAGTGGCCGCAGCAATCCCAGGAGTGGATCTGTGTGTCCACACAGCATCCCAAAGAGCCCGCATAGGGTAACCTCCACCCCTGCCATGTACCCAATTACCCAAACCTGTGCATACCACTGGGACTAGGAGGGGTCTGGGAGAG
Source organism: Pygoscelis adeliae (assembly GCF_000699105.1). Classification (NCBI taxonomy): domain Eukaryota; kingdom Metazoa; phylum Chordata; class Aves; order Sphenisciformes; family Spheniscidae; genus Pygoscelis; species Pygoscelis adeliae. Next base: position 1,314,913 of record NW_008825609.1, read on the forward strand.
ATGGAATTGGACACCATGGTTCGGTCCCAACATCATATGCCTCCCCCTCCACGGCTAAGGTGTTTTTCATTTTCTCTAGCAACCCCATTTCACTCTCATTTCATCACTCTCAACTGTGTCAAACCTCAGACCTCAGTGGCCAGGATAGACAGCGCAGGCTCTGTACAAGAGATTCCCAGTGCAATATCAAGCTCATAAGAAATTGGAGTTCATCTCATTCCCCCCAGCCTTGGGGTCAGCCCACAGGGTAGCCCAGAGTAGTGCTGTGCATCCCTCCAGGGCTCTGGACACAACATGAAGGAGCCCTACATTGCTCCTGCCCCTGCCAACATGTTCCCGAAAGGGAGATGCCCTCAGCATCCCACCACTGCAGCTTCTAGACCCCACCTCTGCATGGAAACCTTTCTCTCCTCCCTCGGACAAGTGAAGAAACCTAAGTGGGGGGACTATGAAACAATCTTGAGGTATGAACTGGGCCCCTGCCCTAAAGGATTCCCGCTACACCAGAAATGAACATCTTCGTTTGTTTCTTCTCCAGGGCCAATGGCAAACGCATCCCCTCTAGTCCCTACAGGGCTCCTGCACTGGCGTCAGCAAGGTGGTTTGAGGGAAGGGAGGCTTTAGCAAGACCCTTTCCCTGTGCTGTTATGTTCTTTTCAAGATCAAGCACAACCACTACCTGGGAATTGAGACTGTATCTGTGTGATGCCCAGAGCCTTTTTGTTGCAAAATATACACAGGTATTGAGCAAACACCAGGCACTCGTGCGCACGCAGGGCTTTCAGCAAACACCACCTCCTCTTGCATGGCATCTGTCCCAGCAGGCACCGGTTGACACCCCGAGCATATGAATTTGCTGCTGACTCACACTCCCTGCAAGGGGTCCCCACTGCCGCCTTCCCCTCCCTTGCAAGCCCAGCACTGCACAGTTCCCTCCCAAAGGGTACGTGCTGACCCAGGACCACCAGCAGCAGGGTGCAGTTCCCATCTCCAGCCCTTACCTCCAGCCAGAGGCGTCGAGCTGAGTGATCAAAAGTACAAGTACAAGCAAGGCTGCCTGCAGGGAACCCGTTCTGACTCAAGCCATGTCAATTTTTGCGTGCTAGTTACTCTCTTGCAAACAACCCAGGTCTCTCTCTCTAGTGAAAAGATTTCCTGAGCAGGATATTATGTGGTGATAGAAGATAAGATCTTCACAGTCACAACAAAAGCCCCAAAACAAGGGTTGGTTTCTCTCATTCACCCAGAGAGAGACAAACTCAAGGCTGATGTCAAGGAAACCTCTCCCTCCACCTGCCCTGACCCCACGGGCAATGGCTGTGGTGCTTTGTGACTCAGAGCGCGCAGACATGAGACAGGGCAGGTCCCACATCAAACACCATCAGTCGCTCTCCTTCATGGAGGGTCTCTTCTGAGCTCAGCAGGTACGCCAGGTGCAGGCAGACCACCCCTGAAGGCTCTGGGCTGGGCAGATGATCCCAACAGATCAGGCAGACAGCTCCTGAGAGGAAGGAGATGGTCTGTCCCTGTTTTTTTGCTAGGGTATGGAGGCACAGAGATGAAGAGCTTGCCTTTAGAGGGAAGCTGCGGTCGTACAAGACACCCCCAGTTCATCTCAGATGCGCAGTCCCACCGGACTGCACATGCTCACAGCCAGGTATTACATTTCCAAAATAGCTTTACCGGTAGCAGCTACTTTTGTGCTGGCACACTTGAGTTCACACTAGGAATGACATTGGGGTGTTTGGGTGGGGTTTTTTGTGTTGGGTTGTTGGCTTGTTTGGGTTTTTTTTTTTTTCCAAATCCTAACCAAAATAGCTGCACTGGTAAAACTTTCCAAGCCACACCAGCTCGCACAGGAAATCTATGACAGGCCAGCAAATGGTGAGCCACGCGTTGTTTCCACCGCCGGAGGAAGGGCTTAGCCCACATGGCCCACAGAGCGTGACAGGCAGCTGGATCTTCTGCAGGACCTTGCGGTGTGGGTCCAACCAACGGCACTAAGAGGTCGGCGGGATCCCTCGGAGGCAAGTGAGCCCGTGCTGCCTGGGCTGGGTATGGCACAGCACTGCATCGTTTGCCCCCTCCTGGAAACAGCTTTAGGAAGGTCTGAGGTGGGGAAGGAATTCATTAAATTCCTGATCATGTGGCTAAAACACCATCAGTATAAAGCTCAAGCTGTGGTTACAGATGGTGAGCTTAGATGTTTTGTAAAGTCCTGCCCTATGTTTTGGGAAGTGCGGTATCTCTACAAACCTGCCCTGAAACCTCCTACCCATGCAGTGTCAGTAATGTGAGCTGGTCTTCAATAATATATTTCTTGCTTGGTCCTTTTTTTTCCAATCAAAATATGCGATTCTTCTCACAGCCCGATTTGCAAAGACCTATGGCTTCCAATGAAATTTTAGGGGGGAGGTATGCTGAGGTCCAGGGTGGTCTCCCTAGTCAGGTCAAGGAAGAGGGTTTGAAATAACCCCCCCTAATAATAACTCCCACCCTGCAATAGTTGTCCCAACTTGATTTGGTGCCGTGAAAAAACTCTCCAGTTTTTGTTCCTGTGTGGAACAAAAACAAATGCTGAAAACGCGAAAGAGGTTGTGAAACAGAATTATCGACTCCAGCCTGATCTAATTGGCTCATACTCTGGTTCACACCAGATTAGTTAACACACACAGAAAAAAAACCCGTTTTTATTTTCCTAATGACACTCATCAAACTCGGTGTTTATATTAACAACCTTTGCAAGGACTTTGACTATCTGCTCATCTCCCTGACGCTTTTCATAGCGGATATAAGACTGCCCCGGCACGCTGACAGTGGTTTGTTCCCTTCACGGTGGTGGTGATGACTGCAGAAGTGGAGCAGGAACGAGCCCTCCCCAAAAAAAAGGGACGAGTGGCCTTCATGGCAGGAAGGAAATGCATGTATCTGTGTGTGGAGATAGCAAAACAAGCGAGTATTTCCTTCAGCATTCCTCCCCCTCACGCACACACCCATTGCCTGGAGCTACAGGAGGCAAAAGCGTGTGGGAGCCTTTTGGTAAGGTATTGGCAACGTATCTCCATCCTCCTTAGGGCATTGAGGTGTGCAGGGTGGCAAGGAAGACCACAATTAGAGCAGACTCACGGGATTCGAGTCACTGGGATTGGGCTTCCTTGCTCCAAAGCTGCCCCTGGCAAAGGGGCTCCACCTCAGCAGGGCTGAGCCTGGAAATCTCCTCACGCTTGGCTCCCACCTCAGCCTTGCTCACAGTTGCCTTATTCTTAAAGCATTATCCCTGTGAGATTGGACCCAGCTCTTTTTTTCCTCTCTCTCCGGAAAACACACCAGCTGAGACCCCCATCTTGCTGCTCATTTTGAATCCAATTTGGTCGGCTGCTTCTGCATCAGACTTTGCAAGGGAACCATTAAAGTCTGCCCTCCGCTGCATAAGAAGGGTCCAACCACTGACTGTACAGAGGTTACAGTGAATTCAGGGGAGCAGTGTCTGCTCTCCCCAGGTATGACCCACTCTGTCTAGAAACTGGGAGTGAATTCAGCTCTCCAACAAAGGATCCACCTTTGGTTTTTACCTGTGTACATGCAAACAGAATTTGACTCTAAGGGAGGAGAACCACATGGACTGAAGATGTACACACAAAGAGAGGGTAGATCACACCTGCTTTGGGCAGAGAAGAAATGACTGTCCAAGAGGCAAGGTGATGGGGGAGGGAGCCCCGGGAAGGAAAAAACCCGACTGCATTTTCATTGCAGCAGGCAACAGCTCACCAAACCCACCCGCTTTTCCTTAGTGCTTCCTTGCACTCTGAGGCTGCAGCCACCAGAGGTCAATGTGACCACGTCAACCTCAACCAGCTGTTGTTGGGTGCTGCACAGGGTGCCTTTGAAACTCTGGGACGGCAAACAGCAATATGAAGTAGGTAGTTTTTTCCACCTCTCAGGGCATAACTTTGGGGTAGATTTGCATGTAAACCAACATTCAAAGCATTAATCACAATGTGACCTCAGCACTATCCTGGAAAAAAGGGCTTGAGAATGACAATGTCCCAAATTAGCATCCTGCAAACACTCTTAATTGAGACCCTGTTACTTGCCCACGGTCCTACAGGACCTCACAAGTGCTCCAGTCACTCCGGACATCTCATACTGCTGGTTTCAGTGTCACTCAGGTGTTTTCATGAGTCCCAGACCTGCCCTGTTGGCAACAAGTGGAAATGGGCTATCTGTCCTCCCCTGAGTCCCATTTCTGCTCCCTGGAGCGTAAGGTCTGTCACAGTGAATGAGGTCTGCCACAGATCCAGGCTGGCTGAATAAAATGAGTAGCTGACCTGCAGCCAGAGGAAGGCAAATGGGTTAAATGAGCAGGGTCATCAACCTAGATTAGAAGTCAGACAGGGAAGATGGCACTGTGCAGAATGGAAATCAATATGTCTAGATAGCTCTGTAGCATCCAGCCATTCCTCTGCACTCCCATGCATACCAGTTACCTTCTCCTCTCCATCCCACCTATGTCTTCCCCTAGACCTCCTCAAATAGTCACAGAGAGGCCATTTCCACCCTAGCCTCCCAACCCCTTTATCATCTATGTGGACGCCCACCTAGTCAGAGCTAACAAAACACTCCTATTCCCGCTCCAGCAGAGCTCCAGCCTCATCTCAAGCCTTGTGGAATGTCAGGTTTCCCTAGATGAGAGGCACCTTCTTCTCCAAGAAGACTCCACTGGACTACAGGATCATCAGTGGTCCTCTGCCCAAAGCTAGCCAGCTGCCCAGACCAAGCATGTTTCCACCATCTCGTATAAGCTCTAGCTTAGGATGGGAGCAAAGACAGACCAGAAGGCAAACCCCACCTTGTGTTTGCAGGGCAGCTGAAGTCGAAGACACCAAGACAGTGAGGTTCACCAGCACCAGCTCAGATGCCATCATATAGAAAAGCAAACTGACTGTGAGCAGTTTGAATTCAGAAGAATATATTGCCACCAAGAGATTAGCTACTTAGCTGGGAGCCCTGCTCTGCCCACTTCAGAAATGCCCTGGTCCCTCATGCAGCTTTGACAGGAGGGAAGGAAGGAGCTTAGATGGAAAACACCACTTCCATCTTCCCTTCCTCCTCCCCGAGATGATCAAAGTCCTATATGGCTCCTCTCCTGGGCTGGTACACAAGCATGGTCCAAGGTGTCTGGCAGCCAGAGTCCCTAAGAGTCGCTGTCAGGCTGAGACTGGCCAGATGCTGATGGAAGAGGAGCAGGAGAGGGTGATACCATCCCATAACACCCATGACACTGAACATGTGCCATATCAGGGAAAGGAACAGAGTTCATATGTTGGGAAGGAAGACGATGCCCACCAGCCAATTTGCTCCATAAAGCAACACACAACATAAATTAGGTCCCAAAAAACTCTCTTCTGCTACAATAGTTGGGGCTTTGAGGGCACGGCTGGTGATGTACATGGGAAGGCATGTTGGCCTTTCAGCCTGCAACCCATCAAAGCTCCAGCAGCAACTGTCAGAGGACAGATCCTGGTTTACCTATGCACCTGGCCTTGCAGTTCATGGTTTGGGCAACAAACCCCAGCCTGGTAGTTTTCTAGACCCAGGAATACCTGTCTGTCCTAGGGAGGGCAATGCAACTGAAAGAGAGGGAGGCATGCTGAGACTTTGCTGGGGTTTCAGTAGGCCAAGACCAGGCCAGGACCTTTTCCCCATGGCTGGAGAGCAAACCTGTCCAGGACACAGGCAGGGAAAAGAGCTGAGCTCATGCTAACAGGGGCAAAGTCTCTCTGGAGAGGGCAGCGAACAGCCGAGTGTCACCAGCACTTGTAACACTGCTCCAGAGCCATAGGGTGGCACCACCCACTGTCCAACCCCTTGGGGATGGAGGTGGCTGGGGAAGAACCAGGGCAAAGCCCAAAAACTTTGGGTCAGCGTGGCCTTCTGCCGGAGCCCTTGCGAAGGGAAGGATGTGGGGAGCCAAGGGCTGTGCCTGTTCCTGAGACACAGACCTGCCAGGGCTCCTGACTGCTGAGGCCCTTCCCAAGCCTTTCCACTCTGAAGATGCTGGACCCACACCAACACACACCCACTCCCCTCCATCTGCCCTGATCTATGCTGGGCCCAGCTATTCTCATCCTACAGCTGATCGGAGATTGCTGCTGCGCTGAGCCAGGCCCAAGCTTACCTGCAGGGCAGCGAAGGGGCCGTTACTCCCCTCTGCTCCCATTAATGATGCCTAATGGGGTGTGCTCCAGGGTGTCTGTCAGAGGTGGGTCGGCACAGAGCACCCCTCAACCCATGTTCAGCATGGGCCAAGGGCTACAAACCAAAGCTGAGACCCGACAAGCTTGGTACAGATGTGACCTCAGCCAGAGCAGTTAGGTGCCGGAGGTGAAGGCAAGAGCACAACATCATGGACCTCATTTCCTTCTCTGCATACCACCATGGCCACACCAGATGCCCTGCAGGATGTGACCCTAGATAACACGGGAGGTCTTGCAGCCCTTCTGCCTGCTGCACGGGCTCTGTGCTGGAGCTGTCGTGGCTGAGCGTGGTGTGATTTGTAACATTCCCCTAAGCACTCCTCCATGCCTGGCATTCCCAGAGCGCCCCGTTCCCATGTCCCAAAGCCAATACACTGAGCTACCTCCTCGGCTCAGCCCCAGTGGCCCTTTACCCTTCAGACCATCCCACAGAGACCAGCATCAGCCAAATCCAGATACAACCATGGGAGGAATCAAAGCCTGGGGTGCAGCAGGAGCCATGCCTCACTTTGCAGGAAGCCAACCCCAGCCTCCCAGCTAGACCAGACCTTAGCAAGCCCCGAGAACATAACTCCAGCCCCACTGGGAGCTGGATGCCCATTTCCCCCGGGAAGGAGTCGCGCCCTGCCCCAGGGATGTGTTCCCTGGGGTAGAGAGCCGCAGACAGACGCTAGCTGGAGCCCGCCCAAGCGCAACGAGCTTTCCAAGTCCTTTCCCTTTCTTGGGGGTCTGGTAGTCACATAAACAGGAAAAGCCTGGCCCTCTCCACCCGCCTCCATGGCTCTGCCTCCCTCCCCTCCTCTCCGGCGCGCGCCGGCGTGATACAAGCCCCAGCGTTGGGCTGCTTGGCCCCCACGGGAGGAGCTGCCGACTGGCCCCTGACCTCCAGGCTCCGCATTTCCTGTGGCAGCCGAGGAGGGAGACGAGGCCCCTTCTTCCAGACGCTGGGGCTGGGTGTAAAGGGGCCTCTGCGGGCCAGCCCGGGGGGGAGGAAAGGTCGTGGTGGTCCTTTGCCAGCAACCCGAGGTCCAAGGAGGCAAAGATGCCAACTGCCCAGGGAGAGGTGGGAGCATCGCTGGGACAGGGAGCCTCCGGCCGAAATGACAGGGCGAGGGCCACTCTCCCGTCCCGGCCCTGCAGCCAGCTCTCCAAACCCTTCTTTATCTCCTGGCGCTTATTTTTAAAAGCTTTGTGGCCTTCCCTCCTAAAACCAAAGGCAGCCGCGCCAACCAGAGCGGGTGCCTGCAGGAGAAGGGTGCAGCTCATCCTCCAGCTCATAGTCGCCCTTGCAGAGCCCAGCGCTGTTAACCCTCAGCAAGCTAAGCCCAGCTGCACGAACAGGCGCCTGTCCTAAATTGATAAAACTGGGATTACTGCCAAGGAGGCTGTTACCCCTTTCCCCCTGGTCCCTCTAGGGAGGACTAAACTAAGACAGGCATCCCCTGCCCCTCTGCACGTCCCCCATGTGTCATCATGGGGAGCAGGACAGAGATCTCCGGAGGGGAGCAGGGAGAAGAACCGAGCCTTACTGAAGGCATTCGGCTTGAGAGGCAGATCCCCGTCCCCGGGGTCCCGGTCCATGCTTAGGCTCTGTGCCAGCCCTTGCTTGTAAAAGCCCAGGACGCCAGCCGGATGTGATGCCCGCTCTTCACAGCCTGGCAGGAAGTGCCGAATGCCCAGGGACAGCAGGGATCGGGGGTGGCATCCCGGATGGAAACCTCTGGCATGCCTCTGAGCTGATCTCCACTCTGCCCTGGAATGCGCCCGCCAGCAGCATGTGGGAAAGTGGAGTCAGCAGAGACCTTGGATATGTCAGCTCCCCAGCTGAGTAAACAAGAGGAGCCCTGGCAAGCGTTCAGCTCCAAGCATCCGAGACCTTGAAAAAAGGGGGCTGGAGACGGGAGGTTCTTCTGTCCCCTCTTTGCTCAACCCCTGCAAAATATCTCCTAACCTCTCCCCTACCTCAGGTGCTAACGCCACCTCCTCTCACCCCTACCACGTCTGGAGAAGTATGGGGAGAGACTATCCCTGAGGCGTTTCCAGCACCTGGTTGTCAGATATAACATCCCGGGAAGAAACGGCCCCTGGGAGAGAGAGTGCCATGAGAAGAAAAGGGGGGTCTGGAAAAGAAAGAGGAAGGATAAAAGGGTTTATCAGCCCCCGCCATGCACACCCATCCAATGCCCCCTGCCTGTCTCCCAGACAGCAGGGAGCACAGAGCATGGAGAGAGCTTCCACCAGCAGTATCGGCTCTGCTTCGGCAAGCGCGGTGATGGCCGGGACAGAGAGGCATGCTACAGCTCCCAAATAAATACCTCCCTGGCCCCAGCTAGGGACATTCCCACCAGGGAATGCCAGCTCCAGCCACCCTCCCTGCAGGCTTCAGGCTCAAGGAGAGGCTGCAAAACAACAGGTTTTCCCAGTGCCGGTCAGAGACATGCTCCCACTGCTCTTTGGGTTGCCAGTGTTGCCTCCCTCATCTCCTCCGTAAAGCGCACCCACATGAGACGGCTCCTCATCCCCTCTCCGCCCAGGCACAGGAGCCTGGTTTGGAGTCTGGGGAAGAGGGATGGGCTGGGGAAGGTCCCCCCACATCCCACCGGTGAACCCCATCATCTCCTGGGGGGCGAGCTCCTCTGGCCGTGGCGCTGGGAGGCTGTGCCCGCCTTCTGGCCACTGTCCTGCATCCCCTATCGCTCCTCGGCAGGCGTGGACTCCCAGAGAATGAGCCATTGTTCCCCAGCCCCGCGGCCTCTTCCTGTCCCTGTAGGGCTGCGAGACAAACAAAAGCAGAGCCAGACGCAGTGGGGAGGAGGCTGGGCCTGCTCCCCTCCTCCAGATCCCGCAGCAACCCCGCAGGCAGGCAGGCAGGCAGGCAGACAGACGGATGCCCGCCTTGGGGGAATGGGCAGGGACACCCCTATTTTTAGCTGCCTCTGCATCCCCACCCCCTTCCTTCCGTGCGCCAAAAATACATGGTCTGGATGGACAGGCAAAATCATTACGATAAAAGAGTTGTCCAGGCCTTGTGTCCAACCACTCCCCTGGCTTTCACATCTTCCTTTTGACCAGGACAGGTTCCTCACAAATGGTCTCCCTCTCTCCCCATGGGTGACTTATATCTTCATCCCCATCCCTCATTCCCTATATCCCCACATCCTCTCTCCACACATCACACCCTTCCTCATCCCCGCTCCCCATCTGCTCCATGGATGCATCCCCCATCCCTTGATGGTCCCCTCTCCCATGCCACGCCAACCCTGGGGACCTACTCCCTTCTCTTGAGAACCCCCAGCTCCTCCTTTCCCCAAAGCACCTTCCCCCACTTCCTCACACAATTCAACTCCAAAAGGCTTTCCCGCCAGAGTCCCCCAGTTTCCTGCTCCTTGCCCCCATCCCCTGTGCACCCTCCCTCCCTGCTGCATCCCTCCTACCCTCACTATCTCTGCACCCCAGCAACCTCCATCCCAGCTCCCTCCAGCCTGCACAGGCTTTAAACTCCAGCAGATGTGCTCCCCCTCCTTATCCTGCTGAGGGAATGTATTTGGGGGGAGGGCAAACAGACCCACAGATGCCCTCGCACACAGAAAGCTGCTTCTCCAAGCAGCAGATTGATATCTGAGCCCCCCCAGCCCTGATCCCTCCTGCACCTCCTTAAATGAAAAGGAACCGGAGAATCAAGTGGTGTTTGGGGGTGTTGTTCCGGGGAGACTTAATGTACATACATATATATATATATATATATTTACAGCTCCTGTACGAGTGCCTGGAATCTAAGAGGTGTTTCCAGGCCACAGGCAGCTGTTCCTGGATTGCTTCTGGTTTATGCAACATCCTCTTT
>NW_008825609.1:1325129-1329547 GCF_000699105.1 Pygoscelis adeliae
AAGCCGGGGAGGGTGGGAGGAGGAAGAAGGGTGAAAACATTTGGGATAGGAGGAGACGGGCAGAAGGAGGGAGTCAGCCCGCCAGCAAGCCTGGGAACTCATCCCTACCTCCTCCTGGGCTTTGGCAAACCCTGAGGCTTTGAGTTCCCGGCCCAGCTCCCCGGGGGAAAAGCACCCCCCACCCCGCCTTTGCAAACCCCACAAGCGGGAGGCGGTCAATCCCATTCCTTCAGCTTCCCGCTGCTCCAGGGAGGGGAGCTGGAGGAATCAGTGGGGAAAATTAGAAATGGGCTTTTACAGAGGTCAACCCACCCTCTTCTAGTATGAGTGGGTCTGACCTGATGCTGCTGCCTGCCCGGTGGTGCTCGCTGCAATCCACCTGCTTTCCTTCCCCAGTGCAGCACAAGGATGCTGGGAACTGCACCGGTCTCATCCCTCTCCCCAGTTATCACAAAGGCTACGGGCACAGAGCAGGGGACCCACAGCACAGCCCCGAAAATGGGCTGAGCCTGGCCCAGCACATCCCTGGAGGTGCTGCCGGTGGAGAAATCATCCCAGTGAAGAAACTACGGGGCATGAGGGACCCGGTGCGCGCAAAGCCAGCATTGGCATCAGACCAGGGATGTACTGGGCAGACGCTGGCACGCCTCGCACCTACCCCTCGCCCCAGGGTATCACCTCCTGCCACCACCCCAGCTCGCTCATCTTAAAACCGGCTCTGCCTCCAGCTCAGCCCCAGGGCAGCAAGACGCAGGCTGGAGGCAGCACCGAGGGCCATGGGCTGGGAGCGTGAGAAGGGACCTGACAGCACCAGGGTGAGGGGGAGCTGGATGAGGCCACGCTGGGATGCGTGGTGGGGCAGGGGGCCCTATGGACCCCCCCCTCCCCACCATGGCAGGGGTCTGTCCCCCACCCCGCTGCCAGCAGTAATTCCCATACCCGTGCGGTATGCGCCCTCGCAGCCGCCGCGAGGAGAATGGAAACATCTGGAAGTCACCCACAAACGAGCGGCGCTCCCAGTTAATGAGGAAATATGAGTCGGAGACCCTGGGCAGCAACAGGATATCAGCTTCTTGTGCGCCGAGCGAGGCACCCCCTTCCCACCGAGCCCCCTGCCTGCCCTCCTTCCCCTGGAAATTTCCCCGGATGGGGCTCCAGCGGCGCTCCCAGAGCCCCATCCCTGGAAATTTCCCAGGAAAGGAGGACAGGCGGGAAGGCAACAAACAGAAATAGCAGGGGCAAGCGCCCCGTCCCCAAACTGGGATGCCCCCGTCACCTTCCCTTGGCTCCCCCCAGGAGCTGGGGAAAGGAAGAAGAGTGATTTTTCTTCTCCGGAGGGAGTCTTGCATCAGCCTCTTTTGGGCATCAGGTCTGTGAGCAGCAGGGGCTGCAAAGCAAGATGGGAGGAAGGACCGAGCACTTGGAGGTGTGGGGCAGAGACTTCAGACCCCCACAGCACCCCTCCATCCCTCTCTCCATCCCTGTCACACTCAGCCACCCATAAGACCTCCTGAGGCAGGAGCACCAGGAAGAAGGGGGGGGCACTTTGCACAGCCCCGTCTTTGATGTTGTAGGAATCAAAGCAAATCCTCAGCTGAGAAGGCTGTGGGGCCACTTGTCTGCTCCCATGATAAGCCCAATGGCCAGTCTTTCTGTAATGGTGAGACTGGTACCGCTGCCTGGGGCACAGGGTTACAGATGGGATGAAAGGCTGGGGTGACTGAAGGTAAATGAGGTAGCCAGGTGTCTGTGGTGATAAGGCTGGGAGGGGTCCAGGTATTAGCTCCTGCCCAGGGCACCCATAGGTGGTACAGTGGCTCTGCAGCACCATCCAGCCCCACAGCCACCTCTCATTTATCAGCTGAGGTGGATAAACAGGCTGGGAGGCATGATTGTACGGATTTGCTTTCCAGGCAGCTGTATATGAAAGAAGGGGGTCTCAGGAGGGTGCAACCCCTGCTAGGGTACAGCCAGAGGGGCCACACCACCTCTGCTCATACCCAGGCAGCCAGAGGCCAGGATGGGTACTGAGTCCTGGAGCTGGCACATACCCTGGAGGTCTCCAAAGCACTTCAGCACCAGCCCCAGAAGGACAAAAGTCACAGCCCAGCTGGCATGGCTGCAAGACCACAAGGTTTGGGGAGGGATGCTGAAGAGGGGGGATTTCCAGCTGCTTTCCTGGAAACAGGGCCCGTCCTGGCCTGGAGCACAGAGATGCTTGGAGCAGGGGTGAAGAGGAGGAGGTGGTGGAGAGCCTGCCACCCCGCGAGGAGTGGAGCGTGGCCCCTGTCCCATCTGGAAGAGATTTGTTCTGCATTCCCCGGCGGAGGCGGCTGCTGTCGCCCAGGCTCCGCTTCCCACCGCAGCCCCCACTGCAGGGCACGGGGACAGGAGTGAGGGGGAGCCCCTCGGGCTGGGGGGGGAAGATGCCCTGACAGGCCATGCAGTTGGAGAAGATCCAAAGAAATGGTCTTTTCCTGCCTCTCCCACCACCCCCATTGGCTTCCTCTGAGCCTGACATGTGGGAAGAGATGCCTACCATACCTCTGGCAAGCAGGGAGGATGCAGGTCAGGATTTCTCCTCCTTTCCCCACTGGTAGCACAGCTCACCCCTCCTCAGACCTGAACTCCTGCCTCCCTCTGAGACGTAGACCCACTAGAAGTACCACCAACACGCACAGTCCATGTGCTCTTAATCCCTAATGGAGAAGACCACCACAGAAGGCAGAAAACCCAACTATCCCATTTCACAGAGGAGAAGCCTGAGGCTGAGACCTGTGTCAAAATCCTACTGCTGCTTAGCAAACCTCTGAGCAATGACTAAGGTGCTCCTACCCAGGCACCCCAGCACGGGCCACCTGAGCCTAGTGAGAAGCCAGGCTCTATTTTGACATCTCCTCTGCAGACATCTTGTCATCCCTTCAGCCAGGCCCTGCTTAACCCCAACAAGCCTCATCTCGCCTTTGCCAGCGGAGACACCTCCCTTCTCCTCCACAGGGCCCTGAATAGGTGCTTGTGCCTGGCCAAGTGTTCCCAAGCAGAGCCACCGAGTCTCACCTGGAGGCCATGAGTGTCACCGTGGCACTGGTGATCCTGTGCCCACCAGCAGGTTGCCCCTCATCAGCAATGATAGGGTCTTCTGCCCTGTGATCATCAAGGGAGAAAGCAATGAAGCACGATGCCAGAGGGATGAAGTGTCCCATGTGTGGGCAGAAACCCTCCCTGGTGCCACCAAGGAGCACCTCCTTGAATTTACCCACCACCACCCCCTCACCCTGGTCTGATGCTGTGCTGCTGCTATGATGCTTGTCCTGACCCCGTAACACTTGTCCTGACCCCGTAATGCCCACCTGGCCCACGCGGCCTTCAGGGAGGCTGTTATCCTGCTAACACTCAACCCAACGCTACCCACAGGCCCTGGCATGACCATGTACCCCCAGACCCCATCCCTAGTTGGCAGCGCTACACGGCAGGCACTGGGGACTTCCCATCCAACGCGGGACGGGATGACCCCCATCTGATACATTCGGGGTCACACACACAGGGGGCAAACTCCTTTCCTTTGCCTCCCGGCCAGGCTCCCCTAACCAGGTTAGCCAGCAACCTGGGCTTCCCCCTTCCCCCAAATCCATTGAAGCGGGTGCCTGGGAGCAGGAGGCAGACGATGCTGGAGGACGGGAAATGGCAGTGGGGAAGCGGGGGGGGTGGGGGCGCGCGGCAGAGAAGTTCCTGAAGTTTTCTGTCCTGGATAGTTGGAATAAATCTCATTTTCTCTGGTCTCCTTGCCGAGGCGAGGATTGGCTCGGCGGTGCTGCAGCCCGCCCTCCTCCTTCCCACGTCCCCTCCCCGCCAGCTTCGCTCCCTCTCTCCCGTGGCATCGGGGCGTCAGCCTGGGAGAGCCAGCCTTGGGGGGACAGCCGTGGGAAAAGGGGGGGCACACCTCCCCTCTCTCCCCCCCTGCTCCAGGACGCAGAGCCGGTAACCCTCAGAGAAAGTTGCAGGGGTGCACGGGAAGCGTCTCCCAACTTTTCGGCCGGAGGACGGGAAAAAAAAATAACAACCGTGGTTTGGAAGAGGTAAATCCTGAAAGTTTTGATTCCTCAGTTTGTAGAGCTGGGGGGGTTTCGGGTGCAGAAGGAAAAGGGTGGAGAGGGTGGTAGGAGAGGGGAGAAGCGGGAGGGGTGGCACGGCGATGGAGACGGGGAGGGTGGCGAAAAAGAAAGGGAGAAGAAGGCAAGAATGCAACAGGAAACCGGGAGGAAGGAAAGCGAGAGCGAGGAGAGGGGAGACAGGCCGGGGGGGGGCCAGGAGAGAAAGGGGGTGAGGAGGGGCTCCCAAGGATTGGGGAAGGCAGCGGGGCACCCCCTTCCCACACCCCGCTCTGGATACCCCTCGAAGCCCCGCAGGCTCTCAGCACC
>NW_008825609.1:1330372-1330736 GCF_000699105.1 Pygoscelis adeliae
GGGTGGCCGTGCGAGGGGCGTGCGAACGCAGCGGGCGGCCAGACGGAAGTGGCGCCCAGACGGATGGGTGGCCAGACGGGGGGTCCCCTTGCCCAGTGGAGGAAAGGAGAGCACGCAGGTCACCCTTTGCCCGCAGAATCACGAGTTTCCCTGGCGTGGAGGAGGCCGCTTGGGCGGAGGGGAGGGCTCAAAGGGGCACAGCCGGCAGGGAGACGCACTGGGGCAGAGGAAAGGAGGAAAAAGGGGGAGATTGGAGGGAGAAAAAGCCCAACAGGCCTGCCAGAAACTTGCCATCCAGGTAGGGTTGGGCACCAGCTGCCTCCCTCCCTCCGTCCCTCCCTCCCTCCCTCCTCTCCCAGCACCT
>NW_008825609.1:1330964-1334272 GCF_000699105.1 Pygoscelis adeliae
GGGGCCTGCAGGGCGGCTACGCTGTGCGGGGGACCTGAGGTGGGGTGAGGGGGGGTCTACCCCTCAGATTAGCCCTAGCCATTGCAGCACATGCCCCACATCATGTGGGCACCACCGCCGAAGGGCACAGTCCCCACTTTGGGCCCTGAGAGCCCTGTTGTGCTGCAAGGACCACCCCAGTGGCTTTTCTTGCACCCCAGGAGAGCCCTGACCCAGTGTCTATAGGTGGGCTTCTGCCAGAGAGAGAAAATTGCTCCCCATTTGTCCTCCCACTCCAAATCTGCCACGTGCCTGACCTGTCCCAGCTGCAAGGCAGCACCGCACAGCCTCCGTGAGCAGGAGGCAGACGCGGGCAGCAGGAGCCAGGGAGCTGGGGGCCAGCAGGAAGCCAACCTGCCACAGTCCCCACTGCCATGGCCACTGCCGCCCCAGGAGGCAGCCAATGGTGCTGGGAGCTGCCGGGGGAGGTTTGTTTTCCCTTCCCCAGGCATTAACCCCTGGCAGATAAGAGGGGCCCCGGGTGAGCAAACAAGGCCAGGGCATGGTGAAAACATGTGTAGCCAGCCAGGAAAGCAGCTCCATACCCAGGGCTCCCCCTCGCCAGTGGCTTTGCCTCCCTGGCACCGGCCATCGGCTCCGAGGTGACCCGGGGACAGACGGGGGGGGCAGGCAGCGTGGCAGAGGGGGAGACAGCCGAGCCATGCAGTGATGGGGGTCCCAGCACGCAGGGAGTGAGGGATGCGAGGCTCCTGAATCGCCTCTTGGCATGCTGCCCTCAGTAACCGGCCCTTCTGAAGTGACCCAGCCCCATCCTGTTCCTCTGGCCTCTGAGCGGGGACAGAGCCCAGGGGGGGACACATCCCCAGGCAGGCACCTGGACCACTGATGCTCCGAGGTGCCCCGCACCCCAAATCCTCTCCTTTCCCCAGCCTGCCCTCTCCCTCTTGCCACACACACCGACAGGGGATCTGCTGATCTGAGTGATCTCCCCACTGACCAGAGAGGTCATCACCCTGCTGTCATGCACCAAGCCACTGCCTCCCCTCTTGTCCCCCAGCACCTCCGGGACCTGCCTGAGCACAGGGACCCGTCCCGCCTTCTCCTCCAGCCTCGAGCCATCACCTCCTTTGGCCTGCCTCAGTTTCCCCTGCCTGCAAAGCAGCTGCCCTCTTCGCACCCCCGGCTCCCTGCTGCTCCAACGTGTCTGCTCAGCGCCTGGGGATCCAGCCAGGGGAGGACAAACAAACCAGTATATAAATATTGCATTTTCCCTCCCTGCCGCCCCTCCTCCCCAAGAAGCACGCGGTCCCCAGGCCTCACCCTCTCCTGAAGGGTTCATATGAATAGCAAAAAGAAGGGAGAGGTTTCTCGCCCCAGGAGCCCGGACAGCCGGGCAGGGCACTGCTCCAGGAGGAGGTGCTGCCTGAGAGGGAAATCCTCAGTCTGGGTTGCAGCATGGATCCAGCAAAGCTGCTTTGCAGGCAGGGGAAACTGGGAGGAAACACCAAGGGAGTTCAGAGGGGTGAGGGAGAAGAAATGTTTTGGGGGGATATTTCTTCCTCCTCAAGAGGAGGGCCAGGCAAGGGGGACAGCAGGTAGCAACCTCCCCACCGTTGCTCATGCACCAGCTTTAACCTCCCCAGCCAGTCCTGGGGATACAGCCGGCATGGTTGGGAAAAATCCTCTCCAAGGGCTTCACTGTTCCTCTCGTCTTGTTTAGGTGGCCAACGAGGGGACTGAGACGCTTGCCCTGCCAGCCCACCCCAAACTCCCGTCACCTCCTGCCCCATCTGTGACCAGCTCCCGCGCATGCGGCAGCGGCAGAAGAAGTCGGCGGATTAAGCCCTAAGCCTGTGGCCAGACGCAGCTTCCAGCAGCCGCCGCAGCACCAGGAGTGACCCTGGACCCCCCGCCCCGGGGACACCTCCATGCCGCCACCATCCTAAACACTGGGGACGTACCCGCTGCAGGTGATCTCATGAGAACAACGTAGTGCAGGGAAGCAGGGCGACAAGCACCATTCCCACCCGCTGAAAGCCAAGGTGACGTGAGCCATTCCCCTGAGAGCATCGGAGCAGGAGCAATGGGGAGGCCAGGGATGTGACAGGCCACCCCGGTGCTGGAAGCCTGGCGAGGGCTGGTTTTTGGGGCTTTTGCAGGGGCAAGGTGAGGTGAGGGGTGCAACATGAGCCTGGGGAAGCTGCCAGTGCTCAGCTGGGTGTCAGGCTCCCATGGCAAGCGGCGGCTGAAGTCAGAGCTGACACCGGACATGATCAGCCCACCGCTGGGGGACTTTCGGCACACCATGCATGTGGGGCGTGGCGGGGATGTCTTCGGGGACACCTCCTTCCTCAGCAACCACGGTGGGGCCGATACGGCCAAAGCCAACAACTTCTTTGCCCGGACGCTGCGGCACGTCCGCCGGACACCACTGAGGAGCCGGGGCAGCGGGGGTCAAGCCGGAGCATCACCCGCCCCCCCAGCCATCTCGCCCATCATCAAGAATGCTGTCTCACTGCCGCAGCTCAACGAGGGGACATATGACAGCAGCGGTGGCCGGGGCTTGACCAGCAAGTTCTCCTTCAAAAGTGCCTCCAACAGCTTCTCCAAAACACACCAGGCCTACGGTGAGTGAAGCTCGGGGTAGGGGCTGGCACCCAGGCACAGCGCATCCTCTGCAGCCCCTCTCCATTGCTGCGTGCCTCAGTTTCCCCACTGAGGGACTTGAGGCTCTCAACAGAGACAGGACATTTAAGAGTCCCTGTGAGGAGATAACCCTAACCTTGCTTTCAACTGCTGTCCTTCCTCCTGCCCTTGGAGGGTCTCTTCCCAGGGTATCCCCCAAAGTGGGGCAGGGATGGTTTCTCTTCCTTCCCTCTCTCATAGCCACACGCAGCTTACAGCCTGTGTGGAGCAGTTGTACGGGGGTGTCCCCCATCTCCCCCCAGCCCTACACCTTCCCCACGAGCAGCCTCCCCAAGGAAGTCAAAAGGGTGCTGGGACAACGGGGCGATGCCACACCAAGGTAGCAAGGTCAAGGGGGCCTCACAACACGGCCTTTCCCACCTCCATGCCGATGGCCCAACCCTGTCCCTAGCTGTGCCAGCCCCTCCATCTCCATGTGCTCCTCAAAGATGTTGGTCCCCACCTCCCCCATTGCGCTCACATCCCTGCCAGCCGGGGTCTAGGAGGGACCCTTGGGGAAGGGTTGTGGGAAGAATGGGATGGGGCAGCTGGGTGGCTCTTCTCTGGCCTCACAGCACTGGGCTCTGGCTCAGCTTTTCCCCAGGGAGGGATGTCTGGGGCAG
>NW_008825609.1:1334506-1335211 GCF_000699105.1 Pygoscelis adeliae
CCCACCAGCATCTTCCAAGGCCAAGGCCACTTGGAGACCCTCTGCTGTAACTCTGGGCTTTGGCAATGTCCACACAGACACTGGCCTGTCTTTTAGAGGCCAGTGCCACCAATGGAAGCGTGACCTGCCCCACTTCAGTGGCAGCGTCCCTTGTCCCCCGCAGATGTAAGGCAGGCTTCCTCCCACCTAGCTGTACCCCCTCTCACCAGCCGTCGCTTCTGCCTCACAGGGCTGGAGTCCGGGTTTTGCACCATCCCTCGCGTCCCTCGCTTGGAAAAGGCCCAAGAAAGCGCCTTCCCCGGGGAAGCAGAGCTGAAGCGCTCGGACTCCCTGCTGTCCTTCCGCCTGGACCTGGGGCCCTCCCTGATGAGTGAGCTCCTCCAGGTGATGAGCTTCTCCGAAACCAATGGGAGCGAGGTGGGGGAGGATGGCCCAGACCTCCCATGTGGTGAAGGGACCAAGGATGAGGTCTCTCCAGCATTAGGAGCATCCCACGGAGAGGACAAGGCAGCTTCCAGCTTCTGGGACCACTCCGGGCCAAGCAGCCTGTCGGGGGCCAGCTCGCTGCCGGGACTGTCAGTCCGTGCCAATGGAGAGGCACATGCCATCGAGGGTGCTGGAGAGGACCCTGTCTGGGCTTCGGGGCTGGGGGCAGCACCCAGAGGGACCCCGTGGCAGGGGCACCGGAACGACCGCACCATCGGG
>NW_008825609.1:1335554-1344324 GCF_000699105.1 Pygoscelis adeliae
GCTGGTGCCCGGGGGGTGCACAGCAATTCCTTTGAGTACGCGGACGACGACGAGGAGGAGGAGGACGATGAAGTCAAGGTGTGAACGGCCATCCCTCCTGTCACGGCCCCCCACCAGAGGCACCAGTGCCAGGGTCTTCACCCTCCTCCCCGTCCCCCACCCTCAGGCGCCAGCGTCGCCAGTGGACCCAGTGGGTGACTTCCTTGCCAAGCTGGGGGCACTGGGAGGCAGGAGGAGAGCCCATCTCCCAGGGTGCTCCCCAGGGCTGGGTCAGGCTGCTGCGGGGGACCGGTGAGGGCTGTGCATCGCAGCGCCGGGCATCGCAGCCCTTCCCCGGCCTCACTGCTGTTAGATGCCAAAGGGACATTCCCATGTGCCAAAGAAACCCCAAACCCCTTCCTACCCCATCCCATTCCCCCCAGCGCCCTCTCTCCCACCCCTAAGCCTGGCCCCATCAGCATGTCTGGGGACGTGCGCCATCCTCCCACTGAAGCCCCCAAACACCCTCTGCGCTGGCACGGGTGGCCTCCTGGAGATATTCCCACTGATAGCTCTGGCATGTAGGGGATGGGGGTCTCCCCAGCTCCAGCTGGTGCAAGACCTTCCTCTATAGCACATCTATCTACTGGGGGAGGTCAGCTGGGGGCTCAAGGGGCAGGCAAACCCCACAGAGCTGGGCTTTCCCTTTTCCCCTCCCCCCAGAAAAAGCCGTGAGCTCAGCGTTCAGGAGGTAAGAGCACACACAGAGATAATTGCAGGGGTCTTTCCACTTGCCTCCTGCTGCTGAGCATCACTTAAGACTGCTCCTTTTCCAACCCCTGCCCCCTCGCAGCAGGGAGGGGAGAAACTTCTTGGCTGGCTGGAGGCAGAGGCGAGGTTGTCAGGTCACCAAATTCTGCAGTTTGGGCCCCAAAAATCCCTTCCCTTCCCCCCACCTCAGAACAAGGAGACTCCCACTCTGCAGCCACTCAGTCTGTGCCACCTCTTCTCCATCCTTGCCCCTTCTCCTCGTTCCCCACGTGCACGCCCCTCTTTCCAGCATGCCCCTTCCCAGGGGTACGCATGGAGGACAGCTAATGCCCCTCGCCAAGTGGCCCTGGGCGATG
Organism: Pygoscelis adeliae; assembly: GCF_000699105.1. NCBI lineage: Eukaryota > Metazoa > Chordata > Aves > Sphenisciformes > Spheniscidae > Pygoscelis > Pygoscelis adeliae. The sequence continues at coordinate 1,336,661 of NW_008825609.1, forward strand.
TGGCCGCCCTGGAACGAGCTGTCCCCCACGCTGCCCCACGTGCAAACTGGCCCTCACAAAAGCACCTTTGTGCTGCAGCGTGGAGCCGAGATGCTCGGGGGCTGAGGTCACCAGAGGGACCCTCACAGGACCCCCCTTGTTCTCCAGGACAGGAGGGGGTGTGCAGCAGGGGGAGATGCCAGGCTGTGGCCGCAGGGCTCTGCTCCCACACAGCTCACCCACCGCCCGGCTGCTTCTGGCAGGGAGCTCTTCAGAGCAGAATAAAGAGGCTCCGGCATGCACGCGTGTTGTACATGGGAGTGCCTCTCGCAGTCATGCCATTGAGGTTACGGGCAAGCCCATCTCTCCTAGCTTCCCTGGGTGGCTGCCTCGTGCCAGCCAGCAGCAGCAAGCCAGGGCAGGCAGCAGCTTCAAGGAGTCCCCAGCTCTGGCCACTGGCACCCAGCAGGATCAGCCTTATCACCCCTGCACCCTCTGGGGCAGGGACCCTGACTCTCAGGACGAGCTCCCCCTGCCCTCCGCTTCCCAGACAGTAACACAAGCTCCAGACCAAAGACCCACATCTGTGGAATATCCTTTCTGCCTCCACTCTGTATCCCATGCACTTATTATTGTCCTTATTAAAGCAGTTTTGATACTAACTTCTCCTCTGGTGCCTCCCCTCAGCTGCAGCGACCTTATTGTCTTCCTTGCTGTGTCTGGCTCTGCCCCAGCCACAAAATCCCATCCTCTCCACTCTCAGCAGGCTTTTCCAGCACCTCTGGGATCCCTGGATTAACTAGCCTGGTACTTTGCCACTCACCATGGCTATCACACAAAGCAACCTCCTATCCACCCTGCTCCGCGTAGCATGCAGGAGGGTGCAAAGCTTCCTCTCCAGCCCAGCAACAATTCATTTGCAGCCTGAAGGAGATCGGTACCCTTCCCAAAGCTGGCTCGGCTACAGCCCTTCCAGCCCATCAGACATCCTCTGCCTGTGCACTCAGGCAGCAGCAAGTCCTGCGGGTTGGGCAGCGAGGAAGTGGAGAGGGAGGGCAGGGGCACTGCCACCTTGCCTTGGACCAGGCTCTCCATAAGATGCTCTTCTACTCTGCTGTCCTCCCACCCAGCCTGAAGTGCCCCGATGTTTGCTGTCACACATCGGTCTTACTTAAGGCTGGCGAGACACTTTTTAATTAGAGCAGCAGCATCTGATAATCAGCACTAATTGCCTGTGGTCCCATGTAAGGGGGACAGACTGGTAGGTGCTGAGCCACGTAACCCAGCCCAAACCCTGTCCTGCCTCCCCACCGCCTTCCCCTGCCTCACTTTCGCTGAGTAGGGTTCGGTGTGGAAATGTCAGAGTAATGGGTAACCTGGCTGGAATGTGCCAGCAGATAAGTGAGGTGAGATAAGGGGGAAAGTCAGATGCTGGCTCAGGGGCATACCTGTGCTGCCTTACCCGTGCCACCACTTCTCATGGTACTGCTCCTGCAGGAGGGCAAGGCACCCCTTCCTCCTGCCTGCTGGCTGCGAGAGCAGCCAAGAGGAACCTGTCAAACCCATGCCCTGAGGTTCCCAAACCTATCATTTAATAATGTGCTTTTGTGGCACCAAATGCCACATCAAATGCCACATCACTCACATCAACAGTTTTCTTTCCCTTCCTTCCTCCCTCCCTCCCTCTCAAAAACTCGGGTGCAGGAAGAAATGGTGCATTGTGAAGAGATTACACAACCATTCCCCGAGCAATCACATAGTGTCCTCCTCCTCCTGAACTCCACCTACAGCCTGCTTTGCCCTACCTACTCTCCGTTCAACCCCACATCCTGGTCTGACCCAGAAAAGCACCTGGCGTTATCTGGGAGCTATTTCCACCCAACAAGGGCTCCTTTCCTGTTGGTGGAAAAACCTGGCCATGGAGCCAGAGACCTCACAGAAGCCATATTAGCTGGAGCAAGCAGCCTCCCACTGCTTGGATTTTTATTAGAGCTAGGAAGCAGTGCCCATCATTCCAGCTTGAAGGAGGTGACCCTGAAGCCTCCCCTGATGCTCATGTAGCTGATTGTCTGGTAGCAGTGCCGGTTGGGGAACTTCACTGTATGCCCATCTGGTAGTTTCACTTGGAATTTCTCTGCCAGCATTTCAATGATGATCTGGGAGAAGGAGGGGAGGAAAGGCACGGATTGGGGACAAGGAGGAGATTAGGAGGTGACCGTCAGGTGAAAGTCCTGACTGTCACATGTGAGGGTCAGACCTGGTCCTGACAGCTTTAAGCAAGGTGCTGGAGGTTGAGTTGAGGGTGATGCAGGAAATGTGCAGTTGATATCAAGTGTCTGAGCTGGTATCTAGACTATAACCTGGGGACAGGATCTCTCCTGGGACTGTTTCAGCTACTCAGATTGTAAACTCAGAGCAGTTAAAGCCAAGTGTGTCTTTATACGCCACATGGCCTAGATCTGCTCTGAATAGGGCAGAATAAACCTGACACTCCAATGCCCTCAGCAGCTCACCAGGACATGGAAAAAGGAACTTTGCTGATAAACACGCACAAGCAGACAGGACAAGAATGTATCACTGATCATTGCAAATTAAAGGGATCATTCCCCAAAGCCGTCACCTCGCCACCCCTTCCCCAAGAGCCAGCCATGACTGAGGAAACAAGCTTCCTCTCCACAGCAATAGGAACAGGACTGCTCCTAAATGCAGCCCTGTTAACGTCTTGGGACATCAGGTGGGGTGAGGCAGCAACTAGGACAGCATCCCTGGCAAGAGGAGAGGGAGGGCAAATTGGCAGCATGGATCCAGGAGTAGTGAGGACAGAAGAGCTGAGGGAGAGGTTTTTGGACATTGCTCCAAACTCTGGGTTGCCTTAAAGCCTGTGTTTGCATAGGAGGGAATTAGGGAGAGAAATAAGGTAGGGAGCAGCAAGATCCTGCTTCTTAGAGACCCCCTTTACTTTCGTATGTGCCCCTGGTGCACTCACCTGCTGGGCAGGAAGCAGTTACAAACCCTGAGACAGACAGGGCTCGTGCAAAGTTCCCAGAGGAAGCATTGGGGTTTTGAAGGAGGAGTAGAAATGGCAATCAGGACCAAAAACCCAGAGGATGAGGATAAGGGGCTGTTGGGAGGGAGCAGGAGGCATTGGATGGGACTGGGAGGACTAGGGTATGGGAATCTGCTAACCAGGGGCTTCCCCCCACCACACACACCCCCCACAACCCCATGCCAGCACAGACCCCTCACCTTGGTAGTGGAGCCCCTGGAGAAACAGAAGTGGTCATCACGATGCTCTGCCTGCCAGGCATTGGAGCACCTGGAGTTGCAGACAATGACAGACTCATTGAAGCGGGGATTGAAGTGAAGTGCCAGATCTGAGACTCTGCAGCCGAGATTGATGCTGAAGCTGTGGGTGAACAGGAGGAAGGTCAGCTGCATGGGCAGGACAGGGTCTTGGAAGAACCGAGATCCAACACACGGCTCTGCACTCAGTTCCTCCATCAGCGTTGCAGGAGCGTAATGCCTCCTGTTTCCTCATTCTGCTTGGGAACAGAGGGAGTTTGCACAGTGGCGGCATAGGGGCTCCCCTAACACTGAGCTACGCTCACGCTTTTTGTACCTGGCGACCTTGGAAAACCACTTCCCTCTGCAGCGCATCTTCAATCCTGGCAAGTCAAGGTGGTTTCTTTGTACTTACCCATCAGAATCATCAGATATCTTGCCCTTGACCTTCAGGGTGTCCCCAGTCTTCATACCCAGGTTGAAGATTTCAAATTTTTCCTAAGGCAGAGAGAAAAATAGTCTGTGGGGCTCCTTCAGCCATTCTTCCCCTGCCACCGCAAGTTAGAGGGTGCTGCTTGGAGAAGGTGCCCCAGCCAGGAGAACATCTACTGCTTTCAGCTGGTGTTCCTCTCATGGCCAAAAACCTTCCGTGCTGGAGGTCTTGCATGGGCTTCTCACTCAGTGAGGGAAGAGCAGGCTGAGTAAAGCCAGTGAGAAAAGATATCAGAGAGAGAGGAGGTGAAAACAGGCTTGTCCTCAGCAGAAGAAAGGGAAAGCATGACAGCAGAGGTACAAAGAGGGTTAAAGCAGTGGGGAACAACCCAGGGTTTGGTGGGCAGCATCACCTGCAGCCCAAGAAATGCAAGTGGAGAGAGCAGAGGCGGCTGTGGCTTGCCGGTCCCTCGCTCAGCCTTGCTGAGCTGGGGACCCTGGGTGACAGAGGACAGGAGCAGGAGCCCTTACAGCCATCTTCCTCAGAGGGTAGAGTAACCAGGCAGGGAGCCACCAGCAGTTTAGCTCAGAAACACTTCGCGTGGAGGACCTTACACCCCTAGACTTCCTTGTGGCTTACACATTAACAGCACCGCTGCCTCTGCAAGGTCCCACCAACTGCTAGTAAGCCAGGAGACTTTGATCCAAACGAATAGCTTCCCTATGTACACTTCCTCTCATTAGGGACTTCAGGAGATTTAACCAATTCCCAGCCTCCTCAGTGGGTCCCAGTGGAGGGGCCACCACACACAGCCCTTAGGGGTGCTACTCCAGCCACCACATAGGACAAGCATCTTCCCAGCTGGCCACGGAAGTGTGACCACGGTGTTCACTTCTTCTCTGTGTGTAACAGCTCAGCCAAAAGAAGCATCCCAGCTCCTTCCTTTTGTGGCAGGGGGGCAGTCCCCAAAATCCACACCAGCACACCAAAATGGTCCCCACCATCCCTTCCCACGGTGCTCTGACGAAGGGCTCCAAGGGGCTCCGAGGACAGGGCAGCCAACACATCCCCTCTAGATGACACGAGCTATGAACAGTCCTTTGCAGGAGTGACATGAGTGACATCCCAGCTCCTTCCCTTCTCATGACTCTAGATTCAGCCCCAGCTGCATGGATTGCACTAGCAATACGTGGGAGCTCTCTGCAACCTCCCATCCAAGCTCCATCGAGACCCAAACCTTTTAGCTTGAGGAGCCATGCACATCACGTTCAATAGCCCCATCCTCCCTAACCCTGAGACACGGGAATGTTGTCCTCGTGCATCACGAGGGAGCATCACCCCTGCTGTCTTCTTCCCAGGTAAGAGCTACGAGTCAGTAGACAGTGTCCCAGGTTTGGTTGAACAAATTGGTGGTGTTTTGCCAGACTCCAGAAGTCAGTGGGAAAGCGAGAGAGAGGAGGAGGCCAAGGCTTAGGAGACCAGCAGTCCCTCAGCCCTGCTCCCAAGCCCTGCAGAGAGCAGCTGAGTGCAGTCATCCTGCAGCTGCACAGCCAGCTGGGAGACAGCTTCTGCCCTTTCCCAAAACCTCCTGAAGCAAGCAGAGGTAAGTGCTGATAAGCACTCCTTCCCCGGAGGTGTTTCCTATTAGCAGGGGGTCAGAAAGCCCAGCAGGCTTGGGATAGTTGTTTGCTGTCGAGGTCACTGAAGCTGTTGGTGAAACCTCCCTGGGCTGAGCATGGAGCCAGCAGGAGCAGGTGCTGGGGATGGTGGTTTCTGGCACTGGGTCTGTTTCCCCATCACGCTGCTGTGTCCCATCCACACACACCTTCACATCACCCTGCTCCCCTGCAGCTATCCTAGGGACAACACAGAGCCCCCCTCTCAAAATATCGGAGCATTCCACTGGCTACGAGAGGTTTCTTCTTCCAGCAACTCACATTGTCCCTTTACAGGGACAAGGGCAGTACAAAGACACTGTCTGCATAGCCACCATCAGGGTCAGTTATCTGAACTCATTTTAAGCCAGCGGAGAGAAACAAACACTTCTAGGGCTCAAGAGACTAAATCCTAAGACAGACGCTAAACTCGGTCAGAAAAATCCTGTCCTACATGGCTGGCCAAGGTGACACAGGAATGTTGCGACAGAAACAAGACCCAGGTCCCAGGCCAGCAACGTAGAGGAGCCTTCCCCCCACTTCCCACACAGACCAGACAGAAACATCACTCTCACTCAGATTTATCCACTGATCCCACTGGCAGAGCATGAGGCTGCCCAGGAGGGAGAGCAGCATGTGTCCGAGGGATGGGGAAAACTACCCATGCGTAGAGTTATGGTGCGGAGCCGCAAGTACCACAGATATGAGAATATGCAGGGACGGAGACGGGCAGGAAAGAAGCACAAGCTGCTCAGAGAGGGGCCGTGAGATTTTATCGAGATAACATTAACCCCCCTCCTACAATGCTCAGCAGGGGCGTTCACCCCCCTTTTATTTGCCACTGGGAACAATAGTGGGAAACCAGGCAGCAACTCTGCCAGCACTGGCGACTTCCTTCATCTGCAGAGCTGAGCCTCCGCATGGTCAGACACCAGCCCTACGCAGATGGCCTCTCTCATGCAGGGGTATGTGCTCCCCACATACGAAGGGGCTGAGATTTTAGGGACCCTAGAAGAGCCAAAATTCTCCAGTGCAATTGGAGGTGGCGATTGGGATGATGAAAGGAGGGTGAAAGGGGCAGGTTGATACTTCCCTGCAGACACTGCAAAGCAGAAAGCCTGGGGAAACGGTGATATGATGGGAACGTAAATCCCAAAGAAAGAGGAAATCCGTCTAATGTGCATCTGCAAAGGAGGTGGAGGGTCTGTGCAGTGAGGAAAATATAAGCAATGGTTGTAGAAGCTGGCAGCCACCAGTGCAAGGGATCCAGGAACCCTTCACCCCCAGAGAGATGATCCTATAATAGGGTACCTGCCTGGGAGTGCCTCTCCAGGACCCCGTATAGAATTTCATCCTGGCCAGAGGGTAGTTGGCCTGTACTGGTGTGAGATGCCCATGTTCACACCGCTGGCACCAGAGAAGGCTTTGCTGCATTCCCAGAGGGTGCCTTGGGACAGCAGAGACCCGACAAGCAGTCACTAGCGCGAGGGTGGGGCCCATGGCCAACCCGAGAGCGAGGTGAGCTTCCAACATTTGGCAGGCAGGCCTGCAATTTTGCATGGAGAAAACAAAAAAAAAAATCGTATTTTAAGGATGGAAGAGACCAAATGCAACCACGTCGGCTTTCAGCCAGAAAGGTGGCAGGGCAGGTCCTCTGCAGAGTGCTTTCATGCCATGAAATGTGGCAGCTCCATTTGCAGCGGTCCCATAAGGTTTTGGGGTTAACAGTCCTTCCCAGCCTTCCTGCTAGTTCTAGGGAGATCTCAGGCCACCAGGAGCACCCACGGGATCTCAGGACCCTCAGGGTGGCTCCAGACAGCAGGACCTCATATACCATAGCCTAGAGCTGCCACTGCTACCACAGGGCACCCACACAGCTGTTGAGAACAGTCTGAATGCCACCCTCCCCAGCAGGCTGCCAAGATCCTCGGCAGCATCATTGCTGGCAGCAGCATTTATTTTGTTTTCTTACTCGGGCAGGAGATAAGCCAGCTAGGTGTGAAGCCCTGAGGAAAACCACAGGCTTCCCCACTTGCCAGCCAAAGTAGCCCAACTGCCCTAGCTGTGAGAGGTTTCTCAGGGCCTTTTGTGGCAGGGGGGAGACCCCAAAATCCACACCAGCACACCAAAATGGTCCCCACCACCCCTCCCAGTGGTGCTCTGAGGAAGGGCTTCAAGGGTCTCAGAGGACAGGGCAGCCAATGCGTTCTCTCTAGATGACACGAGCTATGAATAGTCCCTCACAGGAGCGACACGGGTCTTCACCAGACATGATGCTCAGCCCAGAAGGGAAGAGGGAGAGAGGGGAAGGCGGG
>NW_008825609.1:1344377-1346180 GCF_000699105.1 Pygoscelis adeliae
TCCCCTTAGCACCCTAACGAAAAGCTGCGGTGGCAGCTTGGTGCTAATTAGTGGCACCGGAGGAGGACACTGTGGGGGGAAAAGGCACCTGTCCCATTTTGCACTCAAGGCACCAGGGAGCCTGTGCTGTGGACCAGGCATCGGCATCCGCTCAAGGCAAAGGGAGCTGGAGAGAGCAACCGTGCATTCTTTCTCGGAGTGGCAGCTGCTCACTCTGCTATTATTTCCTACTGCTTCATATAATTTGTACTCCACAGCAAGCTATTGTCCCTTTCCACTGGCTATTTATTTCCTTGAATAGCCTCTGGGGAAGGATTTCAGTGCGGGAGTAAAGAAAAAAGAAAAACTCCACACAATAAATATCGAGCGGTGACCTGATTTAAACCGTGTTCTCTGACCTCATCTGGGCCCTGGTTGTGGTTCCTCCCGGCAGTTGCGATTAAGCCACGTTTCTGACTCGGTCTCCCCCTTTTATGAAGCCTAGCAGGGAATGCTCCCTGCCTTAGAGGGCTGTGGGGTGGATTTCAAGAAGCTGAGCTCTGCATTTTCAGAGGCCAGGGCTCAGGACAGGACCAAGAAGAGGCTTCCATCACGTTCTGATGGAGCTGCTCAGTCCTTTTCCTGCCAGCCACAAAAATTCCCAGGTAGGTTTGACGGGACCGGTTTCCCCTTTAGTCAAGGGGTGTTGGTTTGCTTCTCAGCAGATAGTGCTGCAACCTTCACCCACCCAATCCCTAAGCTCTGAAAGCCAGCCAGCTTCCTAAGAGAGGAGGACCGAGAGAACAAAAAGTACTTACCTCAGCCAAACACTGAGGTAAGCAGGAGACTGGATAAGCAGGTCTGTGGATCTGGAGGGCGCGTACAGGAGAGGAATGTCCAGGAGATGCAGGAGAAGCCAAGGCAATGATGAGCACAAGGAAACTGGTGCCCATGAGCGCTAACCTCCTGCCTAAGAGGTTAACCAGAGCGGGACGGCTCCTCTAGGGAAGGCGTTGAAGTCTCCACATTCGGATCAACTAAAATGGGAAGGAACAAAGGACTGGAGGTGAATCCCCTGCCACCCCTCATGCCCCAGCTCCCTGACAGTGCGTCATCCGGAGCCCCTGTGGGAAGTATGGAAGTAGCATCCATGCTCTGAACCTGGGGGCAAGGGATTAGAGGCCATCAGCCTCCTGTAGGCTCTCCACCAGCATCACTGCCTTTCATCTGTAGGGTGCAATTTCTCTTCCTTAGTATGTGGGGAATAAGGAGGAAGAAGGACAAAGCTAGCTGAAGAGCTAAAATGTAGGAAAAAAACACCTTTCTTCAGGGCTAGAGGCAGCAGCGGAGGGAATCTGCACCAAGCAGTGGGCCAGATCAAGGGGAGGGGTGTGTAGCCTCAGACTCCATCTCTCTCCCTACCCTATCAGAAAGGTGGTGGTGCCACAGTGACTGGCATCTCCCATCTCCATGGGGAGCTCGAATGCACTCTGATGGATGGTTTCCATCCCCAGGGTCAAGTTATGTCCTTATACCTTTGCAGGGGACATCTCTCTCGGGCAGCTCTGAAGTCTGTGGCAACACTTTTGTGTGCTACGAGTTGTGCGCAGGCAAGGGAGGAAGGTAGTTCATGTGCATAGGAGCTGGCTCATAAGGCATCAGGGCCATTTCGTCAACCCAAGCAGCCAGATGAGTCACATCTTATGGGCCCCCAGCTTGCCCGAGGGGCAGGAGAACCAACCGAACCGGCAAAGGGTGGGGAAGGAAGGTCAGAGGACTGATTACATGCCACCCAGTTCCATTTCCAGCCTTCATTTCTCTTTC
>NW_008825609.1:1346220-1348473 GCF_000699105.1 Pygoscelis adeliae
TTCCCTCATGGGGCATGCCAGGAATGTGGGTTGTGGGAAAGGCTTTCAAACACACGCCTGGAGATTAAAATGCACGTGTTGAAAGCTTCCTTACTGGCAAAGAGAAGATGCATAGAAGGCTCATGGCTTCCCCCTCTCCTGGACTTTTCGGATCTCCCAGCTTTACCCAGACTTGCTGGATGAGATATTATTAACTTAATGGGAAAAGGATCTTCCAAAGAGATCTCCATAAAGGATCAGCTCCATGAGGTCTTATGCTCCACTTGCATCTTGTACCAAAAGACTTAACATCTCCAACAGCTTTATCTTACCATTGAGTAAGGAAGATGGCAGCCCCCTCATCTTGCACATAGGGAAATTGAGGCACAGGTACCCAAGTTCACATCCAAAAAAAAACCTCTTCTTGTTTAGATTCTCATCTTAAAGCTCCCATAGACAGATTTAAAAAAAAAAAAAAATTTAAAAAATCCAGCTTTGCAAACCTGTCCTAGAAGCTAAAAGGAAGCTGGGCTCCCTTGGCTAATGCAGCTCGAGTATCAGAGATGCTGATCTCTCACCACACCATCTACTATCAGTAGGAGGTACTGAGGCATTCAGTGCCTCTGAAAAAATTTAGCCCTTGGGTGGGTCCAATTAAGTCCGAAAACCAGAGGCATTCAAAATGAACGGACGCCTTCCAACAGTGGAAGCCAGGGGACTTCCGAGACACCCCAAGCCCAACTCCCCTGACTTCAAGGGGACCATTTCCCACAACAAAGACAGCGTGAGGCCAACTGGCTGGAACTCAAATAAGCAAAAAAGAAGCGCAGCATTGCGCTATACACAAAAGGTCCATGGGGACCTCCCTCCACTGAGCTCCGAGCAGCCATCCCAGATTCAACCCCATAGGACAGCAAGGTCATGCAGCGAGAGCGACTGCCGAGTCCCCGTGTGCAGCGGTCCATCCTGCACAGGGAGAACAAGGCCGCTGGCACTGCGTGACTCGCTTTGAGTGTGTTTCTCACGGGCTCCAGCGGGTTGGACAACTCTGAGGACTTGCAGGAATCCTTCAGACAAGCAGAATCCGTCTGAGTCACACGCACGAGGCGTGATGCCAAGGGTGGCTCATCCACTGGAAAAAAAAAAAAAAAGAAGAAAAAAAAGAGAAAGAAATGCTAAGGGAGAAATAACAAGTTTTGAAAAGCCACAAGAATTAACAGCTCATGGGCTGGAAAGAAGGGGAGCAAAAAAAACAGGTCTGTTCTCCCATGCTCACGTCACTAAAGCCAAGTATTCTTCATCCCTGCTGGGAAGCAGCAAGCCACCTTACCACCCATCAGCTTTGAGAGGGTCTGAAGGGGTGACCCACCCTCGATCTAAGGCCATGGCTGAGGTCTGCAGAGGAAGGGGTTGTCAAATCAAAACTACCTCTTGCTCCAAAATCAGCTTGAACAAACACTCTTTGATGGCCCTGCAAAATGAAACAGTAAAAACCAAACCAGATAGAAATGGGAAAGAAAAGCTGCCAAAAAAAAGGGAATCCAAATCCCGAAATGACTGACTCAGTGCGGGAAATGGGCATCTAAAGAGGCAACTGGAGGCATCTGAAGGAGACCTAAGAAAAGACCAGGCCCACACAACCAACTCTCCCTGTTTCTCTCCTCCCCCCTTCCAGAGGGAAGGGCAACAGAAATATATGAACCTATGGACCGTCAGAGCGAACCACAGGGAAAAGACCTGAGCCTGACCTGCTGCAGGAGCTCCAAGGACAACCAAAGTGCAGAGGAGGTCCCAACTCTCACCAGCACAAGGAGTGCTAAATTACTTTTTCCCTGCTTCTCGGTGAGAAGCTACAGCCACAGCCTTGCTTAGAGTTGCCACCAGGGTGAAGGAGCTTTTGAAGCCAGCACCTGAGCCTGCTGGGTCACGGTGCTGCCCAGAGATGTTTCATCTCCACACGGTACCGCAGGGAGCAGGGCAGCAGCTGCTTGCAGCTGCTTTGCAGCTGCTTTGCACTGCTGGGACACCTTGTCTCCCTTTCCAGTACTATACCAGGCACTAAGGGACACCCCGTGCATTTGAGGACACCCTGTTTTGCCGACCAGTCCCATATGGGCATCCTGTCCTTCCTCTGGTCTGCTCCTGTGAGCTTCTACTCCTGTTTCTGACCCATCCCACGTAGCCAATAGTACACAAGCACTCACTTGACCACAGTGGATGTTTATTTTGTGTTCCCAGCAGTCACGCTAGGCTGTTTGTTCTCTCTGGCTCTCT
>NW_008825609.1:1348518-1354842 GCF_000699105.1 Pygoscelis adeliae
TTGTGCCTTTTCCTGCTGTCCTTTTTTTCCCCACCACTGGCAACACACCCCGGCCAGAACCTGGCTGTGTCTCTCTGGCTGACCCCAGGTTTCTTCGCGCTGCTCCCCCCGAGAGCCCCCACAGCAGCAAAGCAGACACCTGGCTTTAAATGCAGTCAGATTCCTGGATGGAGAATGCTTGTTCCCGGGAAGGGAAAAGAGTACTGCAAACTAAATGCTTTGAACACAACTCAAACTCACACCAGACAAATCTTATCATATCCCAGGCTGAACAGCCCCAAACACATTGCCATTCACGGCGCAACAAACAGACTTGCCAAGCCAGAAGATCTGATAAGAACAATTCGAGGAGGACGTGGCTGCAACTGCCAGGCAAGTTCCCATCCACACGCAGATAGCTTATCTCTTCTGTCAAGATGGGACACGCATCACCATCTGCTGCACAACAGCAGGGAAAAGCTAGTGGAGACCTGCTCTCTGGTCCTGAACACGCACGTAGCACTCCTTACAACACCGTCCCCGAGGAACATCTCTATTACTCACTCAGTCTCATTAGGAAAGGGGTGGGAATCTTTCCTGAACAGCTCCGACAGAGACGCAGCTCCCCAGGGACCCGGGTCAGGATGAGCTGAAGAGCGCCTAGCGCCTGCTCTGGACACCAGCAAGCAGCTGGCCAGCTGCAGGAGCAGCACGGCAGCTAGAGGATGGCTGGAGGGAAGAGGTCTCATAGCCTACTCTTAAGCCATGCTGTGACACTGTTGCTTTTAACCCCATCGATTCCCAGCATGCATCCTCCTCCCAAAATTCAGCCAGAGTACCGCTACGGGGAGGCAAGCTACTGAAGATGCAAAGCTACTCTGTGCAAGGAGGGAGGTGGAAAGAGGAGCAGCCTCTGCTGGGAGCATCTCCCCCTCCTGCACAGAGCAGGGGGACTTGGGCTTGCAAATTGGGGACGGCAAAGATGCAACGTGGTTGCAGTGAGACCCAGAACGTGGACACTGCCTTTGAAACACCCGCCGGGCTGAGGGGAACAGCAGCGTGCCACTTGAACGCAGCCCCTCCAGGCACAGACAAGGCAGAGGCCGTTTGGATGCACCCGGAGGTGTGCGCCTGATCTTTCTCCTGGCTGGAGGACTCGTCTGTCAGCAGCACATTAAATGGGGGATACGCAAGCTCTGCCCCCATTCTGCTCCCCGAGTGAATTCCCAAACCTAATGTAGTTTGGGGTGGCGGGGGAAACAGGACAGAGTTGTGCGTGCGTGGGAAGCCATTGCAGAATCATGTGCTCCGTGGGCAACATGACGGGCTTCTTGTTCTGCCTGCCCAAGGCAGGAGAGCCAGAGGGGCAAATTCAACATGTCTGTGCGCCCAGGCCTGTCTGATCCCCTGCATCCAGGAGCAGGCCCCCACACCCCCATGACCTCATGCAGTCAGGCAATGTTTCCTCATAGCATCTCTCCCACCCCACAAGGCAGGAGGCCAAACGCGGCCAGCGATCCACAGCATGGGGTGTAGGACACCGAGTCACAACCCTGTGTTCAGCAATGCCCAGCAGACAGAGCGTTTCCCAGTTTCAGTCTGGCGCACACACTCCCACCCCACACACTCACCTACAACCTGTTGCGTGACACTTCCCATCTTCGGAGAGGGAAAAAATGGAAAATTAGGGAGTAAATATGCAGGCTGCAGGGGACTGCACTTCAAAAGCCTGCCTTCAGAGGGACCTGGGCTTACAGGGTGTAACTGTTTCACTCTTGGCCCCGGGGAACAAGGAGAGGGGCACAGCTCCCATCCATGGCATTAAACGCTCGGCGACACCAAGGCTCTGTTGGCAACAGTCCCCAGCCCGCCCTGTCCCCCAGCCGTGCCTGGGCGCTGCAGCACTGCTAGCTGGCACAGCCCAAAACCACGCCAGGGAGGGTGCTAACAACCACACGGTGTGAGCCATCGTCCCGAAGCAGCACTTGGGCCTGGCCCTGCTCCTGTTGCGTTTACTAAGACAGACAGAGCCAGAGGGACCAGCAAGGAGCCTGCGAAAGGCCAGATCCACCCTCAGGAAATCTGCGTACGCGGGCTCTGTCTCTCCCTCCTCCTCCTCTTGGGCAACAGTTTTCTTTACAGTCCTAACCCTACGTCTGACATGCCCCGGCACTGAGTTCACTCCGCCCTGCTGCTCCTCGCCACTGCCAAGAGTGGGGCTGAAGCTGGCTGCGCTGCCAAGCGGCAGAGGCCGAGCAGCCAGGCTGGAGGGGAGAGAGCCGCCGGACTGCCTCCTCCTGCCATTTCACAGTCTGGACTTAAGCCAGCACTTAAGTTTCCTAGGGAACCTGAGGCAGTTGCAGCCAAAGCAGGATCGCTGGCAACAGGGGATTTTCAAGCCCGGGCCAAAAACCATCTATTCAAGCTCACCAGCTGCCAAACCTAAGCCAGCTGCACAGCCGAAAGCATGTGCATTCAGCGCCAGGGCACCCTGCAGCGGCAATGCCTCCTCCCTGTGCTGCGTTGTAAAAGAGAGGCTGCACACGGCTGCGTCTCTGTGCTCCCCAGGCGGCTGCTACGCTAAACATCCCCGGCAAATGCTTCACTAAGTCACACTTCCTTGTTGTCGCCGCAATGCAGGGATGTAGTCATCATCCAGGCTTGGGGAGGATTTGCTGCAGCTGGGCTCCCTGATTTGCTCCAGGATGCCTAGTTTCGTGTCGCTGATCGGATCATGCTTGGTTGCCCATGAAAAATGCCTTTGCAATAGGATTTTTCTCCTTCTCCCTCCTGCTGTTCTTTAGAGCCAAACTGTATCTCAGCAAAATCCAGGCTCTTAAACCATTTTTCCCCCCCCAATACTTGCGCTTTCCAATGATGCCCCTTCCATCTGCTAGCGATAACACAGCAAGTCAGGGCTAAAGCGAGAACGGGTGAATCTGTCCACCTTTTCAAGTCCCTCTCTCCACACCTGAATCCCGAGTGCACTGTATCGGTGACGGATCTGTTCCAGCTTGGAGCTGATCTCACCAGCAGTGCGGTGAATGACTTCATCGAGGCTCCCCCTTGCGGGCTCGGGGCCTTCGATGCTCGCTTCAGCCCCATAAAATTAAGCAGCACCCTCTGACCTGGCAGGTCTTCCTCTCCCCGGTCTGTTTTTGGCTTACGCAGATACATAACCTATCAGCCCCCAAGCCATAGCTATGTCTAGGGCTTCTGTCCTGTCGGTTTTCTTTCATCTTTGCCCGCTGCTGATACCGTTCCTCAGCAGCGAGAGCGTTCCCGTGTTCTCAGAGCATCCCCTGACTGTCCTGGGCTCTCTTGAGAAGACGCTATCGGCAACAGCAAATCCAGCTGAGCCTGCCCCAGGGGGTAACGAGGCACTGCCACTCCCTACGCTGGCCAGGAGGGCACTGCCGCCCACTCGGCCGAGGGATCAAGACACCCCCGGGGTTGCCCAGTCTGGAAGGAGGGCTCGAACACAAGGAAGCAGCAAGCTGCACAGCTCACCTCTAACTTTGGTATTCGCTTCTCTCGCTTGCTTGTCTCGCTGAGCCAGTCGCTCTAATGACAGCACCAACGTGGAAAAGAAATTTAGTATACAGAGGTCAAGGCAATTCCCCAAAGGAAGCAAGTGCAATTATGCCCGCGCTAATGACCAGGGAAACTGAGGCAGTAAGCATAGATATGCATTTCCTTTAGTCTTGCTCCGAGACATGTTTAATTGCAGAGATGTAACCAGCAGGTTTTCTGATCCCTTATCCAGCATCCTGTTTCCTCATTCTGCTCCTGTAGTTGTAGAAAGATGCCTTTGATCACCAGGGACAGGTCTTCCTACAGCGAAGAGGGAAACGCTGAAAGAAATGGAAGGGAGCAATCCGGGCGGATGACTGCATACCACAAGAAAGTGCTGCATATGAAAGCGAAGGAGACATTTCCTATTAGATTAAAGGAGCTCAAACCTGCTCTCCCTCTAGAGAAGTATGCAACTCTATACTTGCCTCTCTAATTGCAACCCTCCGCTGGGAAAGGTGCTTAGAAGTATTGCAAAAGGAAGGAGATTAGCCAAGGTCAGGGAATAGCAGGGCTGCAAATCCAGAGGATTGTGTAAGAGGTGCGTGACCCAAGGTGATGTCAGGAGAGGTGCTGCCAGCCCTGTTCTAAGAGAAAGTTAACAGAGGTAAAACTGAGCCAAAAACCCAGGAACTGGCTGCTGGTCAGCCGGAGCAGGAAAACAAGAAAAGGGAACAAAAGACCGCAGTACCAAGCTTCAGGAAAGTGAAGGTCTCCAGCAGAACGCCTTGCCGAGGAAAGAGGAATGTGACAGGGGAAAGGGAACCTCACGTCACAGGCCAGAGCCGACAACCCAGCAGGAAGCGCACAAAAGCTCTCGCTGCCACACACAAGCGCATCTGAAAAACGTCGCAGGGTTCGCATAAACACACAAGGCAGAGAAACCAAACGCTGGGACAGAGCGAGGGTGACGGGGAGGTTCTGGCTGGCTGAAGACGACCTGGTGGGTGGAAGACCCCTCTCCCAGGCGACATGGCCATGCCTGCAAGGCTGCCTTCCCTTCCCCTCCGAGGGGGACTTTGCCTGTTTTGCGATTCACCTGGACCGTATAGGCAGCATGAGCATTTGCTAAGGCCAGGTTGATCAGGCAGGAGCTCTCCTGCCTGCTGCTGCCCTCTGCGGGACAGCCCGCTGCAGGGCCTGCCAAACGTGGGATCCTGCACCCCTCTGCCAGCACAAGCTTTCCTTTCGCCAGCACGCCAATTACCCAGGCCTCCTGCTTGCGCGTAATCACTTTCTTCTGCAACTGGCTATGAGCTAATTATAGTTTCAGTACTTTCATTCTGGAGCGGTGTTAATTACAACATGGAGCGTCTCACTCCATCCAAACCTAGTTTGGGATTCCAGCTGCCGGTAAAAAAATAAATCGAGGGACAGGAGAAAGGTTTTTCCTCACACGTCATCTAACCACTGTTACAGGGAGCAAAATTCAGACTCAGACCTCTTTTTTCGTTGCAGTTGGGGTCCTTGTTATATGGAAAGCAGATGTAATCAAAGGGGAAAGAGACTCCTAAATCTATGAGAAAAAAAAGCAGGGTTTGAAAGGCCGCTGCTGACACAACTGTTATGCATGAGTTCACTCACCATTGTTTGCAACCAGCTGAAAAGAGGCGCAGCCCTTCCATTCATCCTAGACTCGCTAACCACTGGGTGTTGCCAAAGAAAGGAAAATAAACAACCTCCAGACTCAGACGGACCGAAACCTGAGCAAAAGGGGGCTGTGAAGCACCAGGCTGAAAAACCACTCCTTCAGAGGCATCGCTTTGTGGGTTGGAGGGGAGAGATGCATGCCTTCTACGCAGCTCATACGTGACCTAGAAGACCAGTATCTAGGCCTCGGTCTTCTAAAGATGACTTAAGGATTCTCAGAAAAAAATCAAAGAGGTAGTAGTGACAGGCAAGGCTGACTCATAAGATTAAAATAACTCACGTTAAAACGTGCCTCAACACAGCAGAGGGAAGGATGTGGCAATTTTCTATGAAAGGCACTTAAAAAAGGCTTTGTGATGCAAGGCTGCAAGAATTACATTCAAGTGCCAAAAAGTACCTTTTAATGGCCAAAAAATCCCCCCCAAAACAATGGCTACACATAAGGAAAAGACATTAGGTGTGACATCAGGGCAGTTCCCTCGCCTGCCACCTGCGGGATTAGCTCTGTAAATGAGTAACCCAGCACAGGACCACTCTGACTCAGACCTCCGTCTCCAGGACTAGACGCTTTCAAGGCTGAACAGGCTGTACCACGCGTGCGCTCGTCGCGGAGGCTCTGGCAGGGCCAGCCCCAGCCGGCGGCTTTGAGCACCACCGCCGATGCGGCGTACCGGGCTCTTCAAAAGGGTGGAGGCCTGCGCGCCCCAAAGGCCACCGGGTTGGCACCTCTCACCGGCATTACTTAAAAAGAAGGAGAAAAAACAAAACAAAACAACACAACGGAAGCGATAGATTACCACAGGGAGAACGCACACAGCTCCTTCCAAGAGCACAGAGAAAAACAAGCGATCTCGAGTGTCACAGCTAGGGCTGGCCTGGATTACCAGAGCTGCAAGGAGAACGAGGACAAACGGAGTGTATACTCCTGGAGCCCTTCATTATTTCCAGGGCTTCGCACACCCCCACCCCCCCGGGCTGCTCAGCCAAGCAGGAGAAGGCCAGGCCAGGCCAGGCCAGGCCAGGCCCGGCCCGGCCCTGCCAGGAGAAGACCAGCAGGTCCCCTGCCCTGCCAGGAGAAGACTATTTAAAGACGACTCCGACCAGGGCACGGGAGCGTGCCTA
>NW_008825609.1:1355683-1364807 GCF_000699105.1 Pygoscelis adeliae
GGCGGCTTGGGGCGAACGGTGGGGGAGCGGGAATTGGCGGGGAGGGAGCGGGAGCGACATTGCCCCTCACCTCCGCGGGGTGGGAGCCCGGGGAGGCTTTCTCACCGTCCCCTTCTCCCGCCCGCAGACAAGGCGACAAACCCTCTGAACAAGGACCTGGACTGGGATGGTATCAATGCCTTCTGTGAGCAGCTCAATAAGGAGCTAGAGGGGTAAGTGCTTCTTCCTTCCCCCGGGCTGCTCCGGGTCACGGGCATGGGTTACAGTTGCCCACCCGGTAAGATTCAGTGGGGTTGTCCTGAGAGGCGAATAGGCTTGAAGCCCCTCAGAGTGGGGGCGGGCTGGCGGTCCTGGTCCACTAACAGAAGGTTCCCACACGGTTTTAGTGCCTTATCGGTACCTTAAACTTGCAATATGCTTTTCAACCCTGGATGCCCAGATAGAACACAGGTACCGCACCGGTACTTTAAATCAATAACCAGCTAGCTTTTTTTTCCCCTCACTCCTTCCAGTCCTCCGCTTGCTACCCGACTTCTTGCCCACAAGATCCAGTCTCCACAGGAATGGGAGGCTATCCAGGCCCTCACGGTAAGGGCATCTGCAGGCTGGTAAGACTAAATGGAGGGCCAGGGTGTGGGGTTGCTCCAGTTTGACTGGAGGAGCACGGGAAGCTTCGAACTCCCTCTGAGAAGGAGCACCTGAGCCCTTGGGTGGGAGAGGGGCTGAAGGTGGTTCCACAAGAGGGGAGGGGTGACTGGTAGGAAAGGCCTTGTTCCTAGGAAGGATCATAGCTTATTGAAGTCGATGGGAAGCTTTTTATTCCCTTAATGCCGTTGTGGATCCACACTGTGAAACCCCAGCATTTGTGAACTCTCTAAGGATATCCCCTTCCGTGGGCTGCTGTTGTTGTTTCCTCCAAAGAGGAAAATCTTCTTGCTTCCCTTTGGGAGGGTGATTGGCCACCTGGGAGGGAAAGGTGGTGTCCATCCACGCTACTGTGAGGATAGCTACAGGCTCCGTGCCTGGCGAGGGGGGAGCAGGAGGGAGCTGGCTCTTGAACCTGCTGCTGATCCTGTGCCGGGGCTCACCCGGCCCCTGTCCCCAGGTGCTGGAGTCCTGCATGAAGAGCTGCGGCAAACGCTTCCACGACGAGGTGGGCAAGTTCCGCTTCCTCAATGAGCTCATCAAAGTGGTGTCACCCAAGGTGGGTCCCAGGGGATCGTGGATCGAGGGGACCAGAGCCCGGTGGCAGGAACGCTTTGGGAAGAAGTAGTGGCTGAGCAGAAAGGCCAAGTACCCACTGGGATGTGGGGGAAACGGGACAGTGCTAGTAGGAGGTTTAGTCCTCATTCCCTGGTGAGTTTTCCAGTGGGAAGGTGAGCTTTCACCCCTCTAGTCCCAGCTGGTTCTTGATCCAGGAAGCTAAGGACCAGCTAAACATGATGCAACCAGCACTTGTGAGACTACTGAGCTCATCTGCATGCCTGGAGTCACCTTCCCAGCATCTCTGTTGGGCTCTCTCTGTACTGCGTGTGCTCAGGAACCTCCCCCAGCTTTGACATCGTGACCATGTCTCCCTAGGGTGTCCCAGCTTGGTTGAGACACTCTCAGAGGGCAGGCCCAGTGCCCTCTGGCCCATTGCCAGGTCAATGGTGCTCTGGCAAGTCCATCTGAAGCACCAAGTCATTACCTGCTCCTCTGCTGATGCTGCTGTTCCTGCAGCAGAACAAGCTGTGTGCGCTCTCCTGTGCAGTCAAGGCAGTTAACAACAGCAAGTGTGGAGTTAAGCGAGCACAGATTAAATATGACTAAGGAAAACCTTCGTCTGCCAGTCACAGCTTGTGATCTGTGATCCAGGGACAGTGACAGCAGCATCCTAAAGTCCTCTTGCTAGACACCCTAGAGAATGTTCTCTGCCTTAAGCCACGGGCGGCACATGCACTGTTTCTACCACCAGTGCCCCCAGCAGACCCACGGGAGAAGAGTGAAGGATGATTGTGTGGCAGAGGGAGAGCTGTAACATTTGGAGATCTCACCGCTGGGTGCTGGTCATCTGGGGCTCACCTAGCTGTAAAGGGTGCCAAGCACTTTGTGCTGGAGAGTGCCCCTGAGAGAGAGGGCTGGGCCCTGCCCCAGGGACCGTTACCCACAGTCCTTCCCATCCCAGCCCTGCTGTCCCCTCATTCCTGAAGGGCTGCCTTGCCCAGCAGCTTCTGTTAGCCGTACCCTTTCCTTCACAAGGCAACAGAGACCTGCCTGAGCCTTCCCACCTGTCCCTGTGTGTCGTTCAGGGGCTGCTGGTGCAGCATTTCTCCCACCTCTCGTGTTTCCTGTGGTGGAAACCGAACGCAGCGTAGGACGTGTTGTAAGGGCCTCGTGAGCTTTCCTGCTTGCTTCCTCTTTCCTCCTCCTTGTGCCGTTAGGAACGGTCTCACTTCTCCTGGGGGAGGGGAGGAGAGGAACCGGCCAGGCTTACAACGGCTCAGATCAGCTTCAAGCCACCTCTTCTCTCTTCCTCTAGTATCTTGGCAGCCGGACACCAGAAAAAGTGAAGTCAAAGATCCTGGAGTTGATGTACAGCTGGACATTAGGGCTGCCTCACGAGGTGAAGATCTCGGAAGCCTACCAGATGCTGAAGAAACAAGGTGAGAGGCAGTGCTCTGGAAGGGGAAGGTGGATGGACGGTTTGCCCTCTCTCCTTTTTTTGTCTGAACAGAACCCGAAACAGACTCTCCCTTTCCTATGCCCAGACCCAGCACATCCATCAGTCTGCCTGCAGGGGCAGGCGAAGGAGCGGCTGCCTTGTGGCTCCTAGCTGGGCAGAGGGAGTTGCTGGTCTGAGTTGTTTGATGGGTTGGAGGAGACATCTGCTTGCTCCTGCAGGAGATGGGGCGCTGGAAGGGGCTGGGGCTGGAGGGCTGTGAGTGCTTTGGCAGTCAATGCTGGATTTTTCTAAGATAGGATATTGGTGGAGAGCGGGGGACAGTTCTTGCATGAAAACACAATCCAGGATCATGGGTAGTGGGAGCAGATCCAAACCCCCTCAGTCCCAGCTGGGTTTGGTGGCTAGGTGGCAGTGCCCTCCCACAGTGGGTGACCTCTTCCTGACCTCTCCATTGATCTCTGCTGCAGGGATCGTGAAATGTGACCCAAAACTGCCTGACGATGCTCCTTTTCTGCCTCCTCCCCCTCGACCCAAGAACATCATCTTTGATGATGAAGAGAAATCCAAGGTAAAGGCTCTGTGCAAAAGGAGAGGGACAGCGGACCACGTCTTCACAGCTCCAGGGTCTCCTGTCCTCCTGGGGCGCAGAAAGAGTCAAGGCCCCTGCTCCACATGCTGTGCTTCAGAAAATGCATCACAGGAATGCTGAGGGCCCGCTCCAAAATCATGACAAAGGAAAAAGCCAGAGGTGGGGTGTGTGGGTCTGCTTGACCTTTGGAACGCTTAGCTGCAGGATGGTGCAAAGGGTGAAGCGCTGCCATTAGCCCAGCAGATTCTGGGAGGTTTGCTGCTGTGCGGTCTTCCAGGCTTCTGAGTTATCTGGCCATGAGCTTTAAATCCCAGCCCCAGATGCTGCTGCTGTTATCTCTTCCCCACCCCCAGCACTGCAATCTGCTTATTGCCCAACTACTTATACCTTCCTGGACCCATCCTATATTGCCTTTCCATCAGAATTGGGTCACCACTCAGGCAAACCTCTGCTTTATCAGTGCTGATGCATTTAAGCAAGTATTAGGCTCCTCTGGGTCTCCTTCTGGAGCAGAAGTGTGATGCCGGTTTGCTGCAGGGGGTATATTTTGCCTCCATGGGTCACAGTGTGCAAATGAGGATTTGTAGGTGGCCAGTGGGACTGCTCACCGACTACAGAACGGGAGAGAAAGTGGGAGCTCTCCCTCTTCACCAGCTGCACCTGCGGAGAGGCATGTGAAGAGGTCTGAGTAGGAGTCCATTGCAATCATACGGCAATTGCTGCGTAAACCAGGCTTTCTCTCTTTCTCGGTACTAGTGCTGTTGTGCTCCAGGGTCTCCGTGGTGCATAATGGGCAAGCAGGAGCAAGTTTTGAATGCAGGGGATCTTTGGGGAAAGACCTGTCTTACATAACCAGAACCACAACGGGAAAAGGAAGACCAGTTGTACTTCTTCTGTCCCTGGTCTCTGATAGCCCACAGGCTCTCGTGGCTGGGTTTTCAAACGGCTGGCTTTGTCCACTGCCTCTGCCAGAAACGGGTTTGGGCAGGGGTACCTCCACTGGCTCTAGTGGTGCAAGAGTGACTCTAGCTGCCACCCCTCAGCTTGGGCTCAGAGGTACCTTCTCTTTTGCAGATACTGGCTCGTCTCCTGAAAAGTTCCCATCCTGAGGACCTCCGGGCTGCCAACAAGCTCATCAAGGAGATGGTTCAGGAGGTGCGGCTGAGGAGAAGGGGGGTTTGGGGGGGGGTCATCATCTGGTTGGCACCAGGGGAGCAGACATACATGAGTATGTCTGGCACCAGGGGAGCAACATGAGTCTGTCCTCATGCAGACATACAGAGCTTCTGCCCAAATTTTTGCAGCAGCAGCTGCTAAAGAGACCTTGTATGATATCTGCCATCCCTTGGCTACTTGGAGGAATGGCTTTGGGCGCTTTCTGTGGCCCAAGCCCTGCTGCAGCACTAGATCTGTGGCAATTCCATCCCTGTTTGGCAGGTGCTGGCCCAGAGATGATCTGGAGTTTTCCACTGGAGTGGGAGCTGTTTTGAGGGCAGCGTTGCTGTGCCTTAGTCCAGGGAGTTGGTGTGTTGGCTGGCCCAGCCTTCCTCCTCTCCAGGTTGCAGACAAGAGCAAGGACATCCTTCCCCATGTGCTTTCCCTCCAGGACCAGAAACGCATGGAGAAGATCTCCAAGAGGGTGAATGCCATCGAGGAGGTGAACAACAATGTGAAGCTGCTGACAGAGATGGTGACAAACTACAGCAGGGGGGAGACAACGGAGAGCAATGAGGACCTAATGAAGGTGAGGAAAGGCCATCCCAGCATCCTCCCTGAGCTTAGCAGAGATGGGTGACCCTTACCTCCTCAAGTTCCTCCTGCCTGTTTTGCACCCCCAGCTGAGCATCCTGCTGCTCACCTCAGCACCCCTTTCTCCTCTCCCTCAGGAGCTGTATCAGCGCTGCGAGCGTATGAGGCCCATGCTTTTCCGGCTCGCCAGTGACACAGAAGACAATGATGAAGCTCTAGGTAAGCATATCTGGCCTTTCTCATTCTGTCCCCTTCTCCCTCGATCTTTCAGGGAGCTTGTGCTTGGGCTGCCCACGGCATGGCATATATCAGCAGCCACTGCTCTGGTTGGGGTGGCTGCTCGCTGTAGGTTAGTTAGTCTATGGCTTGGCACTAAGCAGGGACACGTGGCAGCAATCAGCAGCGTTACAGGCTTCCTCCACTTCGCTGTAGGAACAATGCTTGTGCTTGTCCTTGCTGAGACTGCCATGGAGGTGTCGATGTACCCTGGTACAGTTTGCAGCAACAATTGCAAAAATGCTATCTGCAGTGGGCTGCTGTCAGCTCCTTGGGCCTTGCTTTGAAGGATTAGACAGAGTTGGGGTATAAAAGTCACTGTCTTTGTTTCTTCACGATTTTCAAACTTACTTCCCACCTATTCCATTTCAGCGGAGATCCTGCAAGCCAATGACAATCTGACACAGGTGATCAATCTCTACAAACAGCTCGTGCGGGGAGAAGAGATCAATGGGGAGATAGTGGCCGGTCCTCTTCGAGGTGAGGAGAATTGGGGAATGGAGACAGGAAGGTCAAGCAGAGGGACCCTGTTGCTGATTTCTTGCAATGTAAGAGAAGATGGAGAGAAGTGGAAAGGTGAAACCTGCAGGAGGTCAGAGTGGGGCTGGTGAGATGAGGAAACGGCTTGTGGAGATGACTGATGCATGAAGAGAACGAATTGGAAGGGAGAGCAGAGGGGGAATTCCTTCTCCCATGTGTGAGGAAGGATGGGAACCGGCCTCAGCACACTGGATAAGGACTGGGTAAGGTTTTCTGTCTCTCAGCTTGTTCCTTCTTTGCAGGCAGCACCTCAGCGCTTCTGGATCTGTCAGGCCTGGATCTTCCGGCAACAGGCCCTTCCTACCCAGCCTTGCCCACCCTTTCAGGAGGCTCAGCAGTCCCCATGCCTGACCAAGCTGGCTCTGTCTCCTTGCTGGATGATGAACTCATGTCTTTAGGTGAGAAGGCCAGAGCAAAAGCTCTTTATTCTCTCCTTGACTCTGGACAGTCTGCATGGATGGTTCTCCGTGTGGCAGGAGCACAAATGAGGGAAAGCTCTGGGAGAGGTGAATAACGAAAGACCAAGAGGTGGCCTTCACTTAGTGTGGGGAGAAGGAGGGAAAGACCCTGCTATGATTCCGAACTTCAGTCCCGTGGTGTTTTCCTGACTAGTCAGAGAGAGCCTGCAGGGATGTGCCCTCTGATTTGCTCTGGGAAAACTGACCTGGCAGGTAAATCAAGAGTGATGCAATGGCCATCCCCAGATGGGATCACAAGGGTGGATCACCCCCAGCTCCTCATGTTTACTCCTTGCAGTTGAAGTCACGAGCTAACAACAGATGCATGGGACTTCCAGAACTGTTCACATGGAAGTCTTGTGAGGTGCCAATCCTAGAAGGCTCTAGAATCCTGCTTTTTCCAACAAAGTGTCTGTTTCCTAAGATAGATGCTTTGAGTACAACAGCATGAAGTAGACAACGTGGTCAGTGGGTCTTGTCAGCCCAGTAGTATTCACTTCTCTGCCAATTGCAGTGAGAACTAGACTGTAAATGAGGATCTCTGGGCAGAAAAAACACTATAGCCCTCCCGGCTCTCCCCCATGCAAGGATGGGAGCCAGAGATGGGGACCCCATTGGTGGTTCTGCCTTGCTGCTTCTGTGTCTTATTCAGGCTTTGTTTAATGCTCTTACCCACTTGGTAGCTAAGCTTCATCTTTGCTTTTACCCCTGGCAGGCCTGAACGACCCAGCACCGCATCCTGCCCAAGCTGGTGACAGCAGCGGCTGGAACAGCTCCCAGGTAGTGTGCTGGGAGCCAGGGCAGAAGGGGGGGAGGGTGGTGAAAGCAACAAATGGAGGAGGTAGGGAAGTGTGCCGTGTCTGATGGTTGGTGCTGATACGCAACCCTGCTTGGGGGGGCTCTCCTGTGCACTCTTTTTACAGTCATCAGATAGCAACGAGCTCAATATCACCCCTATCACGGCAACGCCACCAGTCAAAGCAGATGCAGGAGCGTCCTCCCCCAAACCTTCTCCTTTCACCAGTGGCCTGGATGACCTGGACCTCCTGGGCAAGACTCTGCTGCAACAGTCTTTGCCTCCAGAGTCTCAACAAGTGCGATGGTAAGCAGGAGTAGTGCAATCCCGCATCTCTCCCCATCATTTCCATTTCTGGGGTGCTGGACATGACATTTCAGTGCCCCGTTCCACTCCTTACTCTCTCTCCCTACAGGGAGAAGCAGCAGCCGCCCCCCCGGCTCACCCTGAGGGATCTCCAGAACAGGAGTGGCTCTGGCACCACGGCCCACAATCCCAGCGCTCTGCCCGTGCTCCAGAGTGTTTCCCCTAATCCCACGCTGCCCCTGACCTCAGAGCTGCCTGCCCCTGCTACGCTTCCAAAAGCTGCCGCCACACCAGCAGGAAGTACTGCGGTCCCACCACAGCCTCCTGCCACCGCGCTGCCCCAGGAGATCTCACTGGCCAACATCACTGTGCCTCTGGAGTCAATCAAACCCAGTGAGCCGGGGCGAAAGCGTGGGGCAAGCCTGGGGGGGTGGACTGTTTGGAAGGGAGCCAGACAAATAAGGGAAGAAACAACCGGACAGGGTATGAAGAAGGTGGAACAAACCATGTGCATATGGAAGGGAAGAATGTGAGGAAGCTTCTTGCTTGTTGGATTTTGTGGAGGTTGAGGAGGAGTGGTAACCTCTGTCACTTGTATGAAGTTTGGGTGATGGGGAGAAGTTGCTGCAGGGCCAATTCCCTCCTGGCTGACTCCTACCTGTCCCTGCCTTCCCCACAGGCAGCATCCTCCCTGTGACAGTGTATGATCAGCACGGCTTCCGCATCCTCTTCCACTTTGCTAAGGATGCCCTGCCCGAGAGGCCAGACGTGTTGGTGGTGGTGATTTCTATGCTTAGCACGGCCCCGCAGCCCATCCGCAACATTGTCTTTCAGTCCGCTGTCCCCAAGGTAAGGTGGCTGCTGGGGCTGAGGTCCCCAGACTGGGCTGAATCGTGATTCTCCCTTTGCAGGAAAGGCAGGGTGGGTGGAGAGAGCTCTGCGGGGCTGAGAGCGAGTTGTGTTGCCTTCAGATTAGCAGGAACCAGCACAATGTTCTTCCCTTTGACTAGACAGTGGAAGCTCCCCAAATACAGGAGCAGGGCCTCTGGCTGCCAAGTCCCCCTCGGGAACGTGGGATGCTCTTCTCTCTCCCTAGGTGATGAAGGTGAAGCTGCAGCCTCCCTCGGGCACGGAGCTGCCGGCGTTCAACCCCATTGTCCACCCCAGTGCCATCACACAAGTCCTGCTGCTTGCTAACCCACAGAAGGTAATGGCACCGTCCCTGGGGCATGAGCAGGCTGGTCTTGCTGCCTGGGCAAAGTCTGGTTACCCTGTCCCTATTCCCTCTGCAGCTTCCTAGAGACCTGAATGGTTTGTGCCTCATGACTTTCTTCCCCACCCACCCCCCTTCTGACTCCTTATCCTTTCTCCCCTGTCTCCAGGAGAAAGTGAGGCTACGGTACAAGCTGACTTTCACCATGGGAGAGCAAACCTACAATGAGATGGGGGATGTGGACCAGTTCCCCCCGCCGGAGTCCTGGGGAAACCTCTAGGGCCACATGTTGCAGGCACTACACTGCAGCGTCCTTGGGAAGCCAGCCCTGCGGGGCTGGAGCAACCTGAGGAGATGGGGAGGGCGGGGGGGGGGCTGCTGCTCACGCTCTATTCTCCAGATGGCCGGGCGAGGGCCAGAGGGAGCGTGCCTCGAGGAGGAGAGCAGAGATGCCAGGAGATGTTCATCCCACAAGACTAGGAGTGGAGTGGAAGGCTTCGTGTGGGGGAACAGTTGCCTTCCCTGCTCTTCC
>NW_008825609.1:1364850-1365437 GCF_000699105.1 Pygoscelis adeliae
CCAGTCTGCCCAGCTTCTCTTCTAACCCTGCTTTCCCCCTAGGTGCAGTGGGGAACAAGGATGGGGAGCTTTAACAGCCTCAGCCTGGGGCAAGGCCTAGCAAAGGAAGATCCTTTTCCTTGTCTATCCCCTTCACGCTTCCCAGCCCTTCAGCTGCTTTGTGCTCTGCGCTGCTCCCTTTTGTGCCCCTTGCCCCCTCCTTGGAGCTGGGCCCCAGCTGTCTGGCGGGATTGCATTGGAGCTGGTGCGGAACAAGGCTGGACAGAGACCGGGTGTTTTTCCAGCACCAGAGAGCAGGCAGCGGCCCTTGCTTTGGAGGGGATCGGGGGAGAGATCTTTCCATATCCCCTTCCTTCCAGCTGCCTGCTGAGGTGTGAGGTGGGCCCTGGGGTGGGAGCCCGGGGGCTGGGAAGGTCTTGCTCTGTGCCTCCCTGTCCCCTTCAGCTGGAGCTCCTGGGCACTGAACCCCTGCAACGAGAAAGCCCACACCCTTCCCACGTGCTTTATCTACCGCAGCGAGCTCTGGGGACTGCCGCCGGACTTTGTCCCGCGTGCCGACCCCGAGAGGGGCGTGCTGTGGGGGAGTG
>NW_008825609.1:1365688-1367090 GCF_000699105.1 Pygoscelis adeliae
ATCACTGTGACACAAGAGCGGGGATCTGCAGGCACGGAGGAGACCAGGGGGTGGCACCGTCCCGAGCGATCCCCATCCCGACCACGGGAGCCGCTTCCCATCCCTAAGCTGGTTTTGACAGGGCCTGATCCTAAAAGCAGGGGCAAGCTGCCCCCTGCATTGGCTTGCCAGAAGTAGAAGGAGCCCTTTGCGAGATGGAGGCAAGCGGGGTGCCGTGTGCTCTTGGCTTGGGGGCAGTGAAGGTGAGGTGTTGGAGCTGGGCGCAGTGGGTGGTAGAGGAGAGGGGGAAGCAAGGTGTTCATGCTGGGGTTCTGTGTCTTACTTCCCTTTCTGGTCTCTTTTCAGGGTTTTCTATGGGTTTTTTCTTTGCAGATCTTGTTTGGTTCTTGAACAGACTTGTATATATTTTCAGTGCAAAATTCTGTAAATGGAAGAAAACAAACAAAAAGATTTAAAACGAAACGCCCGGCGCGAAGAATCTGCTGTATTTATGGGAAATAAAGAGTTCTTTCCTGATCCTGTCCCTCTGCCTTTTGACCCAAGAAATGCATTTTCCCCTGACCTTCCCTGATCACGGAGGAGCTGATTCCACCCTCTGGGGGGTCATTTCCAGCTCAGATCCTGCCCCTGCAATCCTGAAACTCATCCCCCCCATCACCCGGGGCCTTGCCGCAATGATTTCTCCGCTCCCGTGAGCAGGGAGAGGGCATGGTGGAAGTCCCCCAGCTGCTCTCAATTCCTGATTGAGAGCAGAGTCACTTCCAGGCTGTGAGCTGGCTGCTGCATGCTTCCCTCCCTCCCCTCCCTCTCTGGGGAGAGGCGGTGGGCAGGGGTTGGTAACCCGCAGCCCACGGGGAGCAGGGCTTGAGCTTGCCCTCGTGCCCCACGAGGCTGTTTGCAGCTTCACCGCTGCCCGCCGCGGCACTTCCTCCCCTTCCCCCGGGCTGGAGCTCCCCAGGGCAGTTTCGGTGCAGGGGTGCAGGGAGGGGGATCTGCTTCAGCAAGCAGCAGCCCAGGGCTGGGAGCAGGTCTTTGACATTGCATGGGAGGAAAGAGACTACAGCTTGGCCACCACCTGATGCAGCCAGGGGGGATCTGGGGGAGCTTTTCTGTGTCTTTGCAGTAGGTGCTTGAAGCCCTTGCCTGCTTTCAGTGACCACAACGCCTGTTAGGAGCGCCCCCAGGGCTCGTGGTTGGGGGATCAGGCATGCTTGGCCACAGATTTAGAGAGATCTCCCGTTCAGGCGGGGAGAACGGTGCTCACTTGCTCGGTCCCCGCTTGAAAACAGAGGTCCGGCACTGCTTTGCTGTGCACTCACTGGAGGCTCGCGCCCCCCGCCCCCCCACCAAGAAGGAGCAGAGCCCAGCAGCTCCCCAATTATTGCTACTCAGGCTTCGCGGC
>NW_008825609.1:1367687-1374839 GCF_000699105.1 Pygoscelis adeliae
TGCTTGCCCTCCCGCTTTTGTCCCGACGAGGGGGACATGTCACGGGGGGGGAAGAGGTTGGAGCTTCACCCACGAGCACGGAGAGATGCCCAAAGGGTGTTGGCAGAGTTTGGGTGACAAGGTAGGGCAGAGTGTACATCAGGCCCCCCGTATGCGCCACACGGCCAGCTGGCATGGCCACAGGCTGCCCTGCGGCACAGCTGGTGGTGGGCAAGGCAAGGCGGGGGAAAACCACCCCGGCGGAGACAGCGAGCAAGAAACAGAGCGTGGGCCCTTCGCTCGGGCTCAGCAGCGGCGTGTGCTTGTCCTGCCTTGTTACGTGCTTGCTTGCTGTAATAATATTTCCCCTTTAAGGCTGGGCTGAAGTTATTTATACTTGTGGGGTGGTGACAGGAACACAGAGCGGAGCAGGAGCCCTGAACTGCTCTTACCTGATCTGCGGCGGAGGGGCGGCCAGAGGAGGAAGGAAGCTCAGAAAAAGAGAGGGAGCAAGAGAAGGGAGTCCAAGGGAGGGGAAGAGAAAGCAGGCAGGGCATCCCTGGGGAGGGACGAGGGAGGGGACCAGACGGGGAAACAGAAAAAGGGGGGAGGAGGAAGGAGAGGAGTAAGGAGGGAGAGGTCCTCAGGGAAAAGTAAGGGGCAGAGCGGCTCCAGGGAGCCAAGGGGCCGCCGGTGTCCGATGCCAAGCGTCGCTGAGGGGTGCTGAGCAAGTACAGCCAAGCAGAGCAGCTCTTGTGGTCTCCTCCCGGCTCTCAAGATGATGAAGAGGCAGTTTAATCGGATGCGGCAGCAGCTGTCCCATCCCAACATCACCAGCCGGTAAGGACTTCTCCGCTACCTGTACTGGAGGGCTGGGTGGGAGCGGGATGTGTGTCCCGGAGGGCTTGCGCCGGGACTGCACTGACCTCCCAGAGCCAGTGGCCAGGGAAAAGGGGAATGACCCTGGGTTTAGAGCATCTTCAGTGTAAGCCAAGGGGCTGTGGCACCCCAGCTCCCCGGTGCCCACAGGGCAGCGGGAAGGCTGCACTGGTGCTGCTCAGCAGGGACATGATCCCCAAGCCCGGCTACCTCTCCCAGGGCCCACAGATGTTGCGTCCACCTGGAAGCAGGCCTTTCCTGAGCTTAGCTTCCCCAGGATGTGAGGGCAATGGAGAGGGACCTTCCAGCCACATGCCCGTGGCTGTGCAGTGACCAGGAAGGTGTTAGGAGCTGGGACCTGCCCTCCCCACTGAGCCTGGGGTGCCCCATGGGAGCCAGATGCCCTGCATAGCTCTAGCCAGCCTCGCAGTACGGGCGACCCAGGATACCCTTCAAGGAGAGGACTGAGGATCCTCGGAGGACCCATGGAGGACTTACAGCTTCACACAAATCCCTCCGGACCCATCCTACCTCCGCCGCTTCCTTATTTTTCTCTCTGGCTTTCCAAAGCTCTCCCCTTGCAAAACCCAGAACTGAAATTACAGGGCTGGGCCCTCCCTTCCCAGCCCCCTCACTCCCTCTTTCCTACAGCCACCTCCACAGGTTCCCCAGCCCTGGGAAGCTGAGCAGAACCAGCCGCGTCCCCTGGACCACTGAGGTCCTTCAGCCAGACCAGCAGACCAGCCACAGGGAAGCAGCTCCTACATCCTGGTGGCCTCTTGCTCTTCTTGCGTTCCCTGGAGGGGAGCATGATTCCCTTTCCTATCCCCCTCCCTCAAGATGTCTCATCTCCATGTTGGATGCACCTCCCTTTTGTTTAATGCTTGGCAGGCAGGAGGTCTCAAGCAGCTTGTGCAGCCCAAGAGCAAGCTCTTCACCCGCTGCAGAGCCTCTCCTCTGCAGGCTGCGATCTCACGTGATTTTGCTTGCCTTCAACCAAGCCGCCCCCGTTTCCTGCGGCTCCACGGCCTCGTCCCGCGTCGGCTCTGGCGGGTGGTGAAAAGAGAGAAACATGAAAAAGCAGCAGCAGCAGAGGAAAAGCAAACGGGGTTCCCGGGGCATAGCAATAGCAGCAGACCATGAAGCTAGGTGTCCTTTATGGGAGGCATCAGGGAGGTTTGGTGGTGATGGCAGCTGGTAGGTTTTGAATTTGGTTTTGAGCAGAATTTGCTGCAAACCAGAAGTTCCCTTTGCCAGATTTGCTCCTAATACCTGCTGCAAAACCGAGCAGTCAGCTGGTTTCATGTAGGCATTTCTGGAGGGGCTGGTGTTGGTCTCAGTCCCCAGCTTGACCAAAAAGATATCCTCGCTCTGGCACCGGTGGCCCCACACCTTCTGGCTACACCCTGGCCTGCAAAGACACCTGCCGGGCCCCAGCAGCACTGCCCTGGATTTGCCTTCAGGGGAGAGGCAGGCAGTCAGGGGTAGAAGGTTTCACCAGAAAACATCCCACCCCTGCCATGGCCCCGCTAGGCACCCTGTCTCCAAAAAACAGGCCACATCTGGATGTTTTAACTGTGGTGCTCTGAACTGGAAGCCCTGCCTGATGGGGTGTCCGCCAGCCAGCAAAGTTGGCTGCCTTGCCCTGCTCCTGCTGCTCTCGTCTCCCTGGGCTCATTCTGCCCATAGGCTTGTGTACAATGGTCCAGGCCTTAGCCAGTGTCTTCTGTTCCCCGGAGCCCAAAGAGAGGCGGCTGGGATGCATACGGGCCTGCCTTCCCGAGGAGGCTGGGTGGAGGTCACCCCCATCTGCTGATGGCTCTTTCTCCTTCCTCCGCAGAGCCCAAGAAGCAACCGAGCTTCTGCCGGAAGATTTGCTGCAGGTGAGGGGCGGGCTGGGCCGGCAGACGTGTGCCTGCTTGTGCCTGGGTGTGGGAACCTGCCCTGCTCCTACCTGCGATTTGCCCTGCCGGCACATCCCAGTCACGGGGCTGGGATCTGCCCGTGTGCCAGAGGGTGACTCCAGGACCACGGCGTTAAGGGGATGGCAGGCTCCTGCCACGGGAAAGGGCTTCCCCAGCTGCTCACAGAGGGATGAATCCTGACCAGGAGCTGTGTTCCCTTTTCCCTGGACCAGGGATGCTCTGGGCTGCGGCGGGATGCTGGGTGGGCTCACCCACGCCCAGAGCTGGGTAGTGGGGAGATGGCCTCAGGGCGCCCACGGTTAGTGAAAGGTCTTCCCCAATCCCACCTTTCTGCCCCCAGATCGAGCAGAGGATCGAGCCGGCCAAGCGAGCAGCTCACAGTGTGTCCAAGAGGCTCCAAGCCTGCCTGCAGGGGCAATGCGGCTCCGAGATGGACAAGCGAGTGGTGAGTGGAGTCCTCCCTCCTCCCTCCACAGTCTGCGCTTGCCCTGGCTCCTGGCCCTTCCCCACCAGCAAAGGGAACGCCAGGCCCCTGCTTTGCAGGCTTTGCCAAAGGGTGGCCCAAAGCCCAGCCCACATTCCATCTCCAGCAGTGGCCACCAGCAGGTGCCCAGGTAGAGCAGGGCAGGACAACCCTCTCAACCATCACTAACTTGAGGCCTCCTGGGACAGAGATGGTGTTTTTGCATTGAATAACCCTCCAAAGCACTGTTGCTCATGTCCCTTCCTGAACCCCTGTGAACCTCTGGCACCCATGGTGCCCTGCGGTGAGGAGCACCACAGCACAGCTGGGCACAGTGGTGCCACCACTTCCTCCTCCTTGGTTTGAACCTGCCACTCTCTTCCCGGCTGGTGCTCACCAGCCCTCATCTGGGAAGCAAACAGTGGATCCCCCTGCACTTTCCTTAGCCCCCCCATCATTTTGTGGGCTTCTCTCTTCTTGGCAGCCTGACAAGCCCCAGCTTGGCTTAATTATTCTAGGTCATTAAACTGCTCCATACATTTGAAGCCGTGGCAGGGCTGGGCTTGGTGATGGCCTCCATCAGTGTCACAGTCCACCACAGGGGACTATTTTAGAGAAGACCGGAGGTTTTCTAACCAACTATGGAGCCTCGGTGCCTTGTTTAGCTAACTGGATCCTGGCTTTGGCTGAAGAAGACATCCAAAGGGCCCTGTCTCAGGCCCCAGGGCCAACGGGGTTGGGTGGGCCAGGGGAAGATGTGGGGACCCACCACAGGGTTTGGCCACTTGCTCCCATGCCATGGTGGCATGCTTCATGGGGAGGGAGCTGCCACACGCCAGCTCACCATCCCTCTCCTGAATCCTTGGCTCTGTGCAGAAGAAGCTGCCCTTGATGGCTCTGTCCACGACGATGGCTGAGAGCTTCAAGGAACTGGACACAGAGTCCAGCCTTGGGTAAGTGCCGGTGGGACAAAGGGACGGGGGCAACCCCGAAAGATGTTGGGGTTGAGCCACTGTCTTGGCTCAAGGGCTCCCACAGCCAAGCTGAGCTGTCAAACCCTGTCCTCAGAGCAAACGTTGGTGTCGCAGGAGGAGAAGGAACAGCCAACGCCTTCAGCCTCCAATTGTAGAGGGGGCCAGGAGCTGGCTCAGTGTTCCACATGGATATGGGTATGGTGGGGGTTGTTGGGTCGAGGGTAGCATGCCTCCAGCCCTCAGTCATTTCATCTCTGTCCCCCACACAGGAAAGCCCTGGAGATGGGCTGCTGCATACAGAGCTCACTGGCCAAAATCCTGGCCGAGTTCGAGATCACCCTGGAGCACGACGTCCTGCAGCCGCTCAACAAGCTCAGTGAGGTAGCCCTAGCTGTCCTCCCGGCTCCACTCTTCCATCCCACCACCCCTTCCCACATCCCCAAGCCTCTGCAACTCCCTCTGGCCCCTCTCTCCCACAGGAGGAGCTTCCCATCATCCTGAAGCGCAAGAAGACCCTCCAGAAGTTGATCTCTGACTGGAACACCATCAAGAGCCGGTACGGGGCACACCGTGGCGGGGGGGGGCGGCACAGGGCACATGGGGCTCAGCCCCCAGCCAGGCTGGGGGAGAGAGGAAGATGACTGCCCTGGGGAGCAAATTTCCCAGGGCTGGAGGTGAAGTCAAAGAGGCAACAGGTCTTCGGGAGCGCCCAGCCAGTCCCTCTCTGTGGGTGCATCCTGCTCTGGGCTGAGCCGCTGACTCCGTGGCACAGGAGAGAAGGGCAGTGCCATCGCCGAAGGCAGCAAAGTGCCCTGGTGCTGCTGGGTGCCACTGAGATCGCACCACTCTGACTTTTGCAGGGTAGCCTGTGCCGTGCCGGGTTTCTCTGGGAGAGTGGGGCAGCCGTGGGTCGCTGGTGGCTCGTTTCCACACTGCCCTCCCTTTGGCTGGAGGGAGGAGAGGAGGGAACATCTCAGGAACAGGGCTCGGGAAGGGTCCTACAGACCCTGGGTGTTTCAGGCAGCCGTGCTGAGTGCTCCCTGTCTTGACCAGGTCGCACCCATTGGTGCGGCAGCGTCTTCCTCTGGGGGAGGGAAGTGAGAGGTGCTGGCCAAGGAAAGCCACCACAGGGCAGTACTGTGACTTGCCGTCCCCCCCTGCAGTCCCCATACCCCTTCCACACACCAGTCCCACCCAGTGTCCCTGGCGCTGAGGCTGTGGGTGTGCCTCTTCTCTCCCCTCCCATCCCAAAGGCTGAACCAAGCTGCCAAGAGCTCCAGTAACAGCTCTGGTGCTGGTGCTGGCCCCGGGGCGTCTTCTGCTGCCAACAAACTGGAGATCTTGAAGGAAGAGGAGGAGGAGGTGAAGAGGAAGGTGGAGCAGTGCAAGGTGAGAACATCACTCGGTCTCCCCGACGGGGCAGCTCCAGGGCTGGAGACCTACTCCAGAAGCTCCATCTGAGGTGACCCCACGCCAAGACAGATGCAGCCAGCTGGCACGTCCTGCCCTCTGCAAGCAAACTGGTCCCTCAAGGAGCAAAAATAGGGAGATTCCCCAAGCCCAGGGAAGAAGAGTAGTAAAGGATTCGAAGCTGCTGCAGAGAGGAGGCTCCAGGGGCTAGAGCAGGGAGATTATGAGGTGCCCTCGGGCTGGGAGCCAGCCAAGATGGGGTCTGTGCTGGGTGGCAGGGGACTTTCACATCAGCTTTCTCCACCTCTGCCCTGTTTCCCTGAAAAGCCCGACGCCTTGTCTGGCAGATCCCATGGATCAGCTGGAGCTGGAGGTGCAGGGACCTCTTGTCCCTGAGCTTCTTGTGCCAGGACCCTGATTGTAGGGCAGGTTGCTGGTGCTACCCGAATGCAAGCGATGAGGGCAAGGAGGAATCCCCATGTGGTCCCAGCCTGCCTCCCCACTGCACCCCAGACACCCTTCTGGGTGACTCATGGCCCAGATGGGGGCTTTGTGAAGACACCCCCTCTTCCTTGGGTGCCAGGGAGGAGGTGGAAGGTTGCTTTTCCCTGTGTCTCCCTTCTCAGGACGAGTACATGGCTGACCTCTACCACTTCTCCACCAAAGAAGACAGCTACGCCAGCTACTTCATCAGAGTAAGTCCTCTCTCGCATTCCTCCTCCACATGTGAACACCCCCTGGGGTATGTGTGAGCCCAGCCTTGTCCCCATCTGCACCGAGCCCTCCGGCCAGGGCAGGGGACAGCCCCAGGCACGAGCAGATGCCCAAATCTGGCCTTGCTCCATGCACTGCGGATGCATGTCACCACTAGCACCAACTGCAAACGGAGTGGCTTGTTCCGATGACACCCCCCCCATCTCCAATCTGCCCTCTACCCCTCACTATAGCGACAGTCCCATGAACCCTGGGGGGGTTCCCCTTGCAGCTCCCCCTTCGCCCTGTCTCCATGTGGCTGCGATGTCCTGGGGATGGGGGTATCTCCAAGAAGGGCCAGTGCTGAACTGAGTGCTGTTTGTGCGTTTCCTGCCCGGCAGCTGCTGGAAATCCAAGCCCAGTACCACCGGCAGTCTCTGGGATCGCTGGACTCGGCTCTGGCAGAGCTGAAGGAAAGCCACAGCCAGACAGGTACCCGCCGGCCCTCCACGCAGCCAGGGGAGAGGCGCGGCCGGGGGAGAGCCGCAGCCGAGCCCGGGGGATGCGAGCATGGCTGGTGAGGCTGGGAAAGGCAGGTTTTCCCTCCTTGTGCCTGCTGCTGCCTCCCACATTGGGCTGATGGGATGGGGACTGCAGCGTGAGGCGGGCTGGGGATGCCGCCTGCTTTGCCTCTGCTTCCACCCAGCCAGC
This sequence comes from Pygoscelis adeliae, assembly GCF_000699105.1. Lineage (NCBI taxonomy): Eukaryota > Metazoa > Chordata > Aves > Sphenisciformes > Spheniscidae > Pygoscelis > Pygoscelis adeliae. Next base: position 1,374,722 of record NW_008825609.1, read on the forward strand.
CCTGGCTCGGAGTGAGATGTTGGCGTGGCTAGATGCCATATGGCCCCAGCAGCCGCTGTCTCTCCTGACATTCACCTCCCTCTTCCAGAGCCCTCCTTCACTGCAGCCACCCCCGTGG
>NW_008825609.1:1375089-1377887 GCF_000699105.1 Pygoscelis adeliae
CCGGCGAGACGGGATGGGAGGACACGATCGAGCAGTCCCTGCCATCCCCCAACCACCATCACCCCCGCCACTCCCCCTCCCCTCCCAGGTGCGCTGAAATCCTACCTGCGAGAGCTGCCTCAGCCTTTGATGACCTTCGAGCTCTACAACGAATGGGTCAAAGTGGCCAGGTGGGTCTGGGTGTTGGGGCGGAAAAGCCTGGTGGGGCTCAAAAAGCTCTCCTGCCACCCTCCCTCCGTCCCTTCCAGCAATCAGAGCAGGGCTGCTCGGCCTCGTTTGCCATGTGGAGAGATAAGAACGCAGCACCTGGTTTGTCCCATGCTCGGCAGAAATCCAGATGGCCCAAAATCTCAGAGAATAGCAATAAAAAACACAGCAGGGTGAGGGGGAAGGCTGCAGCCTTTTTGATTGCAAGAAGAGCTTGGCCTATGAAGACCTGCTTGGTCTCAATGTCGTGAGCCCCATCTCACTGGCCCACCAGCCCAGTCTGGCCTCTTGCTTTCGGGATGGAAGGGGTGGCGGAGGAGGCACAGCAAAGAGCCTGGGGTAAAGGGGAGAGCACCTTTCTAAAGGGATCGGCTCAGTGCCATTGACCCCCGCAGTCATGGTGAAATAGGGTTGTTGCTTATGGCAAGGCAGTGCTCGCCCCCAGGCCCACCCATAAGCTATATTCATATCATATTACATCCCTTTGAACCTTTGGGGTGCAGTTTTATCGATGGCTGGCTCAGCTGCGCAGTAAAGGCAGCAGCAGGGCATTTCCATCCCCGCACGGGGCGGCTGACACTGGCCTTCCGCCCTTGCACGCCATGTCCCTCCCTGCCACAGGGAGCCGGCTGAGCTCTCCGCTCCTCCCTCTTCTCTCTCTCGCAGCTTAAAGGACGTTGACAGCCGTGTGCAGAGCCTGCAAGACACCTGCAGCCGCCTGCCCCGGGAGAGCTACAACAATCTGAGGTGTTTTGCAGGGAAGGGGCTTCTTCGGCCCCAAGCAATCACCAGGGGCAGCCGTTCCCTCCCTGAATCCGTACTTACTGCCCCCTCGCCCTCCTTTTACCCCACAGGTATCTGATCAAGTTTTTAGCCAAGCTGGCTGAACACCAGGAGTTGAATAAAATGACCCCCAGCAACATTGCCATCGTGCTGGGCCCCAACCTGCTGTGGACGCAGCAGAGCACAGGGTAAGGCCTGGCTTGGAGGCGTGGGAAGCAGCTCAGGGTGCCCTGAGCGCTAACGCCATGGGGAAGGCTGATCCTGCAGCCTTCAGGCTGGTCTAAAGCGCCTGCGCCTCTTCCATCCTCAAGCCCCGTTCCTTGTTCACGCGCTCCCTGAGTGGGACGTCCCCTCGCCAAGCGCATGTCCGCTTAGCCACTCTGCAATGTGGCAGAGGAAGAGGCTGAGACCCGGAGCACTTGTGACACAGATGACCTCCAACACCACTGGCCTCCAACACCAAACTAGGGTTTCCAGGACAGGGAATAAGGTCCACCTCCCATCCCAGCACCCTGCCTCGGCTGGGCTGTCTCCCCTTTGGGCTCTACCCCCTCAGGAATGAACACCAAAAGGGTTAATGCCCCCCAAACCCTTTTCTGATGCCTCCCCCACCCCTGTCTCTCAGAGACCCTGTGCAACTGGACTTGGCCTCGGTCTCCTCCATCCAGGTGGTGGGTGTGGTGGAAGCCCTCATCCAGAATGCGGACACCCTCTTCCCTGGAGGTAGGGCGAGGGCCTCACTCCGGGGGCAGAGTGAAGGGAGGGGAGGAAGGAAAAGGGACATTTCTCCATCCCAGGAGGAGGGAAGTGAGGGGCTGCTCCAGTTCCCCACCGTGGGGTCACTGGGGGAAGCTCTGCACAGCAAGTGCTTCCTTGCGGGGTCTCCTCCTTGCTCTCCACCCAGAGGTAGATTTCAATGTCTCGGGCATGTTCATGCCGCCTGCAAACAGTGGACTTGGCGAGGCTGCCCCAGTGGAAGAGCCATCCCCTGAGCCCCCTCCGGCCGGCATCCCTGCTCTCCTGGATGGAGAGGCGTAAGTTCAGCGGGAGCTGGGGGCTCTGGCTGTCCCAGCTCTCCCCGTGTCCTCCCCTCATCTCACCCCACACCATGGGCCATATCCTTGCTAGATGGATGCAAGGTGCCTTGCGGCCAGGACCACCATGCCCAACCAAAGCTTGACTTGCCCCATTCTCTGTGCAGCACCTCGAAGGACCCCGAGGCCAGGTCCCAGCCAGCATCCCCAGCGGTGACCAGACCGTCTCCTGAAGCTGCAGGGCCACCGGCTCCACAGATGACCGACGACACCACCCGCAAAGGTTAGGGTGCCCCAGACGGCACAGTGCTTGGGAGATGACAGCCCCCAATGCCACTTCCTCTGGTTTGCCTTCCTCCCGCCATTCCCCACAAGAAAGGGTGCTGGGGACATCCCTGCCACCAAATGAGAGGAAGGGCCTCTGGCTGGGGCAGCATAGCTGGGATCTGGCCCTGCATTTTGTGCTCCATCCCCAGCTGAGGTGGGACCGCGGGGTGGATGTGGACGGTCCTCCAGTGTGGGGATGAACACCCTCCCCCGTGAAGAGGTGTCAAAGCTCATGGTCCCTTGTGAAGGGAAGAGGGTGGGAAAAGTCCCCAAAGGCTGTCCTGCGCTTGGGTCTCCAGTATGGGAGCCGGGCAAGGGGCAGCTTGTCCGTCAATCTGCCTGCAGCCCCCTGCCTGACCCACGGCTGGCACCACAACCCCCTCTGCCCTGGGGAGAGACCCCGGCAGAGGGGACCCCAGCCCACCCCAGCTTTCTTTCCAGGCAAGC
>NW_008825609.1:1378563-1379098 GCF_000699105.1 Pygoscelis adeliae
TGCCTTCCTCCCCGCGCCGCCATGTCCCTGCCGGGGAGCCGGGCTGGGCTTCAGGCCTTGCCACCCCCAAGGGACCCGGCTCCTGGCCCAGGATCCCCCGGCCCGGGATCCCCCGATCCTAGGTGAGCCACCCTGTCGGGTCCCCGTGGGGTCCTCCCACGCCCGGAGGGCAGGAGGGGGTGAGGCGGGGCGGCTCCCAGGCACTGCCTGCAGTTTTTGGGCCAGCATGGGCAGGCTGGGCCCGTAGGGCCATTTGCGGGCACACAGCCGCAATCCCAGCTCCTTCCGCCCCATTTTGCCTTAGAATGTGTTGCCCCAGGAAGACACAGACAGATATATATGAATATATATATATATATTTTGCAACTAAATTATTTAAAGAGCTGGTGTCACAGCCGCAGGCAGGTGTGAACAGGGCACGCTTGGCAGCCCGAGGTGCTGGAGGCCACCCGCCCCGCAGGCTGCAGCCGGGAGGAGGGAAGGGGAGTGCCCCGGGGACGGCAACGCGGAGAGGCACCCTTCAGCCCTGGGGCGA
>NW_008825609.1:1380340-1404758 GCF_000699105.1 Pygoscelis adeliae
CCTCCCCCCCCCCTCCAGGGACGGGCAGCCTCACGGCCGCGGTGGAAACCGCTTGGGGCCGCAAGGCGCTGGTGGTGGGGAAGCCGAACACCTACATGTTTGATTGCATCGTGGAGCGTTTCGGCGTTGACCCGTCCCGCACCCTCATGGTGGGAGACCGTCTGGAGACAGATATCCTCTTCGGCAAGAACTGCGGCCTCTCTACCATCCTCACCCTGACGGGTGTCTCCCGCCTGGAAGAGGCACAGGCCTACATGGCCAGCGACAGTGCCGCTGCCAAGGATCTGGTGCCCAATTACTATGTGGACAGCATTGCAGACTTGATACCGGGCCTGGATGAGTAGCAGTCTGTATATATGAGGGCAGAGGGGTCGGGTTCCCCATCCCAGATCTCCATCTGTTCCCATTTTTCTCTCACTGCCCTATCCCCTCAATTCCCGGTTTCTTCACATTCCAACGCCCTTCTTTGGGGGCAAAATGGGGGTTGGCAGGAGGGGGCAGGGTTCAAGTTGTCTCCTGCTGAGAGCTATCCATGACGGACGGAGTCCTTCTCTCCCTCATATGCCAGCTGCCAGCATCTCTGGGAGAAAGCTGGAGGCCTTGAGGCTGACGGGGAGGTCAAATCAGTGTGTACCTGTGGCCTCTCCTCCTGCAGGAGTTAGGGACCGGCTGTCTTACTATTATTTTTCTCTTAGATAACCAGTGGCGGCCTTTTACTGCTGTCCCTTCACTCGTAACTCTCGACTTCTGAGCTGCATCCCTGCAGTCCTTGTGGTAATCCCCTCCTTGCCAGGGGACTGGCTGGCATTGTCACCCACCCGGTCTCCATTGGTGCCAGGGCATGTGGAAGGAGCGTTCTGGAGCGATGAATGAGAGCATCGCTGCCTCCCACGAGTGAAAGGGAGCATTGCCTCATCTCATCTCTCCCCCATTCCTTAGAGATGTTTCCCCCACCACCCCCTGCCCTGACTCAGTTAATAACTGTGCCAGTGTCCATGTGAAGGACTATAGAAAGGGAAGAGACTGGTTTGAGGGGGGTTTTTGTGCCAAACAGACAAGCTGTGACTGTGCACGGCGGGTCTGCGGTTCTACCTTGTTTTCAAGCACCCTTTCCAAAGGGGCTTGTGAAGGAGAGAGGGCTCCTAGGCCACAACAGCACAGCAGTAGTGAACTATACAACTCTCCCCGGTTCCCCCTCCTTGGTGGATTTTGCCATAGTACGGTGAGAGAAAAGGGCTGATGGGGGTCTGTTCAGCTGCTGGTGTGCAGGTGAGGTGTTGGTGGTATTGTCACTGCTGTGAATGTGTCACAGCCCTCAAAATCATTCCTTGCTGCTTTGTCTTTCTATGTTTTTTTAATTTCTTGATCTTATTTATCAAACTTATTTATTGTTCAAATACTGTATTATTTGTATAAACTATGCTGACTGGTTGCACCAAGGGGACAGGGGGCAGTGCCTTTGGGCCTCCCTTACTGTCCATGTCCCATGTTGATGTTCTTACACTCACCGTGTCTCTGTATATAATAAAGTGTGAGCGTAGGCTGGAAATGGCCTTCTTTTTTTGCCTGTGGTCCCATCAAGATGAGAACGGCGTGGGTATCTTTGAGCCCTCGAAGATGAGGACATGGCAAGACCTTTCCTTACTCAAGGGGGTGCTGCTGGGTAGACGAGAGGGCTAGACAGTGTCTTGTGGACAGTGTCTGCGTGCTGCTGTTTGCTGCTGTCTCTTACTGGGGTGTCAGAACTGGAGTTGAGGGTGGAGGTGACCGGTGGGGCTACGGTGTTAGGGCGTGGGGTCCAGCCAGGTGAATTGGAGCAGTGAGCGATGTGATCTTTGCCAGCTGCCTTTGCATTTCACAGCACGGGTGATTCCTTGCTGGGGAACGATGACTTCTTGTGCTGCAGCTGATGTCTGCCCACTGCTAGTCAGGTGGACCCCAATGCAGTGGTGTCCTGCTCTGCTAGGTCTAGGGGTGAGGTGCAATCTGTCACACGCATCTAGCTTGCAGAGGGCTAAGAACTGCCCAGGTAAGGTTTTGCTGTGGATCTTCTTGACTGCGCTAAGCTTTGAATGAAGGAGAGGTGGGTGTCACTGTACCCCTGGAAGTGATCTTCATTGCACTGTAGCTTGCCATGCCCTGCGTCCCCTCCCTGAGTTCGGCTGTGGTCCCAGGCCAGAGGGAGAAAACAGACTGGGTAAGAAAAGCGTTTGAAATTGCTTGAAGGTACTTTGTCTCCCTTCCTCATATGGGAGCCAAATCCTTCAGCCCCTTTAACAGCTGTTGGTGGTAACCAAGCATCACATCTTCCACTTGAGAGATCAGCTGTTCAGCTGAATAACCAGCCTGGGTGTAAGTTAGTGCTGTGTCAGCTCATGTGGCAGAACTAGATGCAACTTACTGGCCCTAGGATAATTCCAGGTGCTGAGTGTCTTTCCCCCCCTCCCCCCTGCCTCCAAAATAACTCGGGAAATGGCCCTCCAAAACAAAGAACACCAAAGAGCTCTCTAAAGACTGCCTGTCATCTTAATCAGTCCCCTTGGTATGCATCTGTCTCTCCCTTTTGTCTGTTCTTTCTCCAATTACACAACTAGAGGACTGGTACTCCCTTAATGAGTGCCTGACCAACACTTGCATCATGAAGCAGAGGCAAGATCAAGACCTAATGTGTCTGCTAACTCCGGCTGCCTAATTAGAGATACCCAGACCCTGACTTACTGTACAGAGCTCTCAGTTCTTGTGTCAGGCTGAAACTCGGGAGCGCTGCTGTTGTGACCTGGGGCCACAGCTGGGAATGCTCAGTATGGCTGCAAATTGCACAGGCTGAGTTGGTTACATGTGTGTGTACAGAGGAGATGGCGCACAGCAAGAGCATCCCCGGCAGTTGTCCCCTATTTTCTAGGGTGCTTTGAGGGTGAGTCCTTCTCGTGCTCTCTGCCTTGTTTGCTCTGTCCTTTCCAGCTCTCCCAGCCAGCAGATGGGAGTTTGGAGGCTGTGGTCTCCCAGGCTGGCACACCAGGAAACAGAAGGGGATCCAGTAGCTAATCGGATCATAACAGCCTGTGTTTGGGCCCTCTCCAAAGAGACTTTGGAGTTCATCCTTTGGATCCCAAATGGTGAGCCTGCAGAGTAGGTTTTCTTTTTCATGCCGCTGCTGCTGAAAACAAGAGCTCAGCAGAGGCCATGGTTGATGCTATCTCTTACGACCATGTAACTTCTTTTGATCTGGTGCACCTCTCCCTGAGGGCTTTGCTATGAAGCAGAGGTGGACTTGGAGCAGAAGGGGAAGAGGCTTTACCTGGCCTTCCCTTGGTTCTTCATGTAGCTGAGGGCACCAGGCAGGGGTGACCTGCGTCCTGTAAATGCTTCCTCTCCCCAGCCATGGAAGCAGAGGGATAAGTGCTGCCTCTAGCCACGGGGCTGCTCTTGCCTTGAATGGGGATGAGAGCAGCCCTATAGGGGTCCATAAGGTCTGCCAGGCTTTGGTTTTGTGTGGCTTCCCTCTGCTACTATCGCTCCTGCATGTAACGAAGGTGAGTGTGAGCAGATCTTATTAGAAACTAGACTGCAAGGGTCCCTGAGGGCCGGTGAGTTCTCCATCCAAGCCCTTCAGACATCCATTCAGCCACTAACACTAAGGGGTCTGTGATCCTCATGGGGGTCAGGCCTTGGTTCCCTGTGGGGTGGGTCTGGTGGGGCTGCATAGCACACCTGCTGTTGAAACTGAAAAAAATGATGGCTCCTGCCTGGGTAGGTTGATTTCTTCTTGTCTAAAGCAGTTTTTCTTCTTGGGTTGAGTGTTCAAGGAAGCGGTGCAGTTGCCAGGGAGCACAGGGCTGTGGAGAGTGGAGCTGCGGCAGCGCATCAGAGGGTGGAGTGGATGGGGAGCCCGGCTTGGGGGAGGGGGGGGAAGGTCTCACCTTAAGAAAACTGTATCATCCTTTCCTGCCATGCAATAGAGACAACAGCCAGGCGGGTGGCAGTCATTCTGTTACCCCAGGAACCTCGTATCCTTCATCCATAACTGCAGTTACTGTGGCAACCGCTGGCTGGATGATGTAAGCAGCCCTGGGTGAGGCCCAGGGAGAGGCTAAGGATGCCTGCGTTCCCCTGGCTGGGGGAGAGGCAACTTCATCTTGTCTCCCGGACTCCAGCCATCCTTAGGCACGGACAGGTGGACAAGGCAGAGAGCTGCGGGAAGTCTCTCTGGGCTCTTGGGAGCTTGGGGCAATGTGGAAAAGGGTCAAGATATATGAGTAGGTGAGCCTGCTTCCATAGGAAACTATCCCTTGAGCCAGAGTGGACCGAGCTATACTGCTCCCATTTGTGTGCAGCGTTCATGATTCGACGGCAGGTAACCTGGAAGCAGTCTGTGTGTGCTCCTCCATGGCCATCTGCTGCTTTCCCCTACTGCTTTGTGACCTCTGGCTAGACTGCTCTCACCGGCCTGACTTCTAGGGCACTGAGGCTTTGGCAACCTGACGTCCCCTGGTTTGAAATGTTCATCATGCTCCTGTTTTCCTGGCATTGGCATATTAACAGGTGCTTCCTATGTTCCTTCTCAAGCATACTGCTTTCTTCCCTTTCACAGAATCACAGAATGGCTGAGGTTGGAAGGGACCTCTGGAGGTCATCTGGTCCAATTCCCCTGCTCAAGCAGCGCTCCCTGTGCCAGCAGGCCAGGACCATGTCCAGATGGCTTTTGACTATCTCCAAGGATGAAGACTCCACAACCTCTCTGGGCAGCTGGACCATTGCTCAGTCACCCTCACAGTAAAAAAGTGTTTCCTGATGTTCAGAGGAACACAGTGCCCTGTGTTTCAGTTTGTGCCCATTGCCTCTGGTCCTGTCGCTGGGCACCACTGAGAAGATCCTGGCTCCATCTTCTCTGCACCCTCCCTTCAGGTATTTATACACATTGACAAGGTCCCCCCTGAGCCTTCGTTTCTCTAGGCTGAACAGTCCCAGCGCTCTCAGCCTTTCCTCATAGAAGAGATGCTCCCTTAATCACCTTTGTGACCCTTCCCTGGACTCTCTCCAGTGTGTCCCTGTTTTTCTTATACTGGGGGCCCAGAACTGGACACAGCACTCCAGGTGAGGCCTCACCAGTGCTGAGTAGAGGGGAAGGATCACCTCCCTCGACCTGCTGGCAACACTTGTCCGAAGAGGCAGCCCAATACTGTTAACGTCCTTTGCTGCAAGGGCACATTGATGGTTCGTGTTCAACTTGGTGTCCAAGAGGACCCCAGGTCCTTTTCTGCCAAGCTGCTTTCCAGCTGGGTGGTCGCCAGCATTTACTGGTGCCTGGGGTTATTCCTTCCCAGGTGCAGGATTTTGCACTTCTCCTCATTGAACTTCACAAGGTTCCTGCCAGCCCATTTCTCCAGCCTGTCAAGGTCCCTCTGGACGGCAGCACGACCCTCTGGTGTATCGGGCACTCCTCCCAGTTTTGTATCATCAGCAAACCTGCTGAGGGTACACTCTGCCTCATCATCCAAATTATTAACAAAGATGCTAAACAGGATCAGACCCAGTATTGACCCCTGGGGTACACCACTAGTTACTGGCCTCCAGCTAGACTTTATGCCGCTGATCACCACCCTCTGGGCCTGGCCATTCAGCCAGCTTTCAGTTCACCTCACTGTTTCCTCACCCAGCCCATACTTCCACTGGATTATCTATGAGGACCTTATGGGAGACAGTGTCAAAGGCCTTGTTAAAGTCAGGGTAGACAATGTCCACTGCTCTCCCCTCATCTACCAAGCCAGCCATTTCATCATAGAAGTTTATCAAGTTGGTCAAGTGACTGGCACTTCAGGAAGACAACAAATGGGCCCAAAGATGTTAATTGGTGAGTAGATGCCTTTAATATGAGGAACTAATGATCATCCTGGCTGGGAATTTGTTAGTGTTCAGCCACATGACACAGTAAGAGAACTGGGAGGATCTGGAAAGTGTTGGGACTGGCAGGACAGAGGAGGTTTTTTTGCATGGGAAAGTGCCTCCAGAGCCAAGAAAGGATCATGATCGTAGGAACTTGCTCGATACTTGCCCAACCTGATGTGAGAGTCCCCCCTTGCCAAGGCAGGCACCTCTGGCGCCACCCTGTCCCGCAGCAGCTGGAGCAGAGAGGAGGAGGAGGAGGAGGAGGAGAAGGTGAGGAGCAGCAGCCTGTTACTGCCTGCCTTGGGGAGGCAGCCAGCGTTTGCTCTTCCTCCAGCAGCGGTGTGGGTAGAAGTCCCTCCTCCGCAGCATAGCTTCCTTCTCCTCACTCCTTACACAAGGCATTGCCCCCTCTACCCCATAACATGGGGTTTCAGGTACCCCTTTGCCATCCCTGTGTCATTATGCATTTTTTCCTTCCTTCCCGCTGCCTCGTTCGCTCTACGGACTCTGACCCCAGCAAACTCGCCAACCAGCCCAGGAGACTTGCGTGGCTATGCACACCCAGGAACTGCTGCTGTGTTGTTGGACTCTGCCTGCCTGGGAACTGTGCGTGGATAATGTATTGGAAGCGCTCCTGGCAGGCAAGCTATTCTGGCGCTCCGTATAATCCCTGGGAGACACTGAACAGCTGAACCTGCTGAGAGCAATTAAAAGCGATTAATAACTCCACCAACTTAGAGAGTTATACTGGTCTTTGTAGCTTCAGTATACCCCCACAGCAAAGCACTGTCAGCTTTGTAAGCCTTCAGCATGGAGGCAAGGGAGGCTTGATGCCAGAAACATTCCCAGATCACGGGGCAGCTGCTTGCAACCATCCAGGTTGTTCTGCCTCGTGATTTAGTCTGCTAGATGTGCAGCTCCAGCAAATAGCAGTTTCTGTTCTGTAAATAGGATATTGCTGAGCACTGAGATGCTCTCTTGTCATGGGTGAGAGAAACCTGTCCTTTAAATGGACACCATTGTCCATCAGGCTGTAAATCAGGTTGCCCAAAGTCCTGTGCCAGCTTTTCTGCTCACCAGCCCTTGCTGAACCTCTGGCCTGGCTCCCACAGAAGCTGCACAGAAAGTGGTACCCGGTTAAAATCCAGGGGCAGGTAGTACTTCCCTACTTCACCTGTTTCAAGTAACCTGAAACAACTCAGGTACTGTTTTCTGTTTCCTCCAGTTGCACTCCACTGTTGTACTACAGCTGCCTGTGTGCGAGTTAAGTGGTTTATTCCTGCGGTATGGATGCCGGAGAAAATAGAGTCTTCGTGGGCTGTAGATGAGAGATTTCCCACCTGCTAGGACAACATTGATTGTGGCCCTGGCAAGGTGCCCTTTCCTCACGAAACAGAGGTGTTCCTGACTTGGTGCCCTTCTCTGGCCTAATGCATGGAAGTTGCTGATTCAGCTAACTTTGAGCAGAACCTGGGAGCGGTGCGGAACAGTGCCAGTCCCTACTTATGCACCCACAAAATTCGGGGGTGGAGGTGTGAAAAATGGTACAACTAGGGGACCACGTGTCTGCCACAGCCTTGGTAACCTGGAGATTGACACGTCTCATGGGATGGAGTGGCCATACTCCTCCAGTGGAGAGCGTAGGCTGTGTTTAGGGTGAGCTTCCCGATGCTCACTGCCTTGTAATCCACCACAGTCTCATTAGTTGCCTTGCCTCAACAATTTCAGGGATAAAAGGACCTGTGTCATTGAGCAATCCCATACAGTGTTTGACTGCTGTTTGGCCACAGGCAACTCTGAATGCCCTTGAGCCAATGTTGCTGGAAATCTACCTGTTGGTGCAGGTTTTTGAGCTGCTTTCTTCTCGGTTATCTGTTCGGGCAGCCTGGTGTTAAGGATGCTCAAGAGAACTCTCTACAGAAGTGGTCTTCCGCATCCCAAAGGTCACTTGTCACTTGCTGATGACCTGGCAGCAGCAGCACAGTCCTTCCTACCAAAGCACACTTGTTCCTCAGGTCAAGCCAGGGATGGAAGTGGCTGGTCATTGCAAGTAGCACATGGTCCTGGCTAGCAAATCTTTGAAGTGGCAGGACCTGAGGCTGACCCCCGGTGCTGCTTGCTGACGCAGTACAAAACTCTGCCATTACTACTTGTAGGTGTGACGTAAGCTTTCCAGAACAGTGTCTCCAGCAATGGGACACAAACAGCAGCAGGAAAATCTGTCTCATCTCTGTTAGTGACTTAGGAAGAAACACAGCTCCCTGGAAAAGGAGCCTGTGAGTTACTTTGGGACGACTTCTGGCAGCAAACCTTCAAGCTCAGCAACAGGGAAGCATCCTATTCACTATCCACATTTCCTCCTCCTGCCCTGGCAATGTTCTGCAATGCAGAACAGTAAGGTATCTGCAAAGAATCATCCTTATCCGCTCCTTGTATCTTGAACTTGGATGCTGTGCCAGGTGCAATAAGTAAATGAGACATCCCTAGTAAGTCATCTGTCTAGGGCTTTCATTCTCTCATCTCCTGGACTGTTGTTCTCTAGGCTGAAAATAGATCTAAAAGTAGGAGGCTTCTGCCTTGTGTTCCCATTATGCTGGCTGGAGTGAATTGACACCAGATTTTTCTTTCATTTCATAATATTCATGTCAAATGTTCTCTGTCCTTTTTCCTTTCTATCGCAACTACCAGGGGCTCCACTGCCTGTCAGTTCCTTGTACAAACGGAGTGTGAGTTGTGCATCCCTGCCACCATCCATCCCACCAAGACCAGTTACTACCCTGTCCTTTAACACACAGCTGGGTGATACCTAGAGGCCTCGGTGCTGGGCATGGTAAGAGGAAAAAATGCAACTGGATAGAAAGAAGTGCAGCTGAAATTGCTTTCCAGCAGACCTCACTTTCACTGTTGCCTGAGCCTCCTGTCTGTCTGTCTGTCTGTCTCAGTAGAAGGGAAGGAGTGGGAGGATCCACATCAGAGTTGCTCCATAGCTCTGCAAACCCAACGTAAGCTGGTGCTGCAAAAAACTCAGTTATTTTCACATTGGTCTGATGCTCAGCAACAGGAATGCTTTCACCACAAGAGAGGAGGCTGTGCCAGGCAGGGGCGAACAGCTGAAGGTTGGAAAGTGGGATGGGATGGGGTGTCATTCTGGCCGATGTGAGCTTACTCACAGAAATATGGGTTGATAAGTGGCAGATGGCTGGGAAAAGAGTGTGAAGTCCTGTCCCTTCACACATTCAAAACTTGCGTTCCTCCAAGTTGTTGAACAAGCCCCCTTCCCAATAGCTGAAAAGCCAGATTTATAACCACAGACAATTTTCGCCCTTCTTCGGGCGTCAGCTTTTTTCACTGGCCGTTGTCGACACTGCAGGGCCCCTAACTACTGCTGGCACCCCGGGTGCAGCCAGCCACTCCGCAGCTGCAGCTCTCTGCTCTGGAGCTGTTTCTCATCACAGCTCATCCCTACTTCCCCCCACAGCTCCGGTTGGCAGCGGCTCAGTCACGCAAGCGTCTCTGCTTGGGAGAGCCTGGTTGCTGGTGACCAAAGGCTGTGTCCTGGAGAGCAAACGGCACACAATGTGGCTGACAGCCCTACAGTCTGCATCCAAGTCACGGCTCCCTTTTGTGCATGCTTAATCAGCTCCTTCTGTGCCGGGCTGCGCCACACTGTTGCTTGGCATCTTCTGCCATGCTTCCAGTTGCTCTTAGCGGGACCATGCCCTCCATCTATGCACTATAGTTTCAATGCTATAGATGTATGTTTTCCAGCCTGCACATCATCCTCCCTTCAATAGTTGTCTTATGCAGTTCTTCATCTTCCCTTGATGAATGCCAGACACCCTGCTTGCTGCTTTACTCACTGCTCCATTGGCTGCACCGCCACAGGAATCGTATTTTCTGTTTTCCAGGCCCGTAGCAAATTTTCTTGCCTATCCAAGTCAAAGTGAAGGAGGACCCAATCTCTTCAGGCACTGCTGTAAAACCCTTAGCAGCAGTTTCAGGTACCTAAATCTCTATGAATCAGACTTGAAGTCTGGACCAGCGGGCTGGGAAAAAGGGCCAGACTGGCTCTTGCGAGCCATCTGCAACCCCTTCCAAGGGGTGCAGCAGCCCCAAATCCATGTGCGGTGCCCGTTTCCAGACCTATGTGGAGGGCAATTATTGATGCAGGCTGGGTGAGCAGCCAGATTTCACAGCGCAGCCGGGCAGTGCCCCTTCTCCTCTGTAGCTGCGCAGGCCTGGCCAGGCAGGGGGAAGGAGAGCGCCTGGGACTGTGGTTGCATGATGCTGGGAAGCTGCACGTACGCAATGTTGTAATGGCAGCCCTCACCTTCATCCCAGCTCATTCGCTGTGCCCGGCTGGTTTGCCCCGAGGGATGATGTTTCAACAGGAGGAGGCCACAGACAGTCAGCTGGAGCAGGGCAGCCACCACACCAGCGAGGCTGCCACCATGGCGTGCTCAGCCAGCCCAGCCCCAGGAGAACCAGGGCTGCGGTCAGATGGCCCGCAGGCACAGCCGGCAGCAAAGTCGGGCTTGCACTCCGGTGCAATGTAGAGAGGGATCTCTCTGCTCCTCCGCAGGCAGAGCTGAAACACACCGGCTGGACGAAGGCGTGCTGGGGAGCTGGGGCCTGTCGGTGCTTGTCCTGGTTGCAGATGGAGGAGGCCAGGGACTTGGTCCCCCTGCAGCTGGTGCAGCATGGAGGTGCTACCAGCGGTGGGAGCCTGGGGAGGCACCTTCACGAGGTGCCAGGGCAAGGCAGGCCTTCCTCCAGGCACTCAGTTTTGCTGAGTGACAACAGCCGGTGTGCCAGCACTCTGCAAAACATCCACTCAAAACCACTCTGGGGGGTGATGTGGGGACCCAGAGCTGGGGAGGGTGCTGTGGCTACTGAAAAGGAGTGGTCGGTGTTGGCGTGCCCTGAGCATTCTCCTCCCTCAGCTCGGTGAAGGCAAGAGCAGTGCAGTATGGTACATCCCCCAGGGAAGAGATGCCTTGAGAGGTCTCAGGATCCCCATTCTCATCCCCAAGGCACTGCTTGCTCACCTACCATCTTCCTTCCCTCTGGCCAGGCCAGCTCTGACTCTGCCTCTTGTGCCACACACCTAAGCCCATGTTCCCATCAGCTCTGCTGGTGCTGCTGAGGCTTGGTCCATGGTTTTACAGCATTGGGTGATTCTCCTTAGTGGAAGTTATGGTGTTCCCAGAAATGTGTGCATACAACCCAGAAGGGTAAAAGACATTGCATTAAAAAATAAAGTAAGAAAGAAAAGCGGTGAATTTCATGTTTCAGCCTCTTGGAGGGACCAAAGAGTAACTTGTCTTCAGAAACACACCCAGAAAGTAAAAAAAAAAAATAAATTATAAGCTTGGCTGTGAACCATAGTGCTTGTCCAGCTTTCTGCCTTCCCTTGGGATTCATCCTTCCCTGCCCACTGCAGGTACCTGCATCCTGGCATGGTGCTGGGGCTCTGCGGGCCTGGGCTGAGACGCCCTTCCCTGGGCACTCAGGACAGAGGGAGGCCCTGCAAACACACAGGGGTGTTATTCTGCCTTGGGCAGACCTGTGTTGGGCCAAAAAAATGAAAAAGCAAACCTTTCTGAGCCATTTGTGAGTCTCCCCTGAAAAGGGTGAGCACATGCCCAGCAAACCAGGCCACCCCATCTCCGGCAGCTCTCGCCTCTGCCCAGAGAGTGCTGCTGGCACGCTGCTTGGTGAGAGCCTGCCTTTCTCGGAAAGCATCCCGTTTCCCCACAGGGAGTATCGCTCTGAGCCAGCGGCCACCCTCCTGCCTGCAAGAGGGACAGCTGGCTCATGGCACAGCCGGGCATCCTCACCCACTTCTGCTTCTAGGAATAGCAGTGCAGAGCCCAGCATCTCAGTTTCACTCTGAGGAGTAAAACTGTCTGTCCCCCAAGTAAGCTGAGACGCAGCCACGTACTGGGCATAGCCTGACCTTTCTGCAGCGGGAGAGTGCTGGTTTTCCAAGGGAGAAATGACAACTCAGCAGGGAGTGGGTCAGCATCCAAGGCCAGTCCTCGAGAGTGTCCCCCAGGCAGCTGCAGCTCACCAGCTTTGATCAGTCATGCTCTTCACTTAGGTTGCCTGCTTTCAAGAAGGCTGAGCCCGGCATTTTTGAGGCTGGCCTGACCCCAGCGGCAGCAACCCTGTGATCCCCAAGGGTGGGTATGTGTGCGGAGACGTTAGGTTTCCTCTGGCAGGGATGCTCCAGCTGGCCCAGTGCCCTAGGCTTCACCGCAGAGCTCTAGAGACACACTTTGGGACTATCCTTGCTCGACTGGGGGCTTATTATTAGGTTGGAAGGAGGAGGCCTTGGCTCTGGGGACAAGGTTTTACTCCCATTTCCATGGACCTTTTTCTCCAGGGCTGAATGGCACCTCCCTTTGTCCCCCATTCCTGCGTCCCAAAGCATGGGGTGTGATGGCTTCTCAGCATTAGGCACGGCTCTTTGGGGAGATACAGTCTTTCTGCAAGCCATCTCCTTCACATGACAGCTAGCAGCTTTACACGTGGAGTAGTCTTCATCCCAAATCCCCTTATGTGCCCAACAGGCCTGAGGAGCTATGGCAGCAGATGGTCAGAAACACCTGACAGCTGCCCCTCCAGCATCCCACCGCCCCATGCAGCTGGATCCAGCCTAACCAAGTGATTGCAGCAACCTGGCCTGCCTCTTCCCCCGGCCAGGTGTTTGACAACCCTGAAGTCACCTGTCCAGCCCCATTGCATTGAGCGAACCGGTCCCAGCACAGATCCTGACCTTGGTCAGGCCACAATACATGCAGGGCCCAGGAGCAACAGGTTGGCTGTTCTCAAAAGACAGAGTTGCTCCAAAGCAAGAAAGGCTGCTGTTGGTTCATCCCCTCTTGTGTCTTTGCAAATTCTTTAACAGCTTGTGGTACCTAAAGATCCTCTCAGCCCAGGCTCAGCTCACAGGGCTTCCCTGGCTGGTCTTGGGAACTTGAGGAGGTGTTTTTCAGGAAGCCTCAGCCTGATGGACATTGCACAATGCAAAAAGAGATGAAGGTTGGTGTTCAATGAGACCAGACCCCTGTAGCACAGCACCCTGCTCTGCCAGAGGGCTGCCCCAGACATCTGGGGATGAATGTCATCAGTCCTGGGCTCTCTGCTCCTTTCTCTCTGATTCAGCCTCAGGGCTGTGCTTGGAGGATCTGAGCAGCAAAGACGGACGCACTGGCCTCGGTGGTGCTCCTTGGAGGGTCCTGCCTGGGCCCAGGGATGTCAACCCGTTCGCTTGCCCTGAGGGGTCCCTGCAGGCAATCAGTAATCCCGAGGCAGAGGGACAGGGAACAAGTAGCCCAGGACGTGTAACTAGGTGGCCTGGCGCCAGGGTGGGGGGCTCAGCCCCATTGCCCAGCAAGAGATAGTGTTGGCAGTGGTGTGACAGGCTCCCAGCACAGCCAGACAGCAGGAGGAGATGGGAGCACAGCAGCAGCAAATGTCCTGCATGAGCCCCCATCTCCTCCCCAACCCACCAGCCACATCACAAGGGTGCTGCATGGCTCAGTCTATGTGGAGGTTGTAACAAAGCTCAGTAGTGGGTGTTATGGCCAGAAAGATTTCTGGGAGGTGCCAGGTGCCGTCTGTGGTTTCCCTGCCCTGCACAGGGTCCGTGCAGGGCTGGGGGAAGGAAGAGAGTGCATAGCAATGAAGCGATGGAGAGTTTGAAGGAAGTCCAACTGAGACACCCTGAGAAACGAAGCAAGTAATAAAATCCCGGAGAAAAACAGTGCTCTGCACCCAGCTGAGCCCACTCCTGGAGATGCCAAAAAGTCATCCTTGGCTCAGAGGCAGGCAGTTGTAAATGCAGGTAGACACTTCACAGGGAGGAAAGGTTTTACCTCTCAAGCAAGTCCCAGCCTACCTTCGCCCACCAGCTGGGAGTGTTGAGCACCGTGGGGAGGCGAGGAGGGCAGTCCTCCCTCTGCAGCCTTCAGCAAGGCAGAAGGAGCAGGAGGAGGAGGAGAGGGGGGCAGCAGCTCTGGTTTCTCTGTGGCATCCAAGCTGGGCCATTTGGAGAGGGGACCATCCCCTAGGGAAGGTGGGGTGAGTGCCTGGGCCAAGTGGGGTAACCACTTACCATTGGTGGGGAAACAGCTAGGGAAGGCTGAGTGCCCTCGCAGGTTTTGGCAGCCTGGCCAGCAAGCTCCTTGTGTTTTTCGGCACCCTTCATGGACTCAAACCTTCATGGCTGGAGAAGTGGTCCTGTCCACTTGTAGGGCTGGTCCCCCAGCCACCCTGCCCCACCAGCCCAAATGGGTTCTTCTCCCAGTGCCTCCCATGCTGCTCAATCCCAATCATGAGCACTGGTCCGCCTCAACTTGCTCAGCAGGTAAAACCTTCCCTGCCCACGAAGCCGAGCTCGCACCCTGAGGGCAGCTGAATAAAGCACCACATGGGGGAAGGCCCTGTTCTGCTCTCTGCTGTTTTTCCTTCCCTTTCCCCCAAATAAACAGGCCGCCACAGAGACAAACATCTTTATTTCCAAAGCGGGAAGGGCTGTCAGAATGGCATGTCTCCCTGCATCTCGTTAGGGGTTAGCTAAGTCCCCAAGGGCCACAGGGAGCCCTGCCACACAGCACAAGTCCTTGCTGACAGTGCTATTGTTAAGAAGGGGTGCATTTGGGGGGGGCTGGGGCTTTTGCCTCCTGCTTGTTTCTCTCCAGGAAAGTCATGGCTCATGCCTGCTTGCCCAGGGAGACTTCCCTCCCCTTATGGCTCTTACCCATATAGCTTAGCACTCACTAAGGGGTGTGCAGGGAGGCCCCCATTTCTGGACCTCTCCATGTGCCCTGGGCTGGCAGGCACCCCACAGGGTGCCAAATCTGAGCCCAGAAGAAGTGGCCTTCTCTGGGGGCTGCCCAGCACTGAGCTCACACTGCTCCAACCCAACATCTGCACCCAGCAGTGCCCCTTGAGTTGTTCCTTCCAGGAGCTCGTGGGTGGCAGAGCCAGTGAAACAAGCCCAGGATGCTCACCCTGCCTGGGTTGGGGGATGCCTCGCCCAGAGCTTGGCTTAGGGCTGGGTCCTGCAAAGGGCCTGTCCTCCCCGGGGCGAGTTTACACAACAGCAGACCCTGTAGGGACATTGCTTTCCCGCTAAGGTTACCTCCTCACCATGGGCTTGACCTGGGGACTTCTCTCATCTCCCCATCTTCCCTTTGAATGGGAGGAGGTGCATTGTATTACACCTTGAACCTGCCTGACTAAATTTAGCCCGTGCAGAGGCCAGGACAACCTCCCTGGGTTTACCTGTTTGCTTTGGTGGGAATGGAAATGACACATCCCATCTGTCGCCTGTTTCTGGAGCAAATGCCCGAGGGCCTGGAGGCTGGTACCTCTCAGATGTCCAGTGTTTTTGAAGCTAATCCACCCTGCACAAGAAAACTCTTAGACTGTAGGACTTGAGGCCGTGGACCTCCGGGGCGAGGGTGAACAGGTGTAAACAAGCCCTCTGGAGCCAGGGGCGCAGGGGACACCACGTGAACCATGTCAGTGTGATCTCTGAAACATTGTCACCGGCCGGGGGTCTGGGGCTTGGAGGGGAATTCAGGCAGGTTTAGTAACCCTGTTGGGTAACTGTCATCAGTAGCTGGAGCCAAGGGGAAGTGATAAATGCCTCTCTGTACAGGAGGGAGCTTTGCAGGGGTCCCGCTTCTGCTCCTCGATGCTTCTGTCTTATCATGCCCATGGGGATGTGCCCAGCACCTTCCTCCATCCTCAGGCAGTGCCTTCTGGGCTGCACTCCCTTGCAGACATTTACTTTGCTTTTGCCAAGAGAGAAGCTAAATGCATTAATGCCTTTCCCAGCTCTGGGGGAGTCTCAGGGATCAGCATCCTAGGGTGTAAAGGCGGAGCCTCCCACTGGTGCAACGGCCCTTGGCCTCACAGTGTAGCTGGTGAACCTGCTGTGGGCTGAACAGACAGCACTGACCTGCCCCGTGATGCATGCCCCACAGACTGGCTACCTATGGGGTATGTAGGGTACACCCAAAAATACCTGGCTGGCTGATGGACTCTCCCTTACCTTCTATGCTGGGAGAGAAGAGCAGGCTTCATGCTCATGCGGGCAGCACTTGCCACCAAATTACTGGCACACAGATGCTGAAAGTGAATGTCCATCCCTCTTCCCCCAGGTTCCTGCTATGAAGAGGCAGAAGCTGACACTATGTCTAACCAACCCCTTGCCCCATCTGTGACCCTACTCCCTACCGAAACATCTCTCAACCAGCAGCGCATGAGCCAACAATGCTTCGTAAAATCCTCAAAGCTGTCCCACAGAAAAGCCCCCCACCCGTGCACATGGCCAGGCAGTCAGTTGGCATGTTGAGACCTGCCACCCCAGCCAAAGTCAGGAGTTTGTCAGTGCTCAGCCTCAATGTCCATCATAACGAGAGCAAGACTACGATCCCATAGAACAATGCCATGTTGTTTACTTGGGTGCTAAGTGCATCAGCACACTTCACTCCTTTTTCCCAAGCCACCCAGTTCTGCTGGGATGTGAGCTGGTCATTGGCTTTCTTCCAGAAAAATGAGATGGTCCTTTGTTTAGGAAAGGCTGAGGAGCCCAACCCTGGAGCACAAGGCGGAAGAGAGGGAGAGTACATCTGTGCTGCCAGTGCTGGGGGAGTGAGCTCTTGCTCCTGATGAAATGGCCTGTATTACCACCCCACCAGCTGCTGTTGTGAGCCTACTCCATATCCACATCTGGAGGAAGGAACCAAGGAGATCCCAAGTGTGGACTCTATCTTTTGCCATAAGGTATGGACAGTTGACATCTGGACTGCACTGAGCGCCCGAGGGCAGCTCTTCCTGAGCACTGCAGGCAGGCAAAGCCCAGCTTTGGCATCAGTGGGGTGCTTTGGTGCCTGCTCTCTGCCCAGGGAGCAGAGCAAACTGGAGAAGCCAGAGGTGAGGAAGAGCGAGCTCTTGTGTGGGACATGATGACGGATGGGTGTGCTTGCTGGCAGGGGTAGAGATGGCTCTGCAAAGGGCTTCCTCCGAGAGATCTGCTTACAAAAACTCCCGAAAGAGTGACACAGCCTCACCACAGCAGTGATGTGCATGTACCCACCAGTCCTGGAGGGTGCCTGTGCCCCTTTGCAAGGGGGTGGGAACCAACAGTGTTGCAGGGGGTGATGCATCCCAGTGCCTTCCACTGCCTCCAAACCGCGATAGCATCAGAGAGGAGCGCCCTGCGCTTTCTGTCCCCAAATAGTATGAGCCTCAGGAAAGGGAGAGTGCCAAGCCCTGCCAAAACACCTTTCCATTTCAGCAGCTGATCCCTGCAGATAACAGACAGCTTACTAGCAAGAGGGTAATTGTTCCAGCTGGCTGTAGGGTGGCAGGCAGCAGCTGCCTAACAGGGCTCAGTACCACCTAACTGTTTGGGGCACCAAGTGAGGGGATGGCACATGCAGCTGAAAGCCCCAAGGGAGTTTTGGCGGGTCCCCAGTCAAGAAGTGGAGGGGAGTCCCCGGTTGCGGTGGCTTTGGGGCCAGGAGGATGTGTCCCCCTTGGGGAATGATGAGCTGTACCACCTGCAGGACCCCAAGGGAGAGCAGGAGCCTGTCCACCCAAGGCAACCCTCTTCTCTCCAGCTCCTGCTGCCTGCCCCTCGGAAAGGTCAAGTTGGCCTTTTGCCTGCCTTGGCTTCAGCTTGGCTGTGCTGATGCCTTGTGGTCCCATGTGCTTTGGAGGCTCTCCAAGCACGAGATGTGCCCCTAACACTGACTCGTGGGCTGGCTGCGGATGAACGCGTTCGCCAAAGCAGATGCAATGGCCCATGCAGGGTAAATATCGGTGAGAAAAACCTGATGTGCTCCAGGCTCCCTGCCCGCCTCACCTCCCGAGCAGCTCTGATGCCGTTTCTGCCGTGTGTGGAGACTAATATCACATCCCACACCCTAGGTACCACTTTGCGTGTACAAAAAAAGGGTGTTTTCAGGCTTCTTTATCATTCCTGCCAGCAAAGCCTATTCAAGGCAACCCTTTTCTTCAGGATTATCATTCCGGACTGGTTTTTACACACATCACTCGCTGAAAAATGGCATGCAGCTGAGTTTCGGTCTCAAGGGTGTTGCAGGAGAACGTGCCTGTATTCCATGAACATACTTCTCCTGAGCACTGTTTCTTGGAAGAGCTGAAACCAGCATCTGGGTTGCTGTAACATGTTCAAACATGGCATCCACTTACAGTTTGCATATTAAGTACTGCAAACAAACCTGTGCCCAGCGCATCTCAAAAGTCGCTTTAACAGACAACCTGAGACAGGGAGTATGCCTCAGCGGATTGCTTCTAGGCTTGAAATAGGCTCAATAAATGGCAGGTTTCTAAGGCACTGCAAGGACACCAATTTGGGCATTACAGCAGTGCAGAGCCAGTGGCCACAATCAGCTGATAGCCTGAAGCTCTCCTGCTCCGGCACATCAGTGCCAAAACATCTAACCCTCCCGCACGGAGCTGCATTTCCTTGCCCTTGAACTCCCAGCACTAACCAGCAGCCCAGGAATATTCCTTAGCATCATGTTTTAGCACAATATTCCCTTTCTCTCCCGCAGTGGTAGCACTGGGCTTATGTTGCAAGCCTTCTGGAAGTCATTAGCCAACATCCAGAAAAGCGGTGGCAATGTTTTCCCCTCTATAGTCAGCATTTGCTGAGCTTGTAGCTCTGCTTTCGAAACATGTCATTTCTTAAAAGTTAGGTTTGAAGCCTTGCCTGCAGTGCCTGCACAGCCTGAACAACGCATGCTGCACCCCAACTAATTTTCACTTCTACCTTTTCCTTTCTTTCTATTTCTTCAACTTGATTTATTTAAAGAAAATTGGAAATTCAGGCCACCAGTCAGAAGTTGATTTCCCATTTTCTTTAAATGAGAAGAATATTATCAGTTTCAAACTGTGTGGCAGAATTGTACGAGGTTCCTAATTGTACTTTGCCTACAGGAGAACTTAAGCCTTACTCCATTGACCTTCCAGCTCTCTCCGGTCTGCTGTCCCCCTCTGGCTCAGCAGCAATTGCCTGACCTGCTTCAAGGCTTTTCTTAACCTGCATTTGCAGCTCTTGGAAATCCTCTACGTGCAGCAACCACCCGGTCCGGGCTGCGTCATTGTGAGCAATCTCTCTGTGTCAAAACCAAGAATGTGCTTTCCTAAAGCATCAGGCCGCCCCTCCTTGATTTGCCTTTGCTGTGCTGCCCTGGGCCAAGTGCCCTTAAACTGAAATGCAAATGGCCTGAAGCCTTCCCAACCAGTCACCGCCTGGCTGGCATTAAAGATCTGCTAACTCCACTGCTCCAGCCTCCCAGTCAGGATCCTTCATGTCCAAGTTAATCGAAGGCTTGGCGCTTTTTTGCTGTGTTGTCAGTGTTTCTAGCACCGTCAGGCAAGGAGTCCTCCCGCCTATCACCCAGGCTAACCCAGATCAGTGGGTGGCTAGAAGGGCACTTAAATGGCTTGGGCCATCCATCTCCATGGGCTGACACAGACTGATCCGTGCTGCCCGTGGCCGTGACCTGACACCCGGCTCCCTCCCTGCTCTCCCAGCCAGGGTGCTGTGCCCGTCCCGCAGACGCAGAGATACCACCCCAGCTAGCAGACCAGAAGCACTCCCTTCCCTGCTGTGCCTGGGGAGGGTTTGCACCCCAGAGGCGAGATGGAGCCCAACGTGAGCAGCTGGAGGTGCAAGAGAGGAGGTAGGAAGCACGGATTTGAGGAGCTCCCGGGATGCACTTTGAGGTGTGTCTAACACATCCCAACGTCATTAATGTGAGCAGGAGTCGTTCCCGCTTCCCCAAGCTGTAATTTCAGGCTCGCCCAGATAAATCACCTTGTCCAGGTACCCTTTGATAACATTTGCAGGATTATCTTCACCACTGGGGAACGTATTTCCATACTGCTTTAATGAAAGCAGAGATTCTGGAGTCAGCAGGAGCCGAAGCCTCACAGACGGCTCCTAATCCAGGAAACTGGATGTGGTTGGAAATGTTTCAGCAGGCAAAGCTTGGGAGATCCTGCTGTGGCTCATTCCTGATGTGGGGCTCTATGTCCGCGAGATAATAAATCTGAGTTTAGCACACCTAATCCTGAATTTAAAATACCACAACCCACATAACACAAAGTGGCTGAACAGGTACAAAGACACTCTCCCAGTGGAAAGATGTTGCAAATCATTGAAGGAGTAATTGCAGCCAAAAAGGCTTTTGCCAGCTGGAGAGCAATGTATACAGGTGGACTTTGGTCATGTAGTCCATGGGCTTTTCAGCCAGGCCCTTTCCCAGTCCTCCAAGGTCATGACTCGCGATGCCCTGTCTATCGCTGCATCCCTCACAAGCAGATTTGGGAGCAGATCTTCCCTCTTGTGCTTCAGACGCTTGCCTGACTGGGCTACTTCTCTGGCGGCTGCCAAACCACCTTGGTTAGAGCCACCCAACAGCTCAGCCCAGCAGTTCAACTCAACCCCAGAGCATGCGGTAGCTGGACTCCAGCCCTCAGCATGCAGGACCAGTCCGGGTATGCTGAGGCATACCAGTGCCTATCAGCTAGACCAGAAGGCAGGCTCTATATCAAAGCTACTCGCAATGATGAAACTCACCCTTAGCAATCATGTTTCCCTCTGCAACCTAAGCTAAATTACAGCTTGGAGGTTGGGAGGGGTGGGGATGTCCATGAGGAAAGCTGGGAGCTCAAGAAACCGTGCCATCTCAGCATGGAGAGATCAGCACAGGCTCTTTGGGTGTCAAGGTGAGTGCAGGAAGAAGGCTGAGGCCCTGGGAGAAGAGCTACAATGAAAATCATGGGCAGGCCTAGCAACAGATGGGGGTGTCTGGTCCCTTCTACAGGAATGATGTTTCACAGCCAGTGTCGGGGGATAAGCTCAGGCCACAACGGCGGCAGCAGTTCTTTGAGGACTGTCTGGAATTGCTCACCATACAAGGGTAATTTGCACTTTCCAAGGAGGAGTGAGCAGACAGGGATGTTGTGCAAGAAAAGGCTAGTGAGAGGGCAGCGAGTCGTTACCAGGAGCCAGGCTGTCTCTGAAGCACAGGACACAGGAGAGGTGCCCAGGGTCAGGACCTGAGCGGGATGCCTAAGCCCTAGCATAGGACATGCTTGGTGGGGTCTTTGCTATGATTTCTGGCCTTGCACACATGTGCTGGCTGTGAATTTGGTCTGCCCTTGCCATGGCAGCTGGCTCTGCTGGCCCCATCCTCTCCGGGACACACGATCCCAGTTTGGAGAATACAGGTGCAGATGCAAACACCACCTGCCTCACCCTCATAACCTGACATGAGGCACTGCTGAAGTATTATCCCACAGACATTACTCCCTTCTCCACACTTGTGCCTCCCTCTGGCCAAGAGTTTGGCATGGCCAAGGACACTGTTTGCAGCAACAGCATCAGGTCCACTCGCTCCCTTTGGCTTGGACAGAGAAGATCTTTTGCTTCCCAAGGTACGATGCAGATCAGTGTCTCTCCCTGTAATACAAAGTAAGGATTTGCAATATGGTGCAGGAGAGCTCTCCTGGTGAGGAAGCCTGGCTGGAAGGGTGGAGAAGAGCACTATCCCACTGCTGAGTTCCCACACAGCAGGATAAGTCCGTGCCACCAAGGTCTGCTGTGATCTGTCCTCACCTTCCTCATCTCCATCCTTTGCACATCGGATGGGCTGATAACCTGCTGGCACATCCCCTAGCTGACTGACCTGCCACACACTGATAAGGAATGAGGTGACGGGAGGTGAGGATTGCCAGCTCTAACCAGCCTAGCTCTGCCCTTCTCAACCCACAGTGGCTCTTCCTACACCACGTTGCTCCTGAAAATAATGGGCAAGCACCTCTGCATCTTCAGTGTGGTGGAGCAGGTGTCAGTGCAGCTAGGGATACCATCCCTGTCTGGTGTGCCATCATGGTGAGCAGGGACCTTCCCTTCCCTGAATTCAGCCATACCTTGTGAGGACGCTGATCCTGGAGCTTTAGATTTTGTCACCTCATCATGGTGGCTCCAATCCAGAGGTAGGAAGGGAGACATGGCATTGTACTGATGGAGGTAGCCCATGGTCTACAGGCAATGGGACACCCCATGGGCCCCTTGCCTGAGATATTAGCCTGTTGTGCTAATGCCATTTAATTCAAGGCTCCTTGAAAGCCAGCGGAGACACCTGGACTTCCAACAGACAAGCATGGGCTGCCCAAGGTAGACTCAAGTCTGAAGGCTGAATTTCCTTGATGTGAATAGCCCTTCCAGTACCTCCTCTGGGATGGTATTCCTTCCCTCGTTATCACCTGTTATCCATGAGCTGGTCTCTAAATCTTCTCAGCAGCATTTGGAGGAAGGTCCCTGGACAGGTGTGACTCAGCTGGTGGCTGCTAAGGCTGGGTTACAGTGCCCAGCTGCCAGAAACACTGCAGGAAACACAGAACCTACCCCATACCTTTTAAATGGCCTCCCCCATCGCCAGCTCTAAGTGAGCAAATATCTACACATTTCCTTTCCCTGTCCACCATTTCTTGCAGGGGAACAGTCCCTCCTAGTCCGACCCCTGCAACCTGCGAGACCATGGATCCAGCAGCAGCTCATCTCCTTGGAGAGATGTCTGAGGTCCTTTGCAGGGGTTTGGTCTCACAAAATCTTGCAGTTGAAAGGAATTTGTTTAATTACACACACATCCTGAGCAGAGGGAAGCTGGCTCTAGTTACTTTTTCTCCTGCTGGTATGGAGCACTCCCCCTCGTCCCACACCACATGGAAGGGATCAGGCTCAAGGGCTCAACCCTGAGGCAGGTTTCCAGAGGGGGAAAGAGGGAGTGGGCATGTCAGAGCAGAGAAGCCCACTTTGGCCTGTACTCCAGCTCCCTTGTGTCATGGGGTGATCAGGGACCTGGCCGAAGGTGGAGCCTTTCCAGGCCCTCCCCAGCTCCAGCAGGCAGGAGGGCGTCCCTGCTACCTCTGCTGGCATTGATGGCACCACCTGGAAACACCCAGGAGTGACAGCTTCTGGGCTTGTGCTTTATGGGGGTAAGAGGTATGGGGACTATCATGTCTCAGGAGATGGGGAACTGATGGGCCTCAGAGGAAGAAGAAAGTGTTTCAGTGAGTTTCTGTTCTGGGCCTCTTAAGAAAATCAGAGTGTCTTGTGATTTAGAGACAAATATGCAAGACAAGGAAAGCTTTAAGCCACAGGCTTGGCCCACTGCCTGATTTTTTTCCCTCCTCTTTCAGTGTAATTACAGTTGAGCCATGTAGTAATTGGGTAACTTTTTCCAAAGGAATCCTTTCACCCGGAGTGAATCATACTTGCCAGAAAAAGAACATGGAGGCAGATAAAAGACATATAAATCCTATGGCTTATTGTGATAGAGCATTTTTCCCCCATCCCCTTGTTCCTCAGCCCCCCAGGTGTGCCCAGGGTAGGTGCAAGAGCCAGGCACTGAGCTTTCCTGGATAATTCCTCCCCACCCCTCCAAGACGGCTTCCTCCTGGCTTGCTGTGCCCTACAGCCAAGACGAACTGTGTGGTTTTGAGAGTGTCTAGGGGTTCTGCAGAATAAGGACTGTTTTCCCTCCTTTAGTTCCTGTACCTACAAGAGCAGGTAGTAAGGGCTGGGTCAGCAGCTGGGCAGCCTTTGGGGTCAGAAAAGCTTGATAGTGCAGCTGGGTGACCCCGGATCCAGCTTCAGTCCTCTGCTCCTGGTGTTTCACCTGGACCACAAAGAATTTCTGAGGTACTGTGTGCGCTCAGTGATATTTCTTCTGCTCCTGATTTAGCCAGAGCTGAAGAGCCCAGCCCTCCTCCCAGACCCTTCCCGCCAAGTCTCATTCCATCTGACCATTTTTCATGTGGGATAAAAGCCTTGGATAGTAAAACGCACATTGTAAAACTATTTTCCATTGGCTTCATGGCCACACACAGCTGGATCTCCTCCCGGAGCAGCCAGCAGCCTGCTTAGAAGGGTTGGGTTTAGCATCCTGGAGATGAGCCTGAGTGAGGGTGGGAGGAGGCAGCTCTGCTTGACAGGCCCTCCCTCCCCCCAAAACCAACCCCTCCCACCCTTTCCTCGGTCTGATTGGCGGGTGGGGTGGAGAAAGGCTGGGACAACTCAGCTCTCCATCTATTTAAAGGCAAGGGTGGGGCCCCTACAGCTACTTGCCTGGGACTATTGCACCTTAGTAGAGAGGAGCATTAGCCTGCAGAGCAGCACCATGTCTTGCGTGAGTAGAAAAAGGGATGGGGCAGCCGGTGCGTGGCTTCAGGGGCAGCTTTGCTGGAGGTGGTGTTTCGTGGAGTGGGACTGTGGGGAATGTGTTGGCTTGGTGTGAGGGTGCTTGCGCTATCCTCCTGCATCTGCTCATCAGTCCCTGTGTCAGAGGGTCTGCTAGAGCTGGGTGCCTGCTGCTGGGGAGGAAGGATCCCTGCTGCATCCATTGCAGAGGGGTGGCTGCTATTTCTTTTTCTGGCAGGAGTGTTGGTTTTTTCCCTGCAGGATCCTTTT